>NC_138240.1:24078574-24628574 GCF_964197995.2 Scardinius erythrophthalmus
AGGGTGGTTGCTAGGGAGCTCTTAGTGGTTGCTAGGGTGCTGAAACTGGTTGCTAGGGTGTGGCTATGAAGATTTTAGGCCATTACTTATTGGCTGCTTGATAATATAAATCCTCTGAGGGAGAGAGAGAGGGAGAGATGCAGGGCTGTCAGGCCCTTTGGAGTCTGTGTGTGTGAAAACGGCAGTTGGGATTCAAATATTTTTAGAATGCCCAATGTTAAGTCAATGGGACTTTTTTGGCCGCTTTTTCGTCCGCTGTGCGAACATCGTACAACCGATCGCTTAGAAAAGTCATAGCACACCTCTCCTCAATGAGCCGGTCGATTTGACACCTCACTCAGGGGTCTGTGACAAACGGTGCGGGGCGCATTACGCGCCAAACTTTGTCCAGAATAATAATAAGAATAACTAGAATGTACATTTCCTGAAGAAAATGTGAAGTGGTGCTTGCAGTGGCAAAATTCGCCACTGGGCAGATGCTAACACAATTACCATGTTGTGATACCATGAGATACCACGTTTTAGCATTATTTACCACGATTTACCATGATTCTAAGATGATTTATTACGATTTACCACATTCCAGCATGATTTACTATGATTAACATGTTGTTAGAATGATGCTAGCATGATTAGCATGTTGCTAGCATGATTAGCATGTTGGTTGGATGATGCTAGCATGATTAGCATGTTGCTAGCATGCTTTTAACAAGATGCTAGCATGATTAGCATGTTTGCTAGCATGTTTTTAGCTAGATGCTAACATGATTAGCATGTTGCTAGCATGATTAGCATGTTGCTAGCATGATGCTAGCTTGATTAGCATGATGCTAGCATTATGCTAGCTTGATTAGCATGTTGTTAGCATGATGCTAGCATGATGCTAGATTGATTAGCATAATGCTAGCATTATTAGCATGTTGCTAGCATGATGCTAGCTTGATTAGCATGATGCTAACATTATGCTAGCTTGATTAGCATGTTGTTAGCATGATGCTAGCTTTATTAGCATGTTGGTAGCATAATGCTAGCATGATTAGCATGTTGTTAGCATGATGCTAGCTTGATTAGCATGTTGCTAGCATGATGCTAGCTTGATTAGCATGTTGCCATTATGTTTTTAGCAAGATGCTGTTGCCAGGTGGTTGCTAGGGTGTTCTGGGTGGTTGCTATGGTGTTGATAGGCAGTTGCTAAGGTTTTCTGGGTGGTTGCTAGGCAGTTGCTAGGGTATTCTTGGTGGTTGCTAGGCAGTTGCTAGGGTATTCTTGGTGGTTGCTAGGGCGTTGCTAGATGGTTGCTAGGGTGTTCTGGGTGGTTGCTATGGTGTTGCTAGGCAGTTGCTATGGTATTCTGGGTGGATACTAGGGCATTGCTAGGCAGTTGCTAGGGTGTTCTGGGTGGTTGCTAGGTGTTCTGGGTGGTTGCTAGGCAGTTGCTAGGTGTTCTAGGTGGTTGCTAGGCAGTTGCTAGGGTGTTCTGGGTGCTTGCTAGAGTTTTTTGTGGTTACTAGAGCATTTCTAGACGTTGCTAGGGTGTTCAGGGTGGTTGCTAAGGTGTTTTTGTTAGTTGCTATGGTGTTACTAGGTGGTTGGTAGTTGTCAAATATGGTTACTATGGAGTTTTTATAGAGTTATTAAAATCTTTAATAACGAGTGCCTTCAGTACGGCACTCGGCCGCTATGGCCGAATAGGCACAAGCATGGAGCGATATCGCAAGGCCACGAGAGTAAAATTGCTTTAAAAAATATAAAAAAAATAAAAAAATGTTTTTTTTTGGTTTAGGGTGGTTGCTAGGGAGCTCTTAGTGGTTGCTAGGGTGCTGAAACTGGTTGCTAGGGTGTGGCTATGAAGATTTTAGGCCATAACTTATTGGCTGCTTGATAATATAAATCCTCTGAGGGAGAGAGAGAGGGAGAGACGCAGGGGTGTCAGGCCCTTTGGAGTGGTGTGTGTGTGAAAACGTCGGTTGGGATTTGAATTTTTTTAGAATGCCCAATGTAAAGTCAATGGGGACTTTTTTGGCCGCTTTTTCGTCCGCTGTGCGAACATCGTACACCCGATCGCTTAGAAAAGTCATAGCACACCTCTCCTCAATGAGCCGGTCGATTTGACACTTCACTCAGGGGTCTGTGACAAACGATGCGGGGCGAGTTTCGCGCCAAACTTTGTCCAGAATAATAATAATAATAATAATAATAAGAATAATAAGTATGAGCAATAACAATAGTGATGCTTTCAAAAAAGCACCACTAACTAGAATGTACATTTCCTGAAGAAAATGTGAAGTGGTGCTTGCAGTGGCAAAACTCGCCACTCGGTTGCTAGAGTGTGGTACATGATTGCATACAAGCCAACAAACATGTCTGTACGATGTTCTGGTGCTGAGATATGGCTTATTCATGTTGTTCAGGTGGTTGCTAGGGTGTTGCTAGGGTGTTCTGTGTGGTTGCTAGGGCTTTGCTAGGTGGTTGCTAGGGTGTTCTCGGTGGTTGCTAGGGCGTTGCTAGGCAGTTGCTAGGGTATTCTGGGTGGTTGCTATGGTGTTGCTAGGCGGTTGCTAGGGTATTCTGGGTGGTCGCTAGGGTGTTGCTAGGCAGTTGCTAGGGTATTCTGGGTGGTTGCTATGGTGTTGCTAGGCGGTTGCTAGGGTATTCTGGGGGGTTGCTAGGCAGTTGCTAGGGTGTTCTGGGTGGTTGCTAGGGCGTTGCTAGGCAGTTGCTAGGGTATTCTGGGTGGTTGCTATGGTGTTGCTAGGCGGTTGCTAGGGTATTCTTGGTGGTTGCTAGGGTTTTGCTAGGCAGTGGCTTGGGTATTCTGGGTGGTTGCTATGGTGTTGCTAGGCGGTTGCTAGGGTATTCTGGGGGGTTGCTAGGCAGTTGCTAGGGTGTACTGGGTGGTTGCTAGGGCGCTGCTGGGGTATTCTGGGTGGTTGCTATGGTTTTGCTAGGCGGTTGCTAGGGTATTCTGGGGGGTTGCTAGGCAGTTGCTAGGGTGTTCTGGGTGGTTGCTAGGGCGTTGCTAGGCAGTTGCTAGGGTGTTCTGGGTGGTTGCTAGGGCGTTGCTAGGCAGTTGCTAGGGTATTCTGGGTGGTTGCTATGGTGTTGCTAGGCGGTTGCTAGGGTATTCTTGGTGGTTGCTATGGTGTTGCTAGGCGGTTGCTAGGGTATTCTGGGTGGTTGCTAGGCAGTTGCTAGGGTATTCTGCGTGGTTGCTAAGGAATTGCTAGGCAGTTGCTAGGGTATTCTGGGTGGTTGCTATGGTGTTGCTAGGCGGTTGCTAGGGTATTCTGGGTGGTTGCTAGGCGGTTGCTAGGGTATTCTGGTTGGTTGCTAGGCAGTTGCTAGGTGGTTGCTAGGGTATTCTTGGTGGTTGCTAGGGCGTTGCTAGGTGGTTGCTAGGGTGTTCTGGGTGGTTGCTATGGTGTTGCTAGGCAGTTGCTATGGTATTTTGGGTGGATGCTAGGGCGTTGCTAGGCAGTTGCTAGGGTGTTCTGTGTGGTTGCTAGGCAGTTGCTAGGTGTTCTGGGGGGTTGCTAGACAGTTGCTAGGGTGTTCTGGGTGCTTGCTAGAGTTTTTTTGTGGTTACTAGAGCATTTCTAGACGTTGCTAGGGTGTTCAGGGTGGTTGCTAAGGTGTTTTTGTTAGTTGCTATGGTGTTACTAGGTGGTTGGTAGTTGTCAAATACGGTTACTATGGAGTGTGTATAGAGTTCTTAAAATCTTTAATAACAAGTGCCTTCAGTACGGCACTCGGCCTGCGGCCTCGTGCCTATGGCCGAATAGGCACAAGCATGGAGCAATATCGCAAGGCCACGAGAGTAAAATTGCTTTAAAAAATATATAAAAAAAAAAAAAATGTTTTTTTTTTGGTTTAGGGTGGTTGCTAGGGAGCTCTTAGTGGTTGCTAGGGTGCTGAAACTGGTTGCTAGGGTGTGGCTATGAAGATTTTGGGCCATAACTTATTGGCTGCTTGATAATATAAATCCTCTGAGGGAGAGAGAGAGGGAGAGACGCAGGGGTGTCAGGCCCTTTGGAGTGGTGTGTGTGTGAAAACGTCGGTTGGGATTCAAATGTTTTTAGAATGCCCAATGTTAAGTCAATGGGACTTTTTTGGCCGCTTTTTCGTCCGCTGTGCGAACATCGTACACCCGATCGCTTAGAAAAGTCATAGCGCACCTCTCCTCAATGAGCCGCTCGATTTGACGCCTCACTCAGGGGTCTGAGACAAACGGTGCGGGGCGAGTTTCGCGCCAAACTTTGTCCAGAATAAAAATAAGAATAATAACTAGAATGTACATTTCCTGAAGAAAATGTGAAGTGGTGCTTGCAGTGGCAAAATTCGGCACTTGGTTGCTAGGGTGTTGTACATGATCGCATACGAGCCAACAACCATGTCTGTACGCTGTTGTGGAGCTGAAATATGGCTTCTTTATGTTGCAATATGGTTGCTAGGTGGCTGTAAACGGTTGCTAGGGTGTGAATACAAAGTTACCATGGTGAAATTTACAGACTGTTTCCCAACCAAAACAAAAGAGCCAACCCCCATCTCTATATGATGTTCTGATGCAGAGACATGGGTCTTGATAAACGGTTGCTAGGGTCCTCTGTTTGGTTGCCAGGGAGTGACTTGGCAGATACCAATGATGAAACTGCAAAGGCTTCTTGTCACTCTGAATGATATAAACCAACTCCCATGCCTCTATGACATTCAGAATGGAAGATATCCCTCCTTGGATTTTGGTTGCTAGGGTACTCTGTTTGGTTGCTAGAGAGTGGCTTGGCAGCTGCCAATGATGAAATTCCAAAGGCTTCTTGTCAGTATGAATGATATAAACCAACTCCCATGCCTGTGTGACATTCAGAAAGGAAGATATTCCTCTTTGGAATTTGGTTGCTAGGGTACTCTGTTTGGTTGATATGGAGTTGCTTGGCAGCTGCCAATCATGAAACACCAAAGGCTTCTTGTCAATATGAATGATATAAACCAACTCCCATGCCTCTGTGACAGTCAGAATGGAAGATATCCCTCTCTGGAGTTTGGTTGCTAGGGTCCTCTGTTTGGTTGCTATGGAGTGGCTTGGCAGCTGTTAATGATGAAACTGCATAAGCTTCTTGTCAGTATGAATGAAAATAAACCAACTCCCATCTCTATACGATGTTCTGATGCAGAGATATAGGTCTTGCTAAACGGTTGCTAGGGTACTCTGTTTGGTTGCTAGGGAGTGGCTTGGCAGCTGCCAATGATGAAATTAAAAAGGCTTCTTGTCACTATGAATGATAAAAAACCAACTTCCATGCATCTGTGACATACAGAATGGAAGATATCCCTCTTTGGATTTTTGTTGCTAGGGTACTCTGTTTGGTTGCTAGGGAGTGGCTTGGCAGCTGCCAACCATAAAACTCCAGAGGCTGCTTGTCAGTATGAATGATATAAACCAACTCCCAGCTCTATACGATGTTCTGATACAGAGAAATTCTTTTTGCTAAACGGTTGCTAGGGTACTCTGTTTGGTTGCTAGGGAGTGGCTAGGCAGCTGCCAGTGATGAAACTGCAAAGGCTTCTTTTCACTATGAATGATATAAACCAACTCCCATTTCTTTGTGACATTCAAAATGGAAGATAACCCTCTTTGGATTTTGGTTGCTAGGGTACTCTGTTTGGTTGCTATGGAGTGGCTTGGCAGCTGCCAATAATGAAACTCCAAAGGCTGGTTGTCAGTATGAATGAAACAAACCAACTCCCATGCCTCTGTGACATTCAGAATGGAAGATATCCCTCTTTGCATTTTGGTTGCTAGGGTACTCTGTTTGGTTGCTATGGAGTTGTTTGGCAGCTGCTAATGATGAAACTGTAAAGGCTTATTGTCAGTATGAATGATATAAACCAACTCCCATCTCTATACGATGTTCTGATGCGGAGATATAGGTCTTGCAAAACGGTTGCTAGGGTACTCAAGTTTGGTTGCTATGGAGTGGCTTGGCAGCTGCCAATGATGAAACTGAAAAGGCTTTGTGTCACTATGAATGATATAACCAACTCCCATTTCTCTGTGACATTCAGAATGGCAGATATTCCTCTTTGGATTTTGGTTGCTAGGGTACTCTGTTTGGTTGCTATGGAGTGGCTTGGCAGCTGCCAATGACGAAACTGCAAAGGCTTCTTGTCACTATGAATGATATAAACCAACTCCCATTTCTCTGTGACATTCAGAATGGAAGATATCCCTCTTTGAATTTCGGTTGCTAGGGTACTCTGTTTGGTTGCTAGGGAGTGGCTTGGCAGCTGCCAATGATGAAACTCCAAAGGCTTCTTGTCACTATGAATGATATAAACCAACTCCCATGCCTCTGTGACATTCAGAATGGAAGATATCCCTCTCGGATTTTGGTTGCTAAGGTGCTCGACAATGGTTGCTAGGGAGGGGCTAGGAAGAGTTGAGGTGATTCATGATTGGCTGTTTGCTGCCCCAAGTCAAACGAGACCACCCTCTAGTTTCTATGACAATTCAGTCCGGAGATATCCCTTTGAACTCTTTCAATGGAAGTCTATGGGACTTGTTGCTAAGGTGCTCTAAATGGTTGCTAGGGCGTGGCTTGATAGCTTCACAATGATCCTGAGAGACTGATTGGTCGTCTGAGTAAAATGAGCCCACCCCCTTGTCTCTATGATACTGTGATCCAGAGCTACGTTCATTACAAAATCCCTATGCAATTTACCATAGTAGGAAAAGCATGTGTGTTTCACGGGACATTCCTTCCCCATAGTAAGTCAATGGGGCAACTTTGGGAGGCTCCTGCCCCCCAGGGGTGCAACTTTTACCCCATTGTGAGGTATGTTCTTACAGAGCCTGTCAGCCTCTTCAAATGTGGCAAATCACACGTTTCTGCGAAATCCTCGCTCAGAGCTATGAGTGCTCAAAGTTCGTCGCAATGTTAAGTCAATGGAACTTTTTGGGCCGCTTTTTCGCCCCTGGGGTGAACACCGCACCCCCGATCGCTTATAAAAGTCATAGCACACCTCTCCTCAATGAGCCGGTCGATTTGACACCTCATTCATGGGTCTGTGACAAACGGTGTGGGGCGAGTTACGCGCCAAACTTTGTCCAGAATAATAATAATAATAATAATAATAATAAGAATAATAAGTATGAGCAATAACAATAGTGATGCCTTGCTTTCAGCAAGCACCACTAACTAGAATGTACATTTCCTAAAGAAAATGTGAAGTGGTGCTTGCAGTGGCAAAATTCGGCACGGTTGCTAGGGTCTTGTACATGATTGCATACGAGCCAACAACCCTGTCTGTACGATGTTGTGGAGCTGAAATATGGCTTCTATATGTTGCAATATGGTTGTTAGGTTGCTCTAAATGGTTGCTAGGGTGTGAATACACAGTTACCATGGTGATATTTACAGACTGTTTTCCAATCGAAACTGAGCCAACCCCCATCTCTATACAATATTCAGATGCAGAGATGAAGGCCTTTTAAAATGGTTGCTAGGGTACTCTGTTTGGTTGGTATGTAGTTGCTAGGCAGCTGCCAATGATGAAACTCCAAAGGCTTCTTGTCACTATGAATGATATAAACCAACTCCCATGCCTCTGTGACATACAGAATGGAAGATATCCCTATTTGGATATTGGTTGCTAGGGTACTGTATTTGGTTGCTAGGGAGTGGCTTGGCAGCTGCCAATCATGAAACGCCAAAGGCTGCTTGTCAGTATGAATGATATAATCCAACTCCCCTGCCTCTGTGACAAACAGAATGGAAGATATCCATCTTTGAATTTTGGTTGCTAGGATAATCTGTTCGGTTGCTAGGAAGTGGACTGGCAGATACCAATAACGAAACTACAAAGGCTGCTTGTCAGTTTAAATGATATAAACTAACTCCCATGCCTGTATGACATTCAGAATGGAAGATATCCCTCTTTGGATTTTGGTTGCTACGATACTCTGTTTGGTTGCTATGGAGTTGCTTGGCAGCTGTTAATGATGAAACTGCATAAGCTTCTTGTCAGTATGAATGATATAAACCAACCCCCATCTCTATACGATGTTCTGATACAGAGATATTCTTTTTGCTAAACGGTTGCTAGGGTACTCTGTTTGGTTGCTAGGGAGTAGCTTGGCAGCTGCCAACCATGAAACTCCAAAGGCTGCTTGTCAGTATGAATGATATAAACCAACGCCCAGCTCTATACGATGTTCTGATACAGAGATATTCTTTTTGCTAAACGGTTGCTAGGGTACTCTGTTTGGTTGCTAGCGAGTGGCTTGGCAGATGCCAATAATGAAACTCCAAAGGCTGGTTGTCAGTATGAATGTAAAAAACCAACTCCCATGCCTCTATGACATTCAGAATGAAAGATATCCCTCTTTGCATTTTGGTTGCTAGGGTTCTCTGTTTGGATGCTATGGAGTTGCTTGGCAGCTGCTAATGATGAAACTGTAAAGGCTTATTGTCAGTATGAATGATATAAACCAACTCCCATCTCTATACGATGTTCTGATGCGGAGATATAGGTCTTGCTAAACGGTTGCTAGGGTACTCTGTTTGGTTGCTAGGGAGTGGCTTGGCAGCTGCCAATGATGAAACTGCAAAGGCTTTGTGTCACTATGAATGATATAAACCAACTCCCATTTCTCTGTGACATTCAGAATGGCAGATATCCCTCTTTGGATTTTGGTTGCTAGGGTACTCTGTTTGGTTGCTAGGGAGTGGCTTGGCAGCTGCCAATGATGAAACCGCAAAGGCTTTGTGTCACTATGAATGATATAAACCAACTCCCATTTCTCTGTGACATTCAAAATGGAAGATAAACCTCTTTGGATTTTGGTTGCTAGGGTACTCTGTTTGGTTGCTATGGAGTGGCTTGGCAGATGCCAATAATGAAACTCCAAAGGCTGGTTGTCAGTATGAATGAAACAAACCAACTCCCATGCCTCTATGACATTCAGAATGAAAGATATCCCTCTTTGCATTTTGGTTGCTAGGGTTCTCTATTTGGTTGCTATGGAGTTGCTTGGCAGCTGCTAATGATGAAACTGTAAAGGCTTATTGTCAGTATGAATGATATAAACCAACTCCCATCTCTATACGATGTTCTGATGCGGAGATATAGGTCTTGCTAAACGGTTGCTAGGGTACTCTGTTTGGTTGCTAGGGAGTGGCTTGGCAGCTGCCAATGATGAAACTGCAAAGGCTTTGTGTCACTATGAATGATATAAACCAACTCCCATTTCTCTGTGACATTCAGAATGGCAGATATCCCTCTTTGGATTTTGGTTGCTAGGGTACTCTGTTTGGTTGCTATGGAGTGGCTTGGCAGCTGCCAATGATGAAACTGCAAAGGCTTCTTGTCACTATGAATGATATAAACCAACTCCCATGCCTCTGTGACATTCAGAATGGAAGATATCCCTCTTTGGATTTTGGTTGCTAAGGTGTTCGACAATGGTTGCTAGGGAGGGGCTAGGAAGTGTTGAGGTGATTCATGATTGGCTGTTTGCTGCCCTGAGTCAACTGAGACCACCCCCATGTTTCTATGACAATTCAGTCTGGAGATATCCCTTTGATCTCTTTCAATTGAAGTCTATGGGACTTGTTGCTAAGGTGCTCTAAATGGTTGCTAGGGCGTGGCTTGATAGCTTCACAATTATCCTTAGAGACTGACTGGTCGTCTGAGTAAAATGAGCCCGCCCCCTTGTCTCTATGACACTGTGATCCAGAGCTACGTTCAATACAAAATCCCTATGCAATGTGTAGGACGGCCCATTTCATGGCCGAAATGTTGTCCAGAATAATAATAACAACTAGAATGTACATTTCCTGAAGAAAATGTGAAATGGTGCTTGCAGTGGCAAAACTCTCCACTCGGTTGCTAGGGTGTTGTACATGATTGCATACGAGCCAACAACCATGTCTGTACGATGTTGTGGAGCTGAAATATAGCTTCTATATGTTGCAATATGGTTTATATGTGGCTCTAAACGGTTGCTAGGGCGTTGCTAGGCGGTTGCTAGGGTATTCTGGGTGGTTGCTAGGCGGTTGCTAGGGTATTCTTGGTGGTTGCTAGGGCGTTGCTAGGTGGTTGCTAGGGTATTCTGGGTGGTTGCTATGGTGTTGCTAGGCGGTTGCTAGGGTATTCTGGGTGGTTGCTAGGGCATTGCTAGGGTATTCTGGGTGGTTGCTATGGTGTTGCTAGGCAGTTGCTAGGGTGTTCTGGGTGGTTGCTATGGTGTTGCTAGGCGGTTGCTAGGGTATACTGGGTGGTTGCTAGGCGGTTGCTAGGGTATTCTGGGTGGTTGCTAGGCGGTTGCTAGGGTATTCTTGGTGGTTGCTAGGGCGTTGCTAGGTGGTTACTAGGCTGTTCTGGGTGGTTGCTATGGTGTTGCTAGGCGGTTGCTAGGGTATTCTGGGTGGTTGCTAGGGCGTTGCTAGGCAGTTGCTAGGGTGTTCTGGGTGGTTGCTATGGTGTTGCTAGGCGGTTGCTAGGGTATTCTATGTGGTTGCTAGGCGGTTGCTAGGGTATTCTTGGTGGTTGCTATGGTGTTGCTCGGCGGTTGCTAGGGTATTCTGGGTCGTTGCTAGGGTATTCTGGGTGGTTGCTATGGTGTTCCTAGGCAGTTGCTAGGGTGTTTTGGGTGGTTGCTAGGGTGTTGCTAGGCCGCTGCTAGGGTGTTCTGGGTGGTTGCTAGGCAGTTGCTAGGGTATTCTGGGTGGTTGCTAGGGTGTTCTGGGTGGTTGCTAGGGCGTTGCTAGGCGGTTGCTAGGGTATTCTGGGTTGTTGCTATGGTGTTGCTAGGCGGTTGCTAGGGTATTCTGGGTGGTGAATAAGGCGTTGCTAGGCAGTTGCTAGGGTATTCTGGGTGGTTGCTAGGGAATTCTTGGTGGTTGCTAGGGCGTTGCTAGGCAGTTGCCTGGGTGTACTGGGTGGTTGCTAGGGCGTTGCTAGGGTGTTCTGGGTGGTTGCTATGGTGTTGCTAGGCGGTTGCTAGGGTATTCTGGGTGATTGCTAGGGCGTTGCTAGGGTGTTCTGGGTGGTTGCTAGGCGGTTGCTAGGGTATTCTGTGTGGTTGCTAGGGCATTGCTAGGTGGTTGCTAGGGTGTTCTGGGTGGTTGCTATGGTGTTGCTAGGCAGTTGCTATGGTATTTTGGGTGGATGCTAGGGCGTTGCTAGGCAGTTGCTAGGGTGTTCTGGGTGATTGCTAGGCAGTTGCTAGGTGTTCTGGGGGGTTGCTAGACAGTTGCTAGGGTGTTCTGGGTGGTTGCTACGGTATTTTTGGTGGTTACTAGAGCGTTTCTAGACGTTGCTAGGGTGTTCAGGATGGTTGCTAAGGTATTTTTTTTTGTTGCTATGGTGTTACTAGGTGGTTGGTAGTTGTCAAAGATGGTTACCATGGAGTTTTTATAGAGTTATTAAAATCTTTAATAACGAGTACCTTCAGTACGGCACTCGGCCTGCGGCCTCGTGCCTATGGCCGAATAGGCACAAGCATGGAGCAATATCGCAAGGCCACGAGTGTAATATTGCGTTAAAAAATACAAAAAAATTTAAAAAACATTTTTTTTTGGTTTAGGGTGGTTGCTAGGGAGCTCTTAGTGGTTGCTAGGGTGCTGAAACTGGTTGCTAGGGTGTGGCTATGAAGATTTTAGGCCATTACTTATTGGCTGCTTGATAATATAAATCCTCTGAGGGAGAGAGAGAGGGAGAGATGCAGGGCTGTCAGGCCCTTTGGAGTCTGTGTGTGTGAAAACGGCAGTTGGGATTCAAATATTTTTAGAATGCCCAATGTTAAGTCAATGGGACTTTTTTGGCCGCTTTTTCGTCCGCTGTGCGAACATCGTACACCTGATCGCTTAGAAAAGTCATAGCACACCTCTCCTCAATGAGCCGGTCGATTTGACACCTCACTCAGGGGTCTGTGACAAACGGTGCGGGGCGCATTACGCGCCAAACTTTGTCCAGAATAATAATAAGAATAACTAGAATGTACATTTCCTGAAGAAAATGTGAAATGGTGCTTGCAGTGGCAAAACTCTCCACTCGGTTGCTAGGGTGTTGTACATGATTGCATACGAGCCAACAACCATGTCTGTACGATGTTGTGGAGCTGAAATATAGCTTCTATATGTTGCAATATGGTTTATATGTGGCTCTAAATGGTTGCTAGGGCGTTGCTTGGCGGTTGCTAGGGTGTTCTGGGTGGTTGCTAGGCAGTTGCTAGGGTATTCTTGGTGGTTGCTATGGTGTTGCTAGGCGGTTGCTAGGGTATTCTGGGTGGTTGCTAGGCGGTTGCTAGGGTATTCTTGGTGGTTGCTAGGGCGTTGCTAGGGCGTTGCTAGGTGGTTGCTAGGCTGTTCTGGGTGGTTGCTATGGTGTTGCTAGGCAGTTGCTAGGGTATTCTTGGTGGTTGCTATGGTGTTACTAGGCGGTTGCTAGGGTATTCTGGGTGGTTGCTAGGCGGTTGCTAGGGTATTCTGGGTGGTTGCTAGGGCGTTGCTAGGTGTTTGCTAGGCTGTTCTGGGTGGTTGCTATGGTGTTGCTAGGTGGTTGCTAGGGTGTTCTGGGTGGTTGCTATGGTGTTGCTAGGCGGTTGCTAGGGTATTCTGGGTGGTTGCTAGGCAGTTGCTAGGGTGTTCTGGGTGGTTGCTATGGTGTTGCTAGGCGGTTGCTAGGGTATTCTGGGTGGTTGCTAGGGCGTTGCTAGGCAGTTGCAATGGTATTTTGGGTGGATGCTAGGGCGTTGCTAGGCAGTTGCTAGGGTGTTCTGGGTGGTTGCTAGGCAGTTGCTAGGTGTTCTGGGGGGTTGCTACGGTATTTTTGATGGTTACTAGAGCGTTTCTAGACGTTGCTAGGGTGTTCAGGATGGTTGCTAAGGTATTTGTTTTGTTGCTATGGTGTTACTAGGTGGTTGGTAGTTGTCAAAGATGGTTACTATGGAGTTTTTATAGAGTTATTAAAATCTTTAATAACGAGTGCCTTCAGTACGGCACTCGGCCTACGGCCTCGTGCCTATGGCCGAATAAGCACAAGCATGGAGCAATATCGCAAGGCCACAAGTGTAATATTGCGTTAAAAAATACAAAAAAAATAAAAAACTATTTTTTTTTGGTTTAGGGTGGTTGCTAGGGAGCTCTTAGTGGTTGCTAGGGTGCTGAAACTGGTTGCTAGGGTGTAGCTATGAAGATTTTAGGCCATTACTTATTGGCTGCTTGATAATATAAATCCTCTGAGGGAGAGAGAGAGGGAGAGATGCAGGGGTGTCAGGCCCTTTGGAGTCTGTGTGTGTGAAAACGGCAGTTGGGATTCAAATATTTTTAGAACTCCCAATGTAAAGTCAATGGGGACTTTTTTGGCCGCTTTTTCGTCCGCTGTGCGAACATCGTACACCCGATCGCTTAGAAAAGTCATAGCACACCTCTCCTCAATGAGCCGGTCGATTTGACACCTCACTCAAGAGCCTGTGACAAACGGTGCGGGGCGCATTACGCGCCAAACTTTTGTCCAGAATAATAATAATAAGAAGAACTAGAATGTACATTTCCTGAAGAAAATGTGAAGTGGTGCTTGCAGTGGCAAAACTCTCCACTTGGTTGCTAGGGTGTTGTACATGATTGCATTCGAGCCAACAACCATGTCTGTACAATGTTGTGGAGCTGAAATATGGCTTCTATATGTTGCAATATGGTTGCTAGGTGGCTCTAAACGGTTGCTAGGGTGTGAAATCAGTTACCATGGTGATAGTTACAGACAGTTTCCCAACCAAAACAAAAGAGCCAACCCCCATCTCTATGTGATGTTCTGATGCAGAGACATGGGTCATGATAAACGGTTGCTAGGGTCCTCTGTTTGGTTGCCAGGGAGTGACTTGGCAGGTGCCAATGATGAAACTCCAAAGGCTGATTGTCAGTATAAATGATTTAAACCAACTCCCATGCCTCTGTGACATTCAGAATGGAAGATATCCCTCTTTGGAATTTGGTTGCTAGGGTCCTCTGTTTGGTTGCAAGGGAGTGACTTGGCAGGTGCCAATCATAAAACTCCAAAGGCTGCTTGTCATTATGAATGATATAAACCAACTCCCATGCCTGTGTGACTTTCAGAATGGAAGATATCCCTCTTTGGATTTTGGTTACTAGGGTACTCTGTTTGGTTGCTATGGAGTTACTTGGCAGCTGCCAATGATGAAATTCCAAAGGTTTCTTGTCAGTATGAATGATATAAACCAACTCCCATGCCTCTGTGACATTCAGAATGGAAGAGATCCCTGTTTGGATTTTGGTTGCTAGGGTACTCTGTTTGGTTGTTATGGAGTTGCTTGGCAGCTGCCAATCATGAAACACCAAAGGCTTCTTGTCAGTATGAATGACATAAACCAACTCCCATGCCTCTGTGACATTCAGAATGGAAGATATCCCTCTTTGAATTTTGGTTGCTAGGGTAATCTGTTTGGTTGCTATGGAGTTGCTTGACAGCTGCCATTGATGAAACTGCAACGGCTTTTTGTTACTATGAAGGATATAAACCAACTCCCATGCCTCTGAGACATTCAGACTGGAAGATATCCCTCTTTGGATTTTGGTTGCTAGGGTACTATGATTGGTTGCTAGGGAGTGGCTTGGCAGCTGCCAATCATGAAACTCCAAAGGCTTCTTGTCAATATTGAATTATATAAACCTTCCCCCATCTCTATACGATGCTCTGATACAGAGATATAGGTCTTGCTAAATAGTTGCTAGGGTACTCTGTTTGGTTGCTATGGAGTGGCTTGGCAGCTGCCAATAATGAAACTCCAAAGGCTGGTTGTCAGTATGAATGAAACAAACCAACTCCCATGCCTCTGTGACATTCAGAATGGAAGATATCCCTCTTTGCATTTTGGTTGCTAGGGTACTCTGTTTGGTTGCTATGGAGTTGTTTGGCAGCTGCTAATGATGAAACTGTAAAGGCTTATTGTCAGTATGAATGATATAAACCAACTCCCATCTCTATACGATGTTCTGATGCGGAGATATAGGTCTTGCAAAACGGTTGCTAGGGTACTCAAGTTTGGTTGCTATGGAGTGGCTTGGCAGCTGCCAATGATGAAACTGAAAAGGCTTTGTGTCACTATGAATGATATAACCAACTCCCATTTCTCTGTGACATTCAGAATGGCAGATATTCCTCTTTGGATTTTGGTTGCTAGGGTACTCTGTTTGGTTGCTATGGAGTGGCTTGGCAGCTGCCAATGACGAAACTGCAAAGGCTTCTTGTCACTATGAATGATATAAACCAACTCCCATTTCTCTGTGACATTCAGAATGGAAGATATGCCTCTTTGAATTTCGGTTGCTAGGGTACTCTGTTTGGTTGCTAGGGAGTGGCTTGGCAGCTGCCAATGATGAAACTCCAAAGGCTTCTTGTCACTATGAATGATATAAACCAACTCCCATGCCTCTGTGACATTCAGAATGGAAGATATCCCTCTCGGATTTTGGTTGCTAAGGTGCTCGACAATGGTTGCTAGGGAGGGGCTAGGAAGAGTTGAGGTGATTCATGATTGGCTGTTTGCTGCCCCAAGTCAAACGAGACCACCCTCTAGTTTCTATGACAATTCAGTCCGGAGATATCCCTTTGAACTCTTTCAATGGAAGTCTATGGGACTTGTTGCTAAGGTGCTCTAAATGGTTGCTAGGGCGTGGCTTGATAGCTTCACAATGATCCTGAGAGACTGATTGGTCGTCTGAGTAAAATGAGCCCACCCCCTTGTCTCTATGATACTGTGATCCAGAGCTACGTTCATTACAAAATCCCTATGCAATTTACCATAGTAGGAAAAGCATGTGTGTTTCACGGGACATTCCTTCCCCATAGTAAGTCAATGGGGCAACTTTGGGAGGCTCCTGCCCCCCAGGGGTGCAACTTTTACCCCATTGTGAGGTATGTTCTTACAGAGCCTGTCAGCCTCTTCAAATGTGGCAAATCACACGTTTCTGCGAAATCCTCGCTCAGAGCTATGAGTGCTCAAAGTTCGTCGCAATGTTAAGTCAATGGAACTTTTTGGGCCGCTTTTTCGCCCCTGGGGTGAACACCGCACCCCCGATCGCTTATAAAAGTCATAGCACACCTCTCCTCAATGAGCCGGTCGATTTGACACCTCATTCATGGGTCTGTGACAAACGGTGTGGGGCGAGTTACGCGCCAAACTTTGTCCAGAATAATAATAATAACTAGAATGTACATTTCCTGAAGAAAATGTGAAGTGGTGCTTGCAGTGGCAAAACTCTCCACTCGGTTGCTAGAGTGTGGTACATGATTGCATACAAGCCAACAAACATGTCTGTACGATGTTCTGGTGCTGAGATATGGCTTATTCATGTTGTTCAGGTGGTTGCTAGGGTGTTGCTAGGGTGTTCTGTGTGGTTGCTAGGACTCTGCTAGGGTGTTCTGGGTGGTTGCTATGGTGTTGCTAGGCGGTTGCTATGGTATTCTGGGTGTTGCTAGGGCATTGCTAGACGGTTGCTAGGGTATTCTGAGTGGTTGCTATGGTGTTGTTAGGCGGTTGCTAGGGTGTTCTGGGTGGTTGCTAGGCAGTTGCTAGGGTATTCTGGGTGGTTGCTATGGTGTTGCTAGGTGGTTGCTAGTGTATTCTGGGTGGTTGCTAGGGCGTTGCTAGGCGGTTGCTAGGGTATTCTGAGTGGTTGCTATGGTGTTGCTAGGCGGTTGCTAGGGTATTCTGGGTGGTTGATATGGTGTTGCTAGGTGGTTGCTATGGTGTTGCTAGGCGGTTGCTAGGGTATTCTGGGTGGTTGCTAGGCGGTTGCTAGGGTATTCTTGGTGGTTGCTAGGGCGTTGCTAGGGTATTCTGAGTGGTTGCTATGGTGTTGCTAGGCAGTTGCTATGGTATTTTGGGTGGATGCTAGGGCATTGCTAGGCAGTTGCTAGGTTGTTCTGGGTGGTTGCTAGGCAGTTGCTTGGAGTTCTGGGGGGTTGCTAGACAGTTGCTAGGGTGTTCTGGGTGGTTGCTACGGTATTTTGGTGGTTACTAGAGCGTTTCTAGACATTGCTAGGGTGTTCAGGATGGTTGCTAAGGTATTTTTTTTGTTGCTATAGTGTTACTGGGTGGTTGGTAGTTGTCAAAGATGGTTACTATGGAGTTTTTATAGAGTTATTAAAACCTTTAATAACGAGTGCCTTCAGTACGGCACTCGGCCTGCGGCCTCGTGCCTATGGCCGAATAGGCACAAGCATGGAGCAATATCGCAAGGCCACGAGTGTAATATTGCGTTAAAAAATACAAAAAAATTAAAAAAACATTTTTTTTTGGTTTAGGGTGGTTGCTAGGGAGCTCTTAGTGGTTGCTAGGGTGCTGAAACTGGTTGCTAGGGTGTGGCTATGAAGATTTTAGGCCATTACTTATTGGTTGCTTGATAATATAAATCCTCTGAGGGAGAGAGAGAGGGAGAGACGCAGGGGTGTCAGGCCCTTTGGAGTCTGTGTGTGTGAAAACGTCGGTTTGGATTTGAATTTTTTGGAATGCCCAATGTTAAGTCAATGGGACTTTTTTGGCCGCTTTTTCGTCCGCTGTGCGAACATCGTACACCCGATCGCTTAGAAAAGATATAGCACACCTCTCCTAAATGAGCCGGTCGATTTGACACCTCATTCAGGGGTCTGAGACAAACGGTGTGGGGCGAGTTACGCGCCAAACTTTTGTCCAGAATAAGTATGAGCAATAACAATAGTGATGCTTTCAAAAAAGCACCACTAATAATAATAATAATAAGAATAATAATTATGAGCAATAACAATAGTGATGCCTTGCTTTCAGCAAGCACCACTAACTAGAATGTACATTTCCTAAAGAAAATGTGAAGTGGTGCTTGCAGTGGCAAAATTCGGCACGGTTGCTAGGGTCTTGTACATGATTGCATACGAGCCAACAACCCTGTCTGTACGATGTTGTGGAGCTGAAATATGGCTTCTATATGTTGCAATATGGTTGTTAGGTGGCTCTAAATGGTTGCTAGGGTGTGAATACACAGTTACCATGGTGATATTTACAGACTGTTTTCCAATCGAAACTGAGCCAACCCCCATCTCTATACAATATTCAGATGCAGAGATGAAGGCCTTTTAAAATGGTTGCTAGGGTACTCTGTTTGGTTGGTATGTAGTTGCTAGGCAGCTGCCAATGATGAAACTCCAAAGGCTTCTTGTCACTATGAATGATATAAACCAACTCCCATGCCTCTGTGACATACAGAATGGAAGATATCCCTATTTGGATATTGGTTGCTAGGGTACTGTATTTGGTTGCTAGGGAGTGGCTTGGCAGCTGCCAATCATGAAACGCCAAAGGCTGCTTGTCAGTATGAATGATATAATCCAACTCCCCTGCCTCTGTGACAAACAGAATGGAAGATATCCATCTTTGAATTTTGGTTGCTAGGATAATCTGTTCGGTTGCTAGGAAGTGGACTGGCAGATACCAATAACGAAACTACAAAGGCTGCTTGTCAGTTTAAATGATATAAACTAACTCCCATGCCTGTATGACATTCAGAATGGAAGATATCCCTCTTTGGATTTTGGTTGCTACGATACTCTGTTTGGTTGCTATGGAGTTGCTTGGCAGCTGTTAATGATGAAACTGCATAAGCTTCTTGTCAGTATGAATGATATAAACCAACCCCCATCTCTATACGATGTTCTGATACAGAGATATTCTTTTTGCTAAACGGTTGCTAGGGTACTCTGTTTGGTTGCTAGGGAGTAGCTTGGCAGCTGCCAACCATGAAACTCCAAAGGCTGCTTGTCAGTATGAATGATATAAACCAACGCCCAGCTCTATACGATGTTCTGATACAGAGATATTCTTTTTGCTAAACGGTTGCTAGGGTACTCTGTTTGGTTGCTAGCGAGTGGCTTGGCAGATGCCAATAATGAAACTCCAAAGGCTGGTTGTCAGTATGAATGTAAAAAACCAACTCCCATGCCTCTATGACATTCAGAATGAAAGATATCCCTCTTTGCATTTTGGTTGCTAGGGTTCTCTGTTTGGATGCTATGGAGTTGCTTGGCAGCTGCTAATGATGAAACTGTAAAGGCTTATTGTCAGTATGAATGATATAAACCAACTCCCATCTCTATACGATGTTCTGATGCGGAGATATAGGTCTTGCTAAACGGTTGCTAGGGTACTCTGTTTGGTTGCTAGGGAGTGGCTTGGCAGCTGCCAATGATGAAACTGCAAAGGCTTTGTGTCACTATGAATGATATAAACCAACTCCCATTTCTCTGTGACATTCAGAATGGCAGATATCCCTCTTTGGATTTTGGTTGCTAGGGTACTCTGTTTGGTTGCTAGGGAGTGGCTTGGCAGCTGCCAATGATGAAACCGCAAAGGCTTTGTGTCACTATGAATGATATAAACCAACTCCCATTTCTCTGTGACATTCAAAATGGAAGATAAACCTCTTTGGATTTTGGTTGCTAGGGTACTCTGTTTGGTTGCTATGGAGTGGCTTGGCAGATGCCAATAATGAAACTCCAAAGGCTGGTTGTCAGTATGAATGAAACAAACCAACTCCCATGCCTCTATGACATTCAGAATGAAAGATATCCCTCTTTGCATTTTGGTTGCTAGGGTTCTCTATTTGGTTGCTATGGAGTTGCTTGGCAGCTGCTAATGATGAAACTGTAAAGGCTTATTGTCAGTATGAATGATATAAACCAACTCCCATCTCTATACGATGTTCTGATGCGGAGATATAGGTCTTGCTAAACGGTTGCTAGGGTACTCTGTTTGGTTGCTAGGGAGTGGCTTGGCAGCTGCCAATGATGAAACTGCAAAGGCTTTGTGTCACTATGAATGATATAAACCAACTCCCATTTCTCTGTGACATTCAGAATGGCAGATATCCCTCTTTGGATTTTGGTTGCTAGGGTACTCTGTTTGGTTGCTATGGAGTGGCTTGGCAGCTGCCAATGATGAAACTGCAAAGGCTTCTTGTCACTATGAATGATATAAACCAACTCCCATGCCTCTGTGACATTCAGAATGGAAGATATCCCTCTTTGGATTTTGGTTGCTAAGGTGTTCGACAATGGTTGCTAGGGAGGGGCTAGGAAGTGTTGAGGTGATTCATGATTGGCTGTTTGCTGCCCTGAGTCAACTGAGACCACCCCCATGTTTCTATGACAATTCAGTCTGGAGATATCCCTTTGATCTCTTTCAATTGAAGTCTATGGGACTTGTTGCTAAGGTGCTCTAAATGGTTGCTAGGGCGTGGCTTGATAGCTTCACAATTATCCTTAGAGACTGACTGGTCGTCTGAGTAAAATGAGCCCGCCCCCTTGTCTCTATGACACTGTGATCCAGAGCTACGTTCAATACAAAATCCCTATGCAATGTGTAGGACGGCCCATTTCATGGCCGAAATGTTGTCCAGAATAATAATAACAACTAGAATGTACATTTCCTGAAGAAAATGTGAAATGGTGCTTGCAGTGGCAAAACTCTCCACTCGGTTGCTAGGGTGTTGTACATGATTGCATACGAGCCAACAACCATGTCTGTACGATGTTGTGGAGCTGAAATATAGCTTCTATATGTTGCAATATGGTTTATATGTGGCTCTAAACGGTTGCTAGGGCGTTGCTAGGCGGTTGCTAGGGTATTCTGGGTGGTTGCTAGGCGGTTGCTAGGGTATTCTTGGTGGTTGCTAGGGCGTTGCTAGGTGGTTGCTAGGGTATTCTGGGTGGTTGCTATGGTGTTGCTAGGCGGTTGCTAGGGTATTCTGGGTGGTTGCTAGGGCATTGCTAGGGTATTCTGGGTGGTTGCTATGGTGTTGCTAGGCAGTTGCTAGGGTGTTCTGGGTGGTTGCTATGGTGTTGCTAGGCGGTTGCTAGGGTATACTGGGTGGTTGCTAGGCGGTTGCTAGGGTATTCTGGGTGGTTGCTAGGCGGTTGCTAGGGTATTCTTGGTGGTTGCTAGGGCGTTGCTAGGTGGTTACTAGGCTGTTCTGGGTGGTTGCTATGGTGTTGCTAGGCGGTTGCTAGGGTATTCTGGGTGGTTGCTAGGGCGTTGCTAGGCAGTTGCTAGGGTGTTCTGGGTGGTTGCTATGGTGTTGCTAGGCGGTTGCTAGGGTATTCTATGTGGTTGCTAGGCGGTTGCTAGGGTATTCTTGGTGGTTGCTATGGTGTTGCTCGGCGGTTGCTAGGGTATTCTGGGTCGTTGCTAGGGTATTCTGGGTGGTTGCTATGGTGTTCCTAGGCAGTTGCTAGGGTGTTTTGGGTGGTTGCTAGGGTGTTGCTAGGCCGCTGCTAGGGTGTTCTGGGTGGTTGCTAGGCAGTTGCTAGGGTATTCTGGGTGGTTGCTAGGGTGTTCTGGGTGGTTGCTAGGGCGTTGCTAGGCGGTTGCTAGGGTATTCTGGGTTGTTGCTATGGTGTTGCTAGGCGGTTGCTAGGGTATTCTGGGTGGTGAATAAGGCGTTGCTAGGCAGTTGCTAGGGTATTCTGGGTGGTTGCTAGGGAATTCTTGGTGGTTGCTAGGGCGTTGCTAGGCAGTTGCCTGGGTGTACTGGGTGGTTGCTAGGGCGTTGCTAGGGTGTTCTGGGTGGTTGCTATGGTGTTGCTAGGCGGTTGCTAGGGTATTCTGGGTGATTGCTAGGGCGTTGCTAGGGTGTTCTGGGTGGTTGCTAGGCGGTTGCTAGGGTATTCTGTGTGGTTGCTAGGGCATTGCTAGGTGGTTGCTAGGGTGTTCTGGGTGGTTGCTATGGTGTTGCTAGGCAGTTGCTATGGTATTTTGGGTGGATGCTAGGGCGTTGCTAGGCAGTTGCTAGGGTGTTCTGGGTGATTGCTAGGCAGTTGCTAGGTGTTCTGGGGGGTTGCTAGACAGTTGCTAGGGTGTTCTGGGTGGTTGCTACGGTATTTTTGGTGGTTACTAGAGCGTTTCTAGACGTTGCTAGGGTGTTCAGGATGGTTGCTAAGGTATTTTTTTTTAGTTGCTATGGTGTTACTAGGTGGTTGGTAGTTGTCAAAGATGGTTACCATGGAGTTTTTATAGAGTTATTAAAATCTTTAATAACGAGTACCTTCAGTACGGCACTCGGCCTGCGGCCTCGTGCCTATGGCCGAATAGGCACAAGCATGGAGCAATATCGCAAGGCCACGAGTGTAATATTGCGTTAAAAAATACAAAAAAATTTAAAAAACATTTTTTTTTGGTTTAGGGTGGTTGCTAGGGAGCTCTTAGTGGTTGCTAGGGTGCTGAAACTGGTTGCTAGGGTGTGGCTATGAAGATTTTAGGCCATTACTTATTGGCTGCTTGATAATATAAATCCTCTGAGGGAGAGAGAGAGGGAGAGATGCAGGGCTGTCAGGCCCTTTGGAGTCTGTGTGTGTGAAAACGGCAGTTGGGATTCAAATATTTTTAGAATGCCCAATGTTAAGTCAATGGGACTTTTTTGGCCGCTTTTTCGTCCGCTGTGCGAACATCGTACACCTGATCGCTTAGAAAAGTCATAGCACACCTCTCCTCAATGAGCCGGTCGATTTGACACCTCACTCAGGGGTCTGTGACAAACGGTGCGGGGCGCATTACGCGCCAAACTTTGTCCAGAATAATAATAAGAATAACTAGAATGTACATTTCCTGAAGAAAATGTGAAATGGTGCTTGCAGTGGCAAAACTCTCCACTCGGTTGCTAGGGTGTTGTACATGATTGCATACGAGCCAACAACCATGTCTGTACGATGTTGTGGAGCTGAAATATAGCTTCTATATGTTGCAATATGGTTTATATGTGGCTCTAAATGGTTGCTAGGGCGTTGCTTGGCGGTTGCTAGGGTGTTCTGGGTGGTTGCTAGGCAGTTGCTAGGGTATTCTTGGTGGTTGCTATGGTGTTGCTAGGCGGTTGCTAGGGTATTCTGGGTGGTTGCTAGGCGGTTGCTAGGGTATTCTTGGTGGTTGCTAGGGCGTTGCTAGGGCGTTGCTAGGTGGTTGCTAGGCTGTTCTGGGTGGTTGCTATGGTGTTGCTAGGCAGTTGCTAGGGTATTCTTGGTGGTTGCTATGGTGTTACTAGGCGGTTGCTAGGGTATTCTGGGTGGTTGCTAGGGTATTCTGGGTGGTTGCTAGGGCGTTGCTAGGTGTTTGCTAGGGTGTTCTGGGTGGTTGCTATGGTGTTGCTAGGCGGTTGCTAGGGTATTCTGGGTGGTTGCTAGGGCGTTGCTAGGCAGTTGCAATGGTATTTTGGGTGGATGCTAGGGCGTTGCTAGGCAGTTGCTAGGGTGTTCTGGGTGGTTGCTAGGCAGTTGCTAGGTGTTCTGGGGGGTTGCTACGGTATTTTTGATGGTTACTAGAGCGTTTCTAGACGTTGCTAGGGTGTTCAGGATGGTTGCTAAGGTATTTGTTTTGTTGCTATGGTGTTACTAGGTGGTTGGTAGTTGTCAAAGATGGTTACTATGGAGTTTTTATAGAGTTATTAAAATCTTTAATAACGAGTGCCTTCAGTACGGCACTCGGCCTACGGCCTCGTGCCTATGGCCGAATAAGCACAAGCATGGAGCAATATCGCAAGGCCACAAGTGTAATATTGCGTTAAAAAATACAAAAAAAATAAAAAACTATTTTTTTTTGGTTTAGGGTGGTTGCTAGGGAGCTCTTAGTGGTTGCTAGGGTGCTGAAACTGGTTGCTAGGGTGTAGCTATGAAGATTTTAGGCCATTACTTATTGGCTGCTTGATAATATAAATCCTCTGAGGGAGAGAGAGAGGGAGAGATGCAGGGGTGTCAGGCCCTTTGGAGTCTGTGTGTGTGAAAACGGCAGTTGGGATTCAAATATTTTTAGAACTCCCAATGTAAAGTCAATGGGGACTTTTTTGGCCGCTTTTTCGTCCGCTGTGCGAACATCGTACACCCGATCGCTTAGAAAAGTCATAGCACACCTCTCCTCAATGAGCCGGTCGATTTGACACCTCACTCAAGAGCCTGTGACAAACGGTGCGGGGCGCATTACGCGCCAAACTTTTGTCCAGAATAATAATAATAAGAAGAACTAGAATGTACATTTCCTGAAGAAAATGTGAAGTGGTGCTTGCAGTGGCAAAACTCTCCACTTGGTTGCTAGGGTGTTGTACATGATTGCATTCGAGCCAACAACCATGTCTGTACAATGTTGTGGAGCTGAAATATGGCTTCTATATGTTGCAATATGGTTGCTAGGTGGCTCTAAACGGTTGCTAGGGTGTGAAATCAGTTACCATGGTGATAGTTACAGACAGTTTCCCAACCAAAACAAAAGAGCCAACCCCCATCTCTATGTGATGTTCTGATGCAGAGACATGGGTCATGATAAACGGTTGCTAGGGTCCTCTGTTTGGTTGCCAGGGAGTGACTTGGCAGGTGCCAATGATGAAACTCCAAAGGCTGATTGTCAGTATAAATGATTTAAACCAACTCCCATGCCTCTGTGACATTCAGAATGGAAGATATCCCTCTTTGGAATTTGGTTGCTAGGGTCCTCTGTTTGGTTGCAAGGGAGTGACTTGGCAGGTGCCAATCATAAAACTCCAAAGGCTGCTTGTCATTATGAATGATATAAACCAACTCCCATGCCTGTGTGACTTTCAGAATGGAAGATATCCCTCTTTGGATTTTGGTTACTAGGGTACTCTGTTTGGTTGCTATGGAGTTACTTGGCAGCTGCCAATGATGAAATTCCAAAGGTTTCTTGTCAGTATGAATGATATAAACCAACTCCCATGCCTCTGTGACATTCAGAATGGAAGAGATCCCTGTTTGGATTTTGGTTGCTAGGGTACTCTGTTTGGTTGTTATGGAGTTGCTTGGCAGCTGCCAATCATGAAACACCAAAGGCTTCTTGTCAGTATGAATGACATAAACCAACTCCCATGCCTCTGTGACATTCAGAATGGAAGATATCCCTCTTTGAATTTTGGTTGCTAGGGTAATCTGTTTGGTTGCTATGGAGTTGCTTGACAGCTGCCATTGATGAAACTGCAACGGCTTTTTGTTACTATGAAGGATATAAACCAACTCCCATGCCTCTGAGACATTCAGACTGGAAGATATCCCTCTTTGGATTTTGGTTGCTAGGGTACTATGATTGGTTGCTAGGGAGTGGCTTGGCAGCTGCCAATCATGAAACTCCAAAGGCTTCTTGTCAATATTGAATTATATAAACCTTCCCCCATCTCTATACGATGCTCTGATACAGAGATATAGGTCTTGCTAAATAGTTGCTAGGGTACTCTGTTTGGTTGCTATGGAGTGGCTTGGCAGCTGCCAATAATGAAACTCCAAAGGCTGGTTGTCAGTATGAATGAAACAAACCAACTCCCATGCCTCTGTGACATTCAGAATGGAAGATATCCCTCTTTGCATTTTGGTTGCTAGGGTACTCTGTTTGGTTGCTATGGAGTTGTTTGGCAGCTGCTAATGATGAAACTGTAAAGCACATGTGTCAAACTCAAGGCCCGCGGGCCAAATCCGGCCCGCCACATTATTTTATATGGCCCGCGAGAGCATATGGGTGTCTTAAAATTAGGGATGCAACGAAATTTAGGCTGCCGAAAATTTTCGGCCGAAAATAACATTTTCGGTTTTTTGGCTGAAAGATACTAAAAAGCCGCCGCGCCCCTCCGTGTTCGGCGATGGTTTGACTCTGGCTCAGCGTGTTTTATGACTTTGCGTGCGAGTCCGCTTCCGAAGATGCATAACTTCTAAGCGCGTTCCGCTGTGTGTGTGCGCTGTGCTCTCCGCTCCGTGTTCACAGCGCGTTCTGCTCAATGTTCCGCAAGCAACGTCCTCCGTGTGTGTGTGTGTGTGTGTGTGTGTGTGTTGCGAGCTCTGCTCACGCTCACCGGAAAGGCAAAGTCCGCTAAAAAAACGTGCCAACATGAAATTTATCTGGACTTGTTTCTTTTTGCAATAGCACTACTGTGCTGTAATGGTGTGTATAGCCGTGCTGGGCAACACTGGTAAAATTACACGAATCACGATCCTCTCGTTCTCCCTGCTCTGCTCATGCTCTGATAAAATATCTTTGTAGGACTATACTTTATTTTGACAATTGGTCAAAAAATAAATCTGTTAAATCTGATTCTGCTGCATAGAACTGATTGAAGAATAATATATTGATATTTTATATTATTTTAATATAATAATATATTTATTTAAATATATTAAATATATTACATAATATTTAATATAATATGTACCAGTATTATTCACCATTTGTATCACTCCGCTTGTCTGTGTTTGTGCCACTTGCATCATTAAGCCAGTAGGTGGCGACAAGTGACTGTCTTTATGAGTGAACAATTGAACTTTAAACTGATTAGTGCCAAAAACATTGATTAACTCAGGAAAGAAACAAGTAGCTGAAACCAATTTATAATGGTAATATAAAGTGCAAATTTGCCTCTGGACACAAAAAGATTGCACTGGGTTTTGATTGAAATGTAACATCTATGCAAAATAATCCTTGAAAGATTTCTTATTTAAGGCCATTCTTGTTTTGAATATGTGATTGTGTATTGTCAACAATAAGCAGAAACATTCTGCATTTCCATTTTGTAGTGTGGATCATTCATTGCAATATTTATCCTCATTCTCATTTTTAAGAATCTGTTATCTTGACAAATAATGTATGCTACTGCCCACTGACATGCTTTTAAAGCTATTGTTATCCAAATTTTTGGCCTTTAAACACCTTAAAATGCACATATGTAGGTCCGAGAAATCCAAATTTTCTCAGGGGAGCATGTCCCCGAACCCCCCTAACTACCTTACATTTGAATGAGTGTGTCTGTGTGGTAATGTGTGCTGGTGTGGCTATAGTATAATTTTTGAGCCAGTTTACCCCTGCATATACAATAATACATTATTCTCTGTATCAAATCATTATTACCCAGCCCCTCATGTTTCGGGCTCATCCCCTTATGTTTTTAAAACCTAGAAACACCCCTGCAAATGCATATACAATATTTGTAACTTAAATAAGTAACAATCAAATAAACAGACAATATATTAACATTTTAAAAGTCTTACAGTTACAACCGGCCCTTTGAGGGCAGCCATAATGCTGAAGTGGCCCTCAGTGAAAATGAGTTTGACACCCCTGCTGTAAAGGCTTATTGTCAGTATGAATGATATAAACCAACTCCCATCTCTATACGATGTTCTGATGCGGAGATATAGGTCTTGCAAAACGGTTGCTAGGGTACTCAAGTTTGGTTGCTATGGAGTGGCTTGGCAGCTGCCAATGATGAAACTGAAAAGGCTTTGTGTCACTATGAATGATATAACCAACTCCCATTTCTCTGTGACATTCAGAATGGCAGATATTCCTCTTTGGATTTTGGTTGCTAGGGTACTCTGTTTGGTTGCTATGGAGTGGCTTGGCAGCTGCCAATGACGAAACTGCAAAGGCTTCTTGTCACTATGAATGATATAAACCAACTCCCATTTCTCTGTGACATTCAGAATGGAAGATATCCCTCTTTGAATTTCGGTTGCTAGGGTACTCTGTTTGGTTGCTAGGGAGTGGCTTGGCAGCTGCCAATGATGAAACTCCAAAGGCTTCTTGTCACTATGAATGATATAAACCAACTCCCATGCCTCTGTGACATTCAGAATGGAAGATATCCCTCTCGGATTTTGGTTGCTAAGGTGCTCGACAATGGTTGCTAGGGAGGGGCTAGGAAGAGTTGAGGTGATTCATGATTGGCTGTTTGCTGCCCCAAGTCAAACGAGACCACCCTCTAGTTTCTATGACAATTCAGTCCGGAGATATCCCTTTGAACTCTTTCAATGGAAGTCTATGGGACTTGTTGCTAAGGTGCTCTAAATGGTTGCTAGGGCGTGGCTTGATAGCTTCACAATGATCCTGAGAGACTGATTGGTCGTCTGAGTAAAATGAGCCCACCCCCTTGTCTCTATGATACTGTGATCCAGAGCTACGTTCATTACAAAATCCCTATGCAATTTACCATAGTAGGAAAAGCATGTGTGTTTCACGGGACATTCCTTCCCCATAGTAAGTCAATGGGGCAACTTTGGGAGGCTCCTGCCCCCCAGGGGTGCAACTTTTACCCCATTGTGAGGTATGTTCTTACAGAGCCTGTCAGCCTCTTCAAATGTGGCAAATCACACGTTTCTGCGAAATCCTCGCTCAGAGCTATGAGTGCTCAAAGTTCGTCGCAATGTTAAGTCAATGGAACTTTTTGGGCCGCTTTTTCGCCCCTGGGGTGAACACCGCACCCCCGATCGCTTATAAAAGTCATAGCACACCTCTCCTCAATGAGCCGGTCGATTTGACACCTCATTCATGGGTCTGTGACAAACGGTGTGGGGCGAGTTACGCGCCAAACTTTGTCCAGAATAATAATAATAATAATAATAATAAGAATAATAAGTATGAGCAATAACAATAGTGATGCCTTGCTTTCAGCAAGCACCACTAACTAGAATGTACATTTCCTAAAGAAAATGTGAAGTGGTGCTTGCAGTGGCAAAATTCGGCACGGTTGCTAGGGTCTTGTACATGATTGCATACGAGCCAACAACCCTGTCTGTACGATGTTGTGGAGCTGAAATATGGCTTCTATATGTTGCAATATGGTTGTTAGGTGGCTCTAAATGGTTGCTAGGGTGTGAATACACAGTTACCATGGTGATATTTACAGACTGTTTTCCAATCGAAACTGAGCCAACCCCCATCTCTATACAATATTCAGATGCAGAGATGAAGGCCTTTTAAAATGGTTGCTAGGGTACTCTGTTTGGTTGGTATGTAGTTGCTAGGCAGCTGCCAATGATGAAACTCCAAAGGCTTCTTGTCACTATGAATGATATAAACCAACTCCCATGCCTCTGTGACATACAGAATGGAAGATATCCCTATTTGGATATTGGTTGCTAGGGTACTGTATTTGGTTGCTAGGGAGTGGCTTGGCAGCTGCCAATCATGAAACGCCAAAGGCTGCTTGTCAGTATGAATGATATAATCCAACTCCCCTGCCTCTGTGACAAACAGAATGGAAGATATCCATCTTTGAATTTTGGTTGCTAGGATAATCTGTTCGGTTGCTAGGAAGTGGACTGGCAGATACCAATAACGAAACTACAAAGGCTGCTTGTCAGTTTAAATGATATAAACTAACTCCCATGCCTGTATGACATTCAGAATGGAAGATATCCCTCTTTGGATTTTGGTTGCTACGATACTCTGTTTGGTTGCTATGGAGTTGCTTGGCAGCTGTTAATGATGAAACTGCATAAGCTTCTTGTCAGTATGAATGATATAAACCAACCCCCATCTCTATACGATGTTCTGATACAGAGATATTCTTTTTGCTAAACGGTTGCTAGGGTACTCTGTTTGGTTGCTAGGGAGTAGCTTGGCAGCTGCCAACCATGAAACTCCAAAGGCTGCTTGTCAGTATGAATGATATAAACCAACGCCCAGCTCTATACGATGTTCTGATACAGAGATATTCTTTTTGCTAAACGGTTGCTAGGGTACTCTGTTTGGTTGCTAGCGAGTGGCTTGGCAGATGCCAATAATGAAACTCCAAAGGCTGGTTGTCAGTATGAATGTAAAAAACCAACTCCCATGCCTCTATGACATTCAGAATGAAAGATATCCCTCTTTGCATTTTGGTTGCTAGGGTTCTCTGTTTGGATGCTATGGAGTTGCTTGGCAGCTGCTAATGATGAAACTGTAAAGGCTTATTGTCAGTATGAATGATATAAACCAACTCCCATCTCTATACGATGTTCTGATGCGGAGATATAGGTCTTGCTAAACGGTTGCTAGGGTACTCTGTTTGGTTGCTAGGGAGTGGCTTGGCAGCTGCCAATGATGAAACTGCAAAGGCTTTGTGTCACTATGAATGATATAAACCAACTCCCATTTCTCTGTGACATTCAGAATGGCAGATATCCCTCTTTGGATTTTGGTTGCTAGGGTACTCTGTTTGGTTGCTAGGGAGTGGCTTGGCAGCTGCCAATGATGAAACCGCAAAGGCTTTGTGTCACTATGAATGATATAAACCAACTCCCATTTCTCTGTGACATTCAAAATGGAAGATAAACCTCTTTGGATTTTGGTTGCTAGGGTACTCTGTTTGGTTGCTATGGAGTGGCTTGGCAGATGCCAATAATGAAACTCCAAAGGCTGGTTGTCAGTATGAATGAAACAAACCAACTCCCATGCCTCTATGACATTCAGAATGAAAGATATCCCTCTTTGCATTTTGGTTGCTAGGGTTCTCTATTTGGTTGCTATGGAGTTGCTTGGCAGCTGCTAATGATGAAACTGTAAAGGCTTATTGTCAGTATGAATGATATAAACCAACTCCCATCTCTATACGATGTTCTGATGCGGAGATATAGGTCTTGCTAAACGGTTGCTAGGGTACTCTGTTTGGTTGCTAGGGAGTGGCTTGGCAGCTGCCAATGATGAAACTGCAAAGGCTTTGTGTCACTATGAATGATATAAACCAACTCCCATTTCTCTGTGACATTCAGAATGGCAGATATCCCTCTTTGGATTTTGGTTGCTAGGGTACTCTGTTTGGTTGCTATGGAGTGGCTTGGCAGCTGCCAATGATGAAACTGCAAAGGCTTCTTGTCACTATGAATGATATAAACCAACTCCCATGCCTCTGTGACATTCAGAATGGAAGATATCCCTCTTTGGATTTTGGTTGCTAAGGTGTTCGACAATGGTTGCTAGGGAGGGGCTAGGAAGTGTTGAGGTGATTCATGATTGGCTGTTTGCTGCCCTGAGTCAACTGAGACCACCCCCATGTTTCTATGACAATTCAGTCTGGAGATATCCCTTTGATCTCTTTCAATTGAAGTCTATGGGACTTGTTGCTAAGGTGCTCTAAATGGTTGCTAGGGCGTGGCTTGATAGCTTCACAATTATCCTTAGAGACTGACTGGTCGTCTGAGTAAAATGAGCCCGCCCCCTTGTCTCTATGACACTGTGATCCAGAGCTACGTTCAATACAAAATCCCTATGCAATGTGTAGGACGGCCCATTTCATGGCCGAAATGTTGTCCAGAATAATAATAACAACTAGAATGTACATTTCCTGAAGAAAATGTGAAATGGTGCTTGCAGTGGCAAAACTCTCCACTCGGTTGCTAGGGTGTTGTACATGATTGCATACGAGCCAACAACCATGTCTGTACGATGTTGTGGAGCTGAAATATAGCTTCTATATGTTGCAATATGGTTTATATGTGGCTCTAAACGGTTGCTAGGGCGTTGCTAGGCGGTTGCTAGGGTATTCTGGGTGGTTGCTAGGCGGTTGCTAGGGTATTCTTGGTGGTTGCTAGGGCGTTGCTAGGTGGTTGCTAGGGTATTCTGGGTGGTTGCTATGGTGTTGCTAGGCGGTTGCTAGGGTATTCTGGGTGGTTGCTAGGGCATTGCTAGGGTATTCTGGGTGGTTGCTATGGTGTTGCTAGGCAGTTGCTAGGGTGTTCTGGGTGGTTGCTATGGTGTTGCTAGGCGGTTGCTAGGGTATACTGGGTGGTTGCTAGGCGGTTGCTAGGGTATTCTGGGTGGTTGCTAGGCGGTTGCTAGGGTATTCTTGGTGGTTGCTAGGGCGTTGCTAGGTGGTTACTAGGCTGTTCTGGGTGGTTGCTATGGTGTTGCTAGGCGGTTGCTAGGGTATTCTGGGTGGTTGCTAGGGCGTTGCTAGGCAGTTGCTAGGGTGTTCTGGGTGGTTGCTATGGTGTTGCTAGGCGGTTGCTAGGGTATTCTATGTGGTTGCTAGGCGGTTGCTAGGGTATTCTTGGTGGTTGCTATGGTGTTGCTCGGCGGTTGCTAGGGTATTCTGGGTCGTTGCTAGGGTATTCTGGGTGGTTGCTATGGTGTTCCTAGGCAGTTGCTAGGGTGTTTTGGGTGGTTGCTAGGGTGTTGCTAGGCCGCTGCTAGGGTGTTCTGGGTGGTTGCTAGGCAGTTGCTAGGGTATTCTGGGTGGTTGCTAGGGTGTTCTGGGTGGTTGCTAGGGCGTTGCTAGGCGGTTGCTAGGGTATTCTGGGTTGTTGCTATGGTGTTGCTAGGCGGTTGCTAGGGTATTCTGGGTGGTGAATAAGGCGTTGCTAGGCAGTTGCTAGGGTATTCTGGGTGGTTGCTAGGGAATTCTTGGTGGTTGCTAGGGCGTTGCTAGGCAGTTGCCTGGGTGTACTGGGTGGTTGCTAGGGCGTTGCTAGGGTGTTCTGGGTGGTTGCTATGGTGTTGCTAGGCGGTTGCTAGGGTATTCTGGGTGATTGCTAGGGCGTTGCTAGGGTGTTCTGGGTGGTTGCTAGGCGGTTGCTAGGGTATTCTGTGTGGTTGCTAGGGCATTGCTAGGTGGTTGCTAGGGTGTTCTGGGTGGTTGCTATGGTGTTGCTAGGCAGTTGCTATGGTATTTTGGGTGGATGCTAGGGCGTTGCTAGGCAGTTGCTAGGGTGTTCTGGGTGATTGCTAGGCAGTTGCTAGGTGTTCTGGGGGGTTGCTAGACAGTTGCTAGGGTGTTCTGGGTGGTTGCTACGGTATTTTTGGTGGTTACTAGAGCGTTTCTAGACGTTGCTAGGGTGTTCAGGATGGTTGCTAAGGTATTTTTTTTAGTTGCTATGGTGTTACTAGGTGGTTGGTAGTTGTCAAAGATGGTTACCATGGAGTTTTTATAGAGTTATTAAAATCTTTAATAACGAGTACCTTCAGTACGGCACTCGGCCTGCGGCCTCGTGCCTATGGCCGAATAGGCACAAGCATGGAGCAATATCGCAAGGCCACGAGTGTAATATTGCGTTAAAAAATACAAAAAAATTTAAAAAACATTTTTTTTTGGTTTAGGGTGGTTGCTAGGGAGCTCTTAGTGGTTGCTAGGGTGCTGAAACTGGTTGCTAGGGTGTGGCTATGAAGATTTTAGGCCATTACTTATTGGCTGCTTGATAATATAAATCCTCTGAGGGAGAGAGAGAGGGAGAGATGCAGGGCTGTCAGGCCCTTTGGAGTCTGTGTGTGTGAAAACGGCAGTTGGGATTCAAATATTTTTAGAATGCCCAATGTTAAGTCAATGGGACTTTTTTGGCCGCTTTTTCGTCCGCTGTGCGAACATCGTACACCTGATCGCTTAGAAAAGTCATAGCACACCTCTCCTCAATGAGCCGGTCGATTTGACACCTCACTCAGGGGTCTGTGACAAACGGTGCGGGGCGCATTACGCGCCAAACTTTGTCCAGAATAATAATAAGAATAACTAGAATGTACATTTCCTGAAGAAAATGTGAAATGGTGCTTGCAGTGGCAAAACTCTCCACTCGGTTGCTAGGGTGTTGTACATGATTGCATACGAGCCAACAACCATGTCTGTACGATGTTGTGGAGCTGAAATATAGCTTCTATATGTTGCAATATGGTTTATATGTGGCTCTAAATGGTTGCTAGGGCGTTGCTTGGCGGTTGCTAGGGTGTTCTGGGTGGTTGCTAGGCAGTTGCTAGGGTATTCTTGGTGGTTGCTATGGTGTTGCTAGGCGGTTGCTAGGGTATTCTGGGTGGTTGCTAGGCGGTTGCTAGGGTATTCTTGGTGGTTGCTAGGGCGTTGCTAGGGCGTTGCTAGGTGGTTGCTAGGCTGTTCTGGGTGGTTGCTATGGTGTTGCTAGGCAGTTGCTAGGGTATTCTTGGTGGTTGCTATGGTGTTACTAGGCGGTTGCTAGGGTATTCTGGGTGGTTGCTAGGCGGTTGCTAGGGTATTCTGGGTGGTTGCTAGGGCGTTGCTAGGTGTTTGCTAGGCTGTTCTGGGTGGTTGCTATGGTGTTGCTAGTTGGTTGCTAGGGTGTTCTGGGTGGTTGCTATGGTGTTGCTAGGCGGTTGCTAGGGTATTCTGGGTGGTTGCTAGGCAGTTGCTAGGGTGTTCTGGGTGGTTGCTATGGTGTTGCTAGGCGGTTGCTAGGGTATTCTGGGTGGTTGCTAGGGCGTTGCTAGGCAGTTGCAATGGTATTTTGGGTGGATGCTAGGGCGTTGCTAGGCAGTTGCTAGGGTGTTCTGGGTGGTTGCTAGGCAGTTGCTAGGTGTTCTGGGGGGTTGCTACGGTATTTTTGATGGTTACTAGAGCGTTTCTAGACGTTGCTAGGGTGTTCAGGATGGTTGCTAAGGTATTTGTTTTGTTGCTATGGTGTTACTAGGTGGTTGGTAGTTGTCAAAGATGGTTACTATGGAGTTTTTATAGAGTTATTAAAATCTTTAATAACGAGTGCCTTCAGTACGGCACTCGGCCTACGGCCTCGTGCCTATGGCCGAATAAGCACAAGCATGGAGCAATATCGCAAGGCCACAAGTGTAATATTGCGTTAAAAAATACAAAAAAAATAAAAAACTATTTTTTTTTGGTTTAGGGTGGTTGCTAGGGAGCTCTTAGTGGTTGCTAGGGTGCTGAAACTGGTTGCTAGGGTGTAGCTATGAAGATTTTAGGCCATTACTTATTGGCTGCTTGATAATATAAATCCTCTGAGGGAGAGAGAGAGGGAGAGATGCAGGGGTGTCAGGCCCTTTGGAGTCTGTGTGTGTGAAAACGGCAGTTGGGATTCAAATATTTTTAGAACTCCCAATGTAAAGTCAATGGGGACTTTTTTGGCCGCTTTTTCGTCCGCTGTGCGAACATCGTACACCCGATCGCTTAGAAAAGTCATAGCACACCTCTCCTCAATGAGCCGGTCGATTTGACACCTCACTCAAGAGCCTGTGACAAACGGTGCGGGGCGCATTACGCGCCAAACTTTTGTCCAGAATAATAATAATAAGAAGAACTAGAATGTACATTTCCTGAAGAAAATGTGAAGTGGTGCTTGCAGTGGCAAAACTCTCCACTTGGTTGCTAGGGTGTTGTACATGATTGCATTCGAGCCAACAACCATGTCTGTACAATGTTGTGGAGCTGAAATATGGCTTCTATATGTTGCAATATGGTTGCTAGGTGGCTCTAAACGGTTGCTAGGGTGTGAAATCAGTTACCATTGTGATAGTTACAGACAGTTTCCCAACCAAAACAAAAGAGCCAACCCCCATCTCTATGTGATGTTCTGATGCAGAGACATGGGTCATGATAAACGGTTGCTAGGGTCCTCTGTTTGGTTGCCAGGGAGTGACTTGGCAGGTGCCAATGATGAAACTCCAAAGGCTGATTGTCAGTATAAATGATTTAAACCAACTCCCATGCCTCTGTGACATTCAGAATGGAAGATATCCCTCTTTGGAATTTGGTTGCTAGGGTCCTCTGTTTGGTTGCAAGGGAGTGACTTGGCAGGTGCCAATCATAAAACTCCAAAGGCTGCTTGTCATTATGAATGATATAAACCAACTCCCATGCCTGTGTGACTTTCAGAATGGAAGATATCCCTCTTTGGATTTTGGTTACTAGGGTACTCTGTTTGGTTGCTATGGAGTTACTTGGCAGCTGCCAATGATGAAATTCCAAAGGTTTCTTGTCAGTATGAATGATATAAACCAACTCCCATGCCTCTGTGACATTCAGAATGGAAGAGATCCCTGTTTGGATTTTGGTTGCTAGGGTACTCTGTTTGGTTGTTATGGAGTTGCTTGGCAGCTGCCAATCATGAAACAACAAAGGCTTCTTGTCAGTATGAATGACATAAACCAACTCCCATGCCTCTGTGACATTCAGAATGGAAGATATCCCTCTTTGAATTTTGGTTGCTAGGGTAATCTGTTTGGTTGCTATGGAGTTGCTTGACAGCTGCCATTGATGAAACTGCAACGGCTTTTTGTTACTATGAAGGATATAAACCAACTCCCATGCCTCTGAGACATTCAGACTGGAAGATATCCCTCTTTGGATTTTGGTTGCTAGGGTACTATGATTGGTTGCTAGGGAGTGGCTTGGCAGCTGCCAATCATGAAACTCCAAAGGCTTCTTGTCAATATTGAATTATATAAACCTTCCCCCATCTCTATACGATGCTCTGATACAGAGATATAGGTCTTGCTAAATAGTTGCTAGGGTACTCTGTTTGGTTGCTATGGAGTGGCTTGGCAGCTGCTAATGATGAACTCCAAAGGCTGCTTTTCAGTATGAATGACATAAACAAACTCCCATGCCTCTGTGACATTCAGAATGGAAGATATCCCTCTTTGAATTTTGGTTGCTAGGGTAATCTGTTTGGTTGCTATGGAGTTGCTTGACAGCTGCCATTGATGAAACTGCAAAGGCTTTTTGTTACTATGAATGATATAAACCAACTTCCATGCCTCTGTGACATTCAGAATAGAAGATATCCCTCTAGGATTTTGGTTGCTAAGGTGCTCAACAATGGTTGCTAGGGAGGGGCTAGGAAGTGTTGAGGTGATTCATGATTGGCCATTTGATGCCCTGAGTGAAACGAGACCACCTTGGTGTTTCTATGATCTACTAGAGCGTTTCTAGACGTTGCTAGGGTGTTCAGGATGGTTGCTAAGGTATTTTTGGTAGTTGCTATTTTGTTACTAGGTGGTTGGTAGTTGTCAAAGATGGTTACTATGGAGTTTTTATAGAGTTATTAAAATCTTTAATAACGAGTGCCTTCAGTACGGCACTCGGCCTGCGGCCTCGTGCCTATGGCTGAATAGGCACAAGCATGGAGCAATATCGCAAGGCCACGAGTGTAATATTGCGTTAAAAAATACAAAAAAATGTAAAAAAAAAATTTTTTTGGTTTAGGGTGGTTGCTAGGGAGCTCTTAGTGGTTGCTAGGGTGCTAAAACTGGTTGCTAGGGTGTGGCTATGAAGATTTAAGGAAATTACTTATTGGCTGCTTGATAATATAAATCCTCTGAGGGAGAGAGAGAGGGAGAGACGCAGGGCTGTCAGGCCCTTTGGAGTGGTGTGTGTGTGAAAACGTCGGTTGGGATTCAAATATTTTTAGAACTCCCAATGTAAAGTCAATGGGGACTTTTTTGGCCGCTTTTTCGTCCGCTGTGCGAACATCGTACACCCGATCGCTTAGAAAAGTCATAGCACACCTCTCCTCAATGAGCCGCTCGTTTTGACGCCTCACTCAGGGGTCTGTGACAAACGGTGCGGGGCGCATTACGCGCCAAACTTTTGTCCAGAACAATAAGAAGAAGAAGAAGAAGAATAATAAGTATGAGCAATAACAATAGTGATGCTTTCAAAAAAGCACCACTAATAATAAGTATGCAAGAGAACACTAATGATGCCTTGCTTTCAGCAAGCACCATTAACTAGATTGTACATTTCCTGAAGAAAATGTGAAGTGGTGCTTGCAGTGTCAAAACTCGCCACTCGGTTGCTAGAGTGTGGTACATGATTGCATACAAGCCAACAAACATGTCTGTACGATGTTCTGGTGCTGAGATATGGCTTATTCATGTTGTTCAGGTGGTTGCTATGGTGTTGCTAGGGTGTTCTGTGTGGTTGCTAGGGCTTTGCTAGGTGGTTGCTAGGGTGTTCTTGGTGGTTGCTATGGTGTTGCTAGGCGGTTGCTAGGCAGTTGCTAGGGTGTTCTGGGTGGTTGCTTTGGAGTTGCTAGGTGGTTGCTAGGGTATTCTGGGTGGTTGCTATGGTGTTGCTAGGCGGTTGCTAGGGTATTCTAGGTGGTTGCTAGGGCGTTGCTAGGCGGTTGCTATGGTATTCTGGGTGGTTGCTATGGTGTTTATAGGCGGTTGCTAGGGTATTCTGGGTGGTTGCTAGGGCGTTGCTAGGCGGTTGCTATGGTATTCTGGGTGGTTACTATCGTGTAACTATGTGGTTGGCAGTTGTCACAGATGATTACTATTGGAGTTCTTAGCATTTTCTTGGCATAATTTAGCACTTACCTAATCGCTATTAGCATGTAGCTATTCACAGCTAACATGTGTAGCATGTTGGAATTCCTGTTTGCTAGCATGAGTCAAAAGAGCCAAACCCCATCTCTATACGATGTTCTAGTGCAGAGAAATAGGTCTTGCAAAATGGTTGCTAAGGTACTTTGTTTGGTTGCTAGGGAGTGGCTTGGCAGCTGACAATCATGAAACTCCAAAGGCTGCTTGTCAGTATGAATGATATAAACCAACTCTCATTCCTCTGTGACATTCAGAATGGAAGATATCCCTCTTTGGATTTTGGTTGCTAAGGTGCTCGACAATGGTTGCTAGGGAGTGGCTTGGCAGCTGCCAATGATGAATTCCAAAGGCTTCTTGTCAGTATGAATGATATAATCCAACTTCCATGTTTCTGTGACATTCAGAATGGAAGATATCCTTCTTTGGATTTTGGTTGCTAGGGTACTCTATTTGTTTGCTAGGGAGTGGCTTGGCAGCTGACAATCATGAAACTCCAAAGGCTGCTTGTCAGTATGAATGATATAAACCAACTCTCATTCCTCTGTGACATTCAGAATGAAAGATATCCCTCTATGGATTTTGGTCGCTAAGGTTCTTGACAATGGTTGCTACGGCGGGGCTAGCAAGTGTTGTAGTGTCTCATGAATGGCTGTTTGCTGCCCTGAGTCAAACTTGTCTTAACACCATCTCTTTATGATGTTCTGATGCAGACATATAGGTATTGTAAAATGGTTGCTAGGTTACTCTGTTTGGTTGCTATGGAGTTGCTTGGCAGCTGCCAATGATGAAACTGCAAAGGCTTCTTGTCACTATGAATGATATAAACCAACTCCCATGCCTCTGTGACATTCAGAATGGAAGATATTCCTCTTTGGATTTTGGTTGCTAAGGTGCTCGACAATGGTTGCTAGGGAGTGGCTTGGCAGCTGCCAATGATGAATTCCAAAGGCTTCTTGTCAGTATGAATGATATAATCCAACTCCCATGCCTCTGTGACATTCAGAATGGAAGATATCCCTCTTTGGATTTTGGTTGCTAAGGTGCGCGACAATGGTTGCTAGGGAGGGGCTTGGAAGTGTTGAGGGGATTCATGATTGGCTGTTTGGTGCCAACTGGTTGGTTTGTCTGTGACAAACAGTGCGGGGCGCATTACGCGCCAAACTTTTGTCCAGAATAATAATAAGAAGAAGAAGAAGAACTAGAATGTACATTTCCTGAAGAAAATGTGAAGTGGTGCTTGCAGTGGCAAAACTCGCCACTCGGTTGCTAAGGTGTTGTACATGATTGCATACGAGCCAACAACCATGTCTGTACGATGTTGTGGAGCTGAAATATGGCTTCGACATGTTGCAATATGGTTGCTAGGTGGCTCTAACTGGTTGCTAGGGTGTGAATACACAGTTACCATGGTGATATTTACAGACTGTTTTACAACTGAAACTAATGAGCCAACCAACATCTCTAAACAATATTCTGATGCAGAGATGTAGGTCTTGTAAAATGGTTGCTAGGGTACTCTGTTTGGTTGCTATGGAGTTGCTTGGCAGCTGCTAATGATGAAACTGCAAAGGCTTCTTGTCAGTATGAATGATATAAACCAACTCCCATCTCTATACGATGTTCTGATGCAGAGATATACGTTTTGCTAAACGGTTGCTATGGTACTCTGTTTGGTTGCTAGGGAGTAGCTTGGCAGCTGCCAATCATGAAACTCCAAAGGCTGCTTGTCAGTATAAATGAAATAATCCAAGTCCCATGCCTCTGTGACATTCAGAATGGAAGATATGCCTCTTTGGATTTTGGCTGCTAGGGTACTCTGTTTGGTTGCTATGGAGTTACTTGGCAGCTGCCAATGATGCAGTTCCAAAGGCTTCTTGTCACTATGAATGATATAAACCAACTCCCATGCCTCTGTGACATTCAGAATGGAAGATATCCCTCTTTGGATTGTGGTTGCTAAGGTGCTCGACAATGGTTGCTAGGGAGGGGCTAGGAAGTGTTGAGGTGATTTATGATTGGCCGTTTGCTGCCCCGAGTCAAATGAGACCACCCCCATGTTTCTATGACAATTCAGTCCGGAGATATCTCTTTGAACTCTTTCAATGGAAGTCTATGGAACTTGTTGCTAAGGGGCTCTAAATGGTTGCTAGGGCGTGGCTTGATAGCTTCACAATGATCCTGAGAGACTGATTGGTCATCTGAGTAAAATGAGCCCTCCCCCTTGTCTCTATGACACTGTGATCCAGAGCTACGTTCAATACAAAGTCCCTATGCAATTTACCATAGTAGGAAAAGCATGTGTGTTTCACGGGACGTTCCTTCCCCATAGTAAGTCAATGGGGCAACTTTGGGCATCTCCTGCCCCCCAGGGGTGCAACTTTTACCCCATTGTGAGGTATGTTCTTACAGAGCCTGTCAGCCTCTTCAAATGTGGCAAATCACACATTTCTGCGAAATCCTCGCTCAGAGCTACGTGTGGTCAAAGTTCGTCGCAATGTTAAGTCAATGGGACTTTTTTGGCCGCTTTTTCGCCCCTGGGGCAAACACCGCACCCCCGATCGCTTATAAAAGTCATAGCACACCTCTCCTTAATGAGCCGGTCGATTTGACACCTCATTCATGGCTCTGAGACAAACGGTGCGGGGCGAGTTACGCGCCAAACTTTGTCCAGAATAATAATAATAATAATAATAATAAGAATAATAAGTATGAGCAATAACAATAGTGATGCCTTGCTTTCAGCAAGCACCACTAATAATAATAAGAATAATAAGTATGAGCAATAACAATAGTGATGCCTTGCTTTCAGCAAGCACCACTAATAAGTATGAGCAATAACAATAGTGATGCCTTGCTTTCAGCAAGAACCACTAATAATAAGTATGAGCAATAACAATAGTGATGCTTTCAAAAAAGCACCACTAATAAGTATGCAAGAGAACACTAATGATGCCTTGCTTTCAGCAAGCACCATTAATAAGAATAATAAGTATGAGCAATAACAATAGTGATGCCTTGCTTTCAGCAAGCACCACTAATAATAATAAGAATAATAAGTATGAGCAATAACAAAAATGTGAAGTGGTGCTTGCAGTGGCAAAACTCGCCACTCGGTTGCTAGGGTGTTGTACATGATTGCATACGAGCCAACAACCATGTCTGTACGATTTTGTGGAGCTGAAATATGGCTTCTATGTGTTGCAATATGGTTGCTAGGTTGCTCTAAATGGTTGCTAGGGTGTGAATACACAGTTACCAGGTTGATATTTACAGACTGTTTTCCAACTGAAACTAATGAGCCAACCCCCATCTCTATACAATATTCTGATGCAGAGATGTAGGTCTTGTAAAATGGTTGCTAGGGTACTTTGTTTGGTTGCTATGGAGTTGCTTGGCAGCTGCTAATGATAAAATTGCAAAGGCTTCTTGTCAGTATGAATGATATAAACCAACTCCCATGCCTCTGTGACATTCAGAATGGAAGATATGCCTCTTTGGATTTTGGTTGCTAGGGTACTCTGTTTGGTTGCTATGTAGTTACTTGGCAGCTGCCAATGATGCAATTCCAAAGGCTTCTTGTCACTATGAATGATATAAACCAACTCCCATGCCTCTGTGACATTCAGAATGGAAGATACCCCTCTTTGGATCATGAAACTCCAAAGGCTTCTTGTCACTATGAATAATATAAACCAACCCCCATCTCTATACGATGCTCTGATACAGAGATATAGGTCTTGCTAAATAGTTGCTAGGGTACTCTGTTTGGTTGCTATGGAGTGGCTTGGCAGCTGCTTATGATGAAACTCCAAAGGCTGCTTTTTCAGTATGAATGGTATAAACCAACTCCCATGCATCTGCGGCATTCAGAATGGAAGATATCCCTCTTTGGATTTTGGTTGCTAGGGTACTCGACAATGGTTGCTAGGGAGGGGCTTGGAAGTGTTGAGGTTATTCGTCATTGGCTGTTTGCTGCCCCGAGTCAAATGAGACCACCCCCATGTTTCTATGACAATTCAGTCTGGAGATATCTCTTTGAACTCTTTCAATGGAAGTCTATGGAACTTGTTGCTAAGGGGCTCTAAATGGTTGCTAGGGCGTGGCTTGATAGCTTCACAATGATCCTGAGAGACTGATTGGTCGTCTGAGTAAAATGAGCCATCCCCCTTGTCTCTATGACACTGTGATCCAGAGCTACGTTCAATACAAAGTCCCTATGCAATTTACCATAGTAGCAAAAGCATGTGTGTTTCACGGGACGTTCCTTCCCCATAGTAAGTCAATGGGGCAACTTTGGGCATCTCCTGCCCCCCAGGGGTGCAACTTTTACCCCATTGTGAGGTATGTTCTTACAGAGCCTGTCAGCCTCTTCAAATGTGGCAAATCACACGTTTCTGCGAAATCCTCGCTCAGAGCTACGTGTGGTCAAAGTTCGTCACAATGTTAAGTCAATGGGACTTTTTGGGCCGCTTTTTCGCCCCTGGGGCGAACACCGCCCCCCCGATCGCTTATAAAAGTCATAGCACACCTCTCCTCAATGAGCCGGTCGATTTGACACATCACTCAGGGGTCTGTGACAAACGGTGCGGGGCGCATTACGCGCCAAACTTTTGTCCGGAATAATAAGAAGAAGAATAATAACTAGAATGTACATTTCCTGAAGAAAATGTGAAATGGTGCTTGCAGTGGCAAAACTCTCCACTCGGTTGCTAGGGTGTTGTACATGATTGCATACGAGCCAACAACCATGTCTGTACGATGTTGTGGAGCTGAAATATAGCTTCTATATGTTGCAATATGGTTTATATGTGGCTCTAAACGGTTGCTAGGGCGTTGCTAGGCGGTTGCAAGGGTATTCTGGGTGGTTGCTAGGCGGTTGCTAGGGTATTCTTGGTGGTTGCTAGGGCGTTGCTAGGTGGTTGCTAGGGTATTCTGGGTGGTTGCTATGGTGTTGCTAGGCGGTTGCTAGGGTATTCTGGGTGGTTGCTAGGGCATTGCTAGGGTATTCTGGGTGGTTGCTATGGTGTTGCTAGGCAGTTGCTAGGGTGTTCTGGGTGGTTGCTATGGTGTTGCTAGGCGGTTGCTAGGGTATACTGGGTGGTTGCTAGGCGGTTGCTAGGGTATTCTTGGTGGTTGCTATGGTGTTGCTAGGCGGTTGCTAGGGTATTCTGGGTGGTTGCTAGGCGGTTGCTAGGGTATTCTTGGTGGTTGCTAGGGCGTTGCTAGGTGGTTGCTAGGCTGTTCTGGGTGGTTGCTATGGTGTTGCTAGGCGGTTGCTAGGGTATTCTGGGTGGTTGCTAGGGCGTTGCTAGGCAGTTGCTAGGGTGTTCTGGGTGGTTGCTATGGTGTTGCTAGGCGGTTGCTAGGTTATTCTATGTGGTTGCTAGGCGGTTGCTAGGGTATTCTTGGGTGTTCTGGGTTGTTGCTATGGTGTTGCTAGGCGGTTGCTAGGGTATTCTGGGTGGTGAATAGGGCGTTGCTAGGCAGTTGCTAGGGTATTCTGGGTGGTTGCTAGGGAATTCTTGGTGGTTGCTAGGGCGTTGCTAGGCAGTTGCCTGGGTGTACTGGGTAGTTGCTAGGGCGTTGCTAGGGTGTTCTGGGTGGTTGCTATGGTGTTGCTAGGCGGTTGCTAGGGTATTCTGGGTGATTGCTAGGGCGTTGCTAGGGTGTTCTGGGTGGTTGCTAGGCGGTTGCTAGGGTATTCTGTGTGGTTGCTAGGGCATTGCTAGGCGGTTGCTAGGGTATTTTGGGTGGATGCTAGGGCGTTGCTAGGCAGTTGCTAGGGTGTTCTGGGTGGTTGCTAGGCAGTTGCTAGGTGTTCTGGGGGGTTGCTAGACAGTTGCTAGGGTGTTCTGGGTGGTTGCTACGGTATTTTTGGTGGTTACTAGAGCGTTTCTAGACGTTGCTAGGGTGTTCAGGATGGTTGCTAAGGTATTTATTTTTTTAGTTGCTATGGTGTTACTAGGTGGTTGGTAGTTGTCAAAGATGGTTACCATGGAGTTTTTATAGAGTTATTAAAATCTTTAATAACGAGTACCTTCAGTACGGCACTCGGCCTGCGGCCTCGTGCCTATGGCCGAATAGGCACAAGCATGGAGCAATATCGCAAGGCCACGAGTGTAATATTGCGTTAAAAAATACAAAAAAATGTAAAAAACATTTTTTTTTGGTTTAGGGTGGTTGCTAGGGAGCTCTTAGTGGTTGCTAGGGTGCTGAAACTGGTTGCTAGGGTGTGGCTATGAAGATTTTAGGCCATTACTTATTGGCTGCTTGATAATATAAATCCTCTGAGGGAGAGAGAGAGGGAGAGATGCAGGGCTGTCAGGCCCTTTGGAGTCTGTGTGTGTGAAAACGGCAGTTGGGATTCAAATATTTTTAGAATGCCCAATGTTAAGTCAATGGGACTTTTTTGGCCGCTTTTTCGTCCGCTGTGCGAACATCGTACACCCGATCGCTTAGAAAAGTCATAGCACACCTCTCCTCAATGAGCCGGTCGATTTGACACCTCACTCAGGGGTCTGTGACAAACGGTGCGGGGCGCACTTTGTCCAGAATAATAATAAGAACTAGAATGTACATTTCCTGAAGAAAATGTGAAATGGTGCTTGCAGTGGCAAAACTCTCCATTCGGTTGCTAGGGTGTTGTACATGATTGCATGCGAGCCAACAACCACGTCTGTACGATGTTGTGGAGCTGAAATATAGCTTCTATATGTTGCAATATGGTTTATATGTGGCTCTAAACGGTTGCTAGGGCGTTGCTAGACGGTTGCTAGGGTATTCTGGGTGGTTGCTATGGTGTTGCTAGGCAGTTGCTAGGGTGTTCTGGGTGGTTGCTATGGTGTTGCTAGGCGGTTGCTAGGGTATACTGGGTGGTTGCTAGGCGGTTGCTAGGGTATTCTTGGGGGTTGCTATGGTGTTGCTAGGCGGTTGCTAGGGTATTCTGGGTGGTTGCTAGGCGGTTGCTAGGGTATTCTTGGTGGTTGCTAGGGTGTTGATTGGTGGTTGCTAGGCTGTTCTGGGTGGTTGCTATGGTGTTGCTAGGGTATTCTGGGTGGTTGCTATGGTGTTGCTAGGCGGTTGCTAGGGTATTCTGGGTGGTTGCTAGGCGGTTGCTAGGGTATTCTGGGTGGTTGCTATGGTGTTCTGGGTGGTTTCTATGGTGTTGCTAGGCGGTTGCTAGGGTATTCTGGGTGGTTGCTAGGGCGTTGCTAGGCAGTTGCTAGGGTATTCTGGGTGGTTGCTAGGGCGTTGCTAGGCGGTTGCTAGGGTGTTCTGGGTGGTTGCTAGGGCGTTGCTAGGCAGTTGCTAGGGTATTCTGGGTGGTTGCTATGGTGTTGCTAGGCGGTTGCTAGGATATTCTGAGTGGTTGCTAGGCGGTTGCTATGGTATTCTGGGTGGTTGCTAGGGCATTCTGGGGGGTTGCTAGGCGGTTGCTAGGGTATTCTTGGTGGTTGCTAGGGCGTTGTTAGGCAGTTGCTAGGGTATTCTGGGTGGTTGCTATGGCGTTGCTAGGCAGTTGCTAGGGTGTTCTGAGTGGTTGCTATGGCGTTGCTAGGCGGTTGCTAGGGTATTCTGGGGGGTTGCTAGGCATTTGCTAGGGTATTATTGGTGGTTGCTAGGGCGTTGTTAGGCAGTTGCTAGGGTATTCTGGGTGGTTGCTATGGCGTTGCTAGGCGGTTGCTAGGGTATTCTGGGTGGTTGCTAGGCGGTTGCTAGGGTATTCTTGGTGGTTGCTAGGGCGTTGCTAGGCAGTTGCTAGGGTGTTCTGGGTGGTTGCTAGGGTGTTCTGGGTGGTTGCTAGGGCGTTGCTAGGCAGTTGCTAGGGTGTTCTGGGTGGTTGCTATGGTGTTGCTAGGCGGTTGCTAGGGTGTTCTGAGTGGTTGCTATGGCATTGCTAGGCGGTTGCTAGGGTATTCTGGGTGGTTGCTAGGCGGTTGCTAGGGTATTCGTGGTGGTTGCTATGGTGTTGCTAGGGTATTCTGGGTGGTTGCTAGGGCGTTGTTAGGGTATTCTTGGTGGTTGCTATGGTGTTGCTAGGGTATTCTGGGTGGTTGCTAGGCTGTTGCTAGGGTATTCTGGGTGGTTGCTATGGTGTTGCTAGGGTATTCTGGGTGGTTGCTAGGCTGTTGCTAGGGTATTCTGGGTGGTTGCTATGGTGTTGCTAGGGTATTCTGGGTGGTTGCTAGGGCGTTGTTAGGGTATTCTTGGTGGTTGCTAGGGTGTTCTGGGTGGTTGCTATGGTGTTGCTAGGCAGTTGCTATGGTATTTTGGGTGGATGCTAGGGCGTTGCTAGGCAGTTGCTAGGGTGTTCTGGGTGGTTGCTAGGCAGTTGCTAGGTGTTCTGGGGGGTTGCTAGACAGTTGCTAGGGTGTTCTGGGTGGTTGCTACGGTATTTTTGGTGGTTACTAGAGCGTTTCTAGATGTTGCTAGGGTGTTCAGGATGGTTGCTAAGGTATTTTTTTTAGTTGCTATGGTGTTACTAGGTGGTTGGTAGTTGTCAAAGATGGTTACTATGGAGTTTTTATAGAGTTATTAAAATCTTTAATAACGAGTGCCTTCAGTACGGCACTCGGCCTGCGGCCTCGTGCCTATGGCCAAATAGGCACAAGCATGGAGCAATATCGCAAGGCCACGAGTGTAATATTGCGTTAAAAAATACAAAAAAATGTAAAAAACATTTTTTTTTGGTTTAGGGTGGTTGCTAGGGAGCTCTTAATGGTTGCTAGGGTGCTGAAACTGGTTGCTAGGGTGTGGCTATGAAGATTTTAGGCCATTACTTATTGGCTGCTTGATAATATAAATCCTCTGAGGGAGAGAGAGAGGGAGAGACGCAGGGCTGTCAGGCCCTTTGGAGTCTGTGTGTGTGAAAACGGCAGTTGGGATTCAAATATTTTTAGAACTCCCAATGTAAAGTCAATGGGACTTTTTTGGCCGCTTTTTCGTCCGCTGTGCGAACATCGTACACCCGATCGCTTAGAAAAGTCATAGCACACCTCTCCTCAATGAGCCGGTCGATTTGACACCTTACTCAGGGGTCTGTGACAAACGGTGCGGGGCGAGTTTCGCGCCAAACTTTGTCCAGAATAATAATAAGAATAATAATAATAACTAGAATGTACATTTCCTGAAGAAAATGTGAAGTGGTGCTTGCAGTGGCAAAACTCTCCACTCGGTTGCTAGAGTGTGGTACATGATTGCATACGAGCCAACAAACATGTCTGTACGATGTTCTGGTGCTGAGATATGGCTTATTCATGTTGTTCAGGTGGTTGCTAGGGCGTTGCTAGGCAGTTGCTAGGGTATTCTGGGTGGTTGCTATGGTGTTGCTAGGCGGTTGCTAGGGTATTCTGGGTGGTTGCTAGGGCGTTGCTAGGCAGTTGCTAGGGTATTCTGGGTGGTTGATATGGTGTTGCTAGTTTGTTGCTAAGGTATTCTGGGTGGTTGCTATGGTGTTGCTAGGCGGTTGCTAGGGTATTCTGGGTGGTTGCTAGGCGGTTGCTAGGGTATTCTTAGTGGTTGCTAGGGCGTTGCTAGGGTATTCTGAGTGGTTGCTATGGTGTTGCTAGGCAGTTGCTATGGTATTTTGGGTGGATGCTAGGGCATTGCTAGGCAGTTGCTAGGTTGTTCTGGGTGGTTGCTAGGTGTTCTGGGGGGTTGCTAGACAGTTGCTAGGGTGTTCTGGTTGGTTGCTACGGTATTTTGGTGGTTACTAGAGTGTTTCTAGACATTGCTAGGGTGTTCAGGATGGTTGCTAAGGTATTTTTTTTGTTGCTATGGTGTTACTAGGTGGTTGGTAGTTGTCAAAGATGGTTACTACTACTATGGTTACTAAACCTAGAGTTTTTATAGAGTTATTAAAACCTTTAATAACGAGTGCCTTCAGTACGGCACTCGGCTGCACAAGCATGGAGCAATATCGCAAGGCCACGAGTGTAATATTGCGTTAAAAAATACAAAAAAAATTAAAAAAAATTTTTTTTTGGTTTAGGGTGGTTGCTAGGGAGCTCTTAGTGGTTGCTTGGGGGCTGAAACTGGTTGCTAGGGTGTGGCTATGAAGATTTTAGGCCATTACTTATTGGTTGCTTGATAATATAAATCCTCTGAGGGAGAGAGAGAGGGAGAGACGCAGGGCTGTCAGGCCCTTTGGAGTCTGTGTGTGTGAAAACGTCGGTTTGGATTTGAATTTTTTGGAATGCCCAATGTTAAGTCAATGGGACTTTTTTGGCCGCTTTTTCGTCCGCTGTGCGAACATCGTACACCCGATCGCTTAGAAAAGATATAGCACACCTCTCCTAAATGAGCCGGTCGATTTGACACCTCACTCAGGGGTCTGAGACAAACGGTGTGGGGCGAGTTACACGCCAAACTTTTGTCCAGAATAAGTATGAGCAATAACAATAGTGATGCTTTCAAAAAAGCACCACTAACTAGAATGTACATTTCCTGAAGAAAATGTGAAGTGGTGCTTGCAGTGGCAAAACTCGCCACTCGGTTGCTAAGGTGTTGTACATGATTGCATACGAGCCAACAACCATGTCTGTACGATGTTGTGGAGCTGAAATATGGCTTCGACATGTTGCAATATGGTTGCTAGGTGGCTCTAACTGGTTGCTAGGGTGTGAATACACAGTTACCATGGTGATATTTACAGACTGTTTTACAACTGAAACTAATGAGCCAACCAACATCTCTAAACAATATTCTGATGCAGAGATGTAGGTCTTGTAAAATGGTTGCTAGGGTACTCTGTTTGGTTGCTATGGAGTTGCTTGGCAGCTGCTAATGATGAAACTGCAAAGGCTTCTTGTCAGTATGAATGATATAAACCAACTCCCATCTCTATACGATGTTCTGATGCAGAGATATACGTTTTGCTAAACGGTTGCTATGGTACTCTGTTTGGTTGCTAGGGAGTAGCTTGGCAGCTGCCAATCATGAAACTCCAAAGGCTGCTTGTCAGTATAAATGAAATAATCCAAGTCCCATGCCTCTGTGACATTCAGAATGGAAGATATGCCTCTTTGGATTTTGGCTGCTAGGGTACTCTGTTTGGTTGCTATGGAGTTACTTGGCAGCTGCCAATGATGAAATTCCAAAGGCTTCTTGTCACTATGAATGATATAAAAAAAACAACTCCCATGCCTCTGTGACATTCAGAATAGAAGATATCCCTCTTTGGATTTTGGTTGCTAGGGTACTCTGTTTGGTTGCTAGGGAGTGTCTTGGCAGCTGCCAATCATGAAACTCAAAGGCTGCTTGTCGATATAAACCAACTCCAATGCCTCTGTGACATTCAGAATGGAAGATATCCCTCTTTGGATTTTGGTTGCTAGGGTACTCTGTTTGGTTGCTATGGAGTTCTTTGGCAGCTGCCAATGATGAAACTCCAAAGGCTTCTTGTCAGTATGAATGATATAAACCAACTCCCATGCCTCTGTGACATTCAGAATGGAAGATATCCCTCTTTGGATTTTGGTTGCTAGGGTACTCTGTTTGGTTGCTATGGAGTGGTTTGGCAGCTGCCAATGATGAAACTCCAAAGGCTTCTTGTCAGTATGAATGATATAAACCAACTCCCATGCCTCTGTGACATTCAGAATGGAAGATATCCCTCTTTGGATTTTGGTTGCTAGGGTACTCTGTTTGGTTGCTAGGGAGTGGCTTGTCAGCTGCCAGTCATGAAACTCCAAAGGCTGCTTGCCGGTATGAATGATATAAACCAACTCCCATGCCTCTGCGACATTCAGAATGGAAGATATCCCTCTTTGGATTTTGGTTGCTAGGGTACTCTGTTTGGTTGCTATGGAGTGGCTTGTCAGCTGCCAATCATGAAACTCCAAAGGCTTGTTGTCACTATGAATGATATAAACCAACTCCCATGGCTCTGCGACATTCAGAATGGAAGATATCCCTCTTTGGATATTGGTTGCTAGGGTACTCTGTTTGGTTGCTAGGGAGTGGCTTGTCAGCTGCCAATCATGAAACTCCAAAGGCTTCTTGTCACTATGAATGATATAAACCAACTCCCATGCCTCTGTGACATTCAGAATGGAAGATATCCCTCTTTGGATTTTGGTTGCTAAGGTGCGCGACAAAGGTTGCTAGGGAGGGGCTTGGAAGTGTTGAGGGGATTCATGATTGGCTGTTTGGTGCCCCGAGTCAAATGAGATCACCCCCATGTTTCTATGACAATTAAGTCTGGAGATATCTCTTTGAACTCTTTCAATGGAAGTCTATGGAACTTGTTGCTAAGGGGCTCTAAATGGTTGCTAGGGCGTGGCTTGATAGCTTCACAATGATCCTGAGAGACTGATTGGTCATCTGAGTAAAATGAGCCCTCTCCCTTGTCTCTATGACACTTTGATCCAGAGCTACGTTCAATACAAAGTCCCTATGCAATTTACCATAGTAGGAAAAGCATGTGTGTTTCACGGGACGTTCCTTCCCCATAGTAAGTCAATGGGGCAACTTTGGGCATCTCCTGCCCCCCAGGGGTGCAACTTTTACCCCATTGTGAGGTATGTTCTTACAGAGCCTGTCAGCCTCTTCAAATGTGGCAAATCACACATTTCTGCGAAATCCTCGCTCAGAGCTACGTGTGGTCAAAGTTCGTCGCAATGTTAAGTCAATGGGACTTTTTTGGGCGCTTTTTCGCCCCTGGGGCGAACATCGCACCCCCGATCGCTTATAAAAGTCATAGCACACCTCTCCTTAATGAGCCGGTCGATTTGACACCTCATTCATGGGTCTGAGACCAACGGTGCGGGGCGAGTTACGCGCCAAACTTTGTCCAGAATAATAATAATAAGAATAAGAATAACTAGAATGTACATTTCCTGAAGAAAATGTGAAATGGTGCTTGCAGTGCCAAAACTCTCCACTCGGTTGCTAGGGTGTTGTACATGATTGCATACGAGCCAACAACCATGTCTGTACGATGTTGTGGAGCTGAAATATGGCTTCTATATGTTGCAATATGGTTGCTAGGTGGCTCTAAATGGTTGCTAGGGTGTGAATACACAGTTACCATGGTGATATTTACAGACTGTTTTACAACTGAAACTAATGAGCCAACCCCCATCTCTATACAATATTCTGATGCAGAGATGTAGGTCTTGTAAAATGGTTGCTAGGGTACTCTGTTTGGTTGCTATGGAGTTGCTTGGCAGCTGCTGATGATGAAACTGCAAAGGCTTCTTGTCAGTATGAATGATATAAACCAACTCCCATCTCTATACGATGTTCTGATGCAGAGATATACGTTTTGCTAAACGGTTGCTAGGGTACTCTGTTTGGTTGCTAGGGAGTAGCGTGGCAGCTGCCAATCATGAAACTCCAAAGGCTGCTTGTCAGTATGAATGATATAATCCAACTCTCATGCCTCTGCGACATACAGAATGGAAGATATCCCTCTTTGGATATTGGTTGCTAGGGTACTCTGTTTGGTTGCTAGGGAGTGGCTTGTCAGCTGCCAATCATGAAACTCCAAAGGCTGCTTGTCAGTATGAATGATATAAACCAACTCCCATGCCTCTGCGACATTCAGAATGGAAGATATGCCTCTTTGGGTTTTGGTTGCTAGGGTACTCTGTTTGGTTGCTATGGAGTTACTTGGCAGCTGCCAATGATGCAATTCCAAAGGCTTCTTGTCACTATGAATGATATAAACCAACTCCCATGCCTCTGTGACATTCAGAATGGAAGATATCCCTCTTTGGATTTTGGTTGCTAGGATACTCTGTTTGGTTGCTAGGGAGTGGCTTGGCAGCTGCCACTGATGAAACTGCAAAGGCTTCTTGTCATTATGAATTATATAAACCAACTCCCATGCCTCTGTGACATTCAGAATGGAAGATATCCCTCTTTGTATTTTGGTTGCTAGGGTACTCTGTTGGTTGCTAGGGAGTGGCTTGGCAGCTGCCAATCATGAAACTTCAAAGGCTGCTTGTCAGTATGAATGATATAAACCAACTCCAATCTCTATACGATGTTCTGATACAGAGATATTCGTTTTGCTAAACGGTTGCTAGGGTACTCTGTTTGGTTGCTAGGGAGTGGCTTGGCAGTTGCCAATGATGCAATTCCAAAGGCTTCTTGTCACTATGAATGACATAAACCATCTCCCATTTCTCTGTGACATTCAGAATGGCAGATATCCCTCTTTGGATTTTGGTTGCTAAGGTACTCTGTTTGGTTGCTATAGAGTGGCTTGGCAGATGCCAATTATGAAACTGCAAAAGCTTCTTGTCACTATTAATGATATAAACCAACTCCCATGCCTCTGTGATATTCATAATGGAAGATATCCCTCTTTGGATTTTGGTTGCTAAGGTGTTCGACAATGGTTGCTAGGGAGGGGCTAAGAAGTGTTGAGGTGATTCATGATTGGCTGTTTGCTGCCACGAGTCAAATGAGACCACCCCCATGTTTCTATGACAATTCAGTCTGGAGATATCTCTTTGAACTCTTTCAATGGAAGTCTATGGAACTTGTTGCTAAGGGGCTCTAAATGGTTGCTAGGGCGTGGCTTGATAGCTTCACAATGATCCTGAGAGACTGATTGGTCGTCTGAGTAAAATGAGCTCGCCCCCTTGTCTCTATGACACTGTGATCAGGAGCTATGTTCAATACAAAATCCCTATGCAATTTACCATAGTAGGAAAAGCATGTGAGTTTCACAGGATGTTCCTTCCCCATAGTAAGTCAATGGGGCAACTTTGGGCAGCTTCTGCCCCCCAGGGCTACAACTTTTACCCCATTGTGAGGTATGTTCTTACAGAGCCTGTCAGCCTCTTCAAATGTGGCAAATCACAAGTTTATGTGAAATCCTCGCTCTGAGCTAGGAGTCGTCAAAGTTTGTCGCAATGTTAAGTCTATGGGACTTTTTTGGCCGCTTTTTCGCCCCTGGGGCAAACATCGCACCCCCGATCGCTTATAAAAGTCATAGCACACCTCTCCTCAATGAGCCGGTCGATTTGACACCTCACTCAGGGGTCTGAGACAAACGGTGCGGGACGAGTTACGCGCCAAACTTTGTCCAGAATAAAAATAAGAATAATAATAATAAGTATGCAAGAGAACACTAATGATGCCTTGCTTTCAGCAAGCACCATTAATAAGTATGAGCAATAACAATAGTGATGCCTTGCTTTCAGCAAGCACCACTAATAAGTATGCAAGAGAACACTAATGATGCCTTGCTTTCAGCAAGCACCATTAACTAGAATGTACATTTCCTGAAGAAAATGTGAAATGGTGCTTGCAGTGGCAAAACTCTCCATTCGGTTGCTAGGGTGTTGTACATGATTGCATGCGAGCCAACAACCACGTCTGTACGATGTTGTGGAGCTGAAATATAGCTTCTATATGTTGCAATATGGTTTATATGTGGCTCTAAACGGTTGCTAGGGCGTTGCTAGGCGGTTGCTAGGGTATTCTGGGTGGTTGCTATGGTGTTGCTAGGCAGTTGCTAGGGTGTTCTGGGTGGTTGCTATGGTGTTGCTAGGCGGTTGCTAGGGTATACTGGGTGGTTGCTAGGCGGTTGCTAGGGTATTCTTGGGGGTTGCTATGGTGTTGCTAGGCGGTTGCTAGGGTATTCTGGGTGGTTGCTAGGCGGTTGCTAGGGTATTCTTGGTGGTTGCTAGGGCGTTGCTAGGTGGTTGCTAGGCTGTTCTGGGTGGTTGCTATGGTGTTGCTAGGGTATTCTGGGTGGTTGCTATGGTGTTGCTAGGCGGTTGCTAGGGTATTCTGGGTGGTTGCTATGGTGTTGCTAGGCGGTTGCTAGGCTGTTCTGGGTGGTTGCTATGGTGTTGCTAGGGTATTCTGGGTGGTTGCTATGGTGTTGCTAGGCGGTTGCTAGGGTATTCTGGGTGGTTGCTATGGTGTTGCTAGGCGGTTGCTAGGGTATTCTGGGTGGTTGCTAGGCAGTTGCTAGGGTGTTCTGGGTGGTTGCTATGGTGTTGCTAGGCGGTTGCTAGGGTATTCTGGGTGGTTGCTAGGCGGTTGCTAGGGTATTCTGGGTGGTTGCTATGGTGTTTTGGGTGGTTTCTATGGTGTTGCTAGGCGGTTGCTAGGGTATTCTGGGTGGTTGCTAGGGCATTGCTAGGCAGTTGCTAGGGTATTCTGGGTGGTTGCTAGGGCGTTGCTAGGTGGTTGCTAGGGTGTTCTGGGAGGTTGCTAGGGCATTGCTAGGCGGTTGCTAGGGTGTTCTGGGTGGTTGCTAGGGCGTTGCTAGGCAGTTGCTAGGGTATTCTGGGTGGTTGCTATGGTGTTGCTAGGCGGTTGCTAGGATATTCTGAGTGGTTGCTAGGCGGTTGCTAGGCGGTTGCTATGGTATTCTGGGTGGTTGCTAGGGCATTCTGGGGGGTTGCTAGGCGGTTGCTAGGGTATTCTTGGTGGTTGCTAGGGCGTTGTTAGGCAGTTGCTAGGGTATTCTGGGTGGTTGCTATGGCGTTGCTAGGCAGTTGCTAGGGTGTTCTGAGTGGTTGCTATGGCGTTGCTAGGCGGTTGCTAGGGTATTCTGGGGGGTTGCTAGGCATTTGCTAGGGTATTATTGGTGGTTGCTAGGGCGTTGTTAGGCAGTTGCTAGGGTATTCTGGGTGGTTGCCATGGCGTTGCTAGGCGGTTGCTAGGGTATTCTGGGTGGTTGCTAGGCGGTTGCTATGGTATTCTTGGTGGTTGCTAGGGCGTTGCTAGGCAGTTGCTAGGGTGTTCTGGGTGGTTGCTAGGGTGTTCTGGGTGGTTGCTAGGGCGTTGCTAGGCAGTTGCTAGGGTGTTCTGGGTGGTTGCTATGGTGTTGCTAGGCGGTTGCTAGGGTGTTCTGAGTGGTTGCTATGGCGTTGCTAGGCGGTTGCTAGGGTATTCTGGGTGGTTGTTAGGCTGTTGCTAGGGTATTCTGGGTGGTTGCTATGGTGTTGCTAGGGTATTCTGGGTGGTTGCTAGGGCGTTGTTAGGGTATTCTTGGTGGTTGCTATGGTGTTGCTAGGGTATTCTGGGTGGTTGCTAGGCTGTTGCTAGGGTATTCTGGGTGGTTGCTAGGCTGTTGCTAGGGTGTTCTGGGTGGTTGCTATGGTGTTGCTAGGGTATTCTGGGTGGTTGCTAGGCTGTTGCTAGGGTATTCTGGGTGGTTGCTATCGTGTTGCTAGGGTATTCTGGGTGGTTGCTAGGGCGTTGTTAGGGTATTCTTGGTGGTTGCTAGGGTGTTCTGGGTGGTTGCTATGGTGTTGCTAGGCAGTTGCTATGGTATTTTGGGTGGATGCTAGGGCGTTGCTAGGCAGTTGCTAGGGTGTTCTGGGTGGTTGCTAGGCTGTTGCTAGGGTATTCTGGGTGGTTGCTAGGCTGTTGCTAGGGTATTCTGGGTGGTTGCTATGGTGTTGCTAGGGTATTCTGGGTGGTTGCTAGGCTGTTGATAGGGTATTCTGGGTGGTTGCTATGGTGTTGCTAGGGTATTCTGGGTGGTTGCTAGGGCGTTGTTAGGGTATTCTTGGTGGTTGCTATGGTGTTCTGGGTGGTTGCTATGGTGTTGCTAGGCAGTTGCTATGGTATTTTGGGTGGATGCTAGGGCGTTGCTAGGCAGTTGCTAGGGTGTTCTGGGTGGTTGCTAGGCAGTTGCTAGGTGTTCTGGGGGGTTGCTAGACAGTTGCTAGGGTGTTCTGGGTGGTTGCTACGGTATTTTTGGTGGTTACTAGAGCGTTTCTAGACGTTGCTAGGGTGTTCAGGATGGTTGCTAAGGTATTTTTTTTAGTTGCTATGGTGTTACTAGGTGGTTGGTAGTTGTCAAAGATGGTTACCATGGAGTTTTTATAGAGTTATTAAAATCTTTAATAACGAGTACCTTCAGTACGGCACTCGGCCTGCGGCCTCGTGCCTATGGCCGAATAGGCACAAGCATGGAGCAATATCGCAAGGCCACGAGTGTAATATTGCGTTAAAAAATACAAAAAAATTTAAAAAACTTTTTTTTTTGGTTTAGGGTGGTTGCTAGGGAGCTCTTAGTGGTTGCTAGGGTGCTGAAACTGGTTGCTAGGGTGTGGCTATGAAGATTTTAGGCCATTACTTATTGGCTGCTTGATAATATAAATCCTCTGAGGGAGAGAGAGAGGGAGAGATGCAGGGCTGTCAGGCCCTTTGGAGTCTGTGTGTGTGAAAACGGCAGTTGGGATTCAAATATTTTTAGAATGCCCAATGTTAAGTCAATGGGACTTTTTTGGCCGCTTTTTCGTCCGCTGTGCGAACATCGTACACCCGATCGCTTAGAAAAGTCATAGCACACCTCTCCTCAATGAGCCGGTCGATTTGACACCTCACTCAGGGGTCTGTGACAAACGGTGCGGGGCGCATTACGCGCCAAACTTTGTCCAGAATAATAATAAGAACTAGAATGTACATTTCCTGAAGAAAATGTGAAATGGTGCTTGCAGTGGCAAAACTCTCCATTCGGTTGCTAGGGTGTTGTACATGATTGCATGCGAGCCAACAACCACGTCTGTACGATGTTGTGGAGCTGAAATATAGCTTCTATATGTTGCAATATGGTTTATATGTGGCTCTAAACGGTTGCTAGGGCGTTGCTAGGCGGTTGCTAGGGTATTCTGGGTGGTTGCTATGGTGTTGCTAGGCAGTTGCTAGGGTGTTCTGGGTGGTTGCTATGGTGTTGCTAGGCGGTTGCTAGGGTATACTGGGTGGTTGCTAGGCGGTTGCTAGGGTATTCTTGGGGGTTGCTATGGTGTTGCTAGGCGGTTGCTAGGGTATTCTGGGTGGTTGCTTGGCGGTTGCTAGGGTATTCTTGGTGGTTGCTAGGGTGTTGATTGGTGGTTGCTAGGCTGTTCTGGGTGGTTGCTATGGTGTTGCTAGGGTATTCTGGGTGGTTGCTATGGTGTTGCTAGGCGGTTGCTAGGGTATTCTGTTTGGTTGCTATAGAGTGGCTTGGCAGATGCCAATTATGAAACTGCAAAAGCTTCTTGTCACTATTAATGATATAAACCAACTCCCATGCCTCTGTGATATTCATAATGGAAGATATCCCTCTTTGGATTTTGGTTGCTAAGGTGTTCGACAATGGTTGCTAGGGAGGGGCTAAGAAGTGTTGAGGTGATTCATGATTGGCTGTTTGCTGCCCCGAGTCAAATGAGACCACCCCCATGTTTCTATGACAATTCAGTCTGGAGATATCTCTTTGAACTCTTTCAATGGAAGTCTATGGAACTTGTTGCTAAGGGGCTCTAAATGGTTGCTAGGGCGTGGCTTGATAGCTTCACAATGATCCTGAGAGACTGATTGGTCGTCTGAGTAAAATGAGCTCGCCCCCTTGTCTCTATGACACTGTGATCAGGAGCTATGTTCAATACAAAATCCCTATGCAATTTACCATAGTAGGAAAAGCATGTGAGTTTCACAGGATGTTCCTTCCCCATAGTAAGTCAATGGGGCAACTTTGGGCAGCTTCTGCCCCCCAGGGCTACAACTTTTACCCCATTGTGAGGTATGTTCTTACAGAGCCTGTCAGCCTCTTCAAATGTGGCAAATCACAAGTTTATGTGAAATCCTCGCTCTGAGCTAGGAGTCGTCAAAGTTTGTCGCAATGTTAAGTCTATGGGACTTTTTTGGCCGCTTTTTCGCCCCTGGGGCAAACATCGCACCCCCGATCGCTTATAAAAGTCATAGCACACCTCTCCTCAATGAGCCGGTCGATTTGACACCTCACTCAGGGGTCTGAGACAAACGGTGCGGGACGAGTTACGCGCCAAACTTTGTCCAGAATAAAAATAAGAATAATAATAATAAGTATGCAAGAGAACACTAATGATGCCTTGCTTTCAGCAAGCACCATTAATAAGAATAATAAGTATGAGCAATAACAATAGTGATGCCTTGCTTTCAGCAAGCACCACTAATAATAATAATAAGTATGCAAGAGAACACTAATGATGCCTTGCTTTCAGCAAGCACCATTAATAAGTATGCAAGAGAACACTAATGATGCCTTGCTTTCAGCAAGCACCATTAATAATAATAATAAGTATGCAAGAGAACACTAATGATGCCTTGCTTTCAGCAAGCACCATTAATAAGTATGAGCAATAACAATAGTGATGCCTTGCTTTCAGCAAGCACCACTAATAAGTATGAGCAATAACAATAGTGATGCCTTGCTTTCAGCAAGCACCACTAATAATAAGAATAATAAGTATGCAAGAGAACACTAATGATGCCTTGCTTTCAGCAAGCACCATTAATAATAAGTATGCAAGAGAACACTAATGATGCCTTGCTTTCAGCAAGCACCATTAATAAGTTTAAATAGGATTTCAGTAAGTTGGCTTTCTCAAGCCAACTTAATAAGTTTAAATAGGATTTCAGTAAGTTGGCTTTCTCAAGCCAACTTAATAAATGTTCGTTTTAAATCAGCCTACTTCAGTGTGATATGTTACCATATTATCATGCTTAACACTGAGAATTTGAATAATTGTAATGTGATGATCAGATGCAGATATCTAAATCAGAGAATATGGGCGGTTTTGCGGGTGGATTATTTATTTTTAACAGTGGATTCGGGTGACTCAAAGTGCACCAAATTAATGAATTTATCTTTAATACTGTATTTATTGATCCCGGTAGACTTTCCCCGGCCAAAGCTATGTTTATGAACCCTGTTTGACCAGCTAGCTGTTGTGAAAACTCAACCACCTCGTTAAGAATATTATGGAGACGTGAATTATATTCTACAAAATCGGTGGTCTGTATTTGTTTGAGATCTAACGATCTTTGTAACTCTACGCCATTAAAACGAGGTCGTGGTGTTATTGTGAAACCCCCAACAATACTGCCATCAGCCATCAGAGAATCTATCTCCGCACGACTTAACTCCGTGCGAGTTTGAGATGACCCTACAGCACCACCCATCTGTGCACTCTCATCTTCAGCATCCACGAACGGATCTATCCAACCGTGTTGGTCGATTATAATATTATTCAATCTTTCCGTATTAGACAAATCATTACTATTTAGACCTCTTAACTGTTCACGTATTAAAAGATTGAGTCTTTCGTTATTCTCAGACCTAGGTCTTATTTCATCACACTCTGAATCGGTTCGTGCCCTTTTAGGAAACATTTTGATATGTTTTTGTTTTTTATTTTTTAAAAATTGTGTGAAACAGAAGCGTACCATCAAATATAGAACATCATGTTGTTAATGGTATACATAATAAATATCAGTTAAACATAATCATATGCACACATACACACACCTAGATTAAAAAAAAACAATAACAGAGAAATAGATCTTAAAAAACACAAATACAAAATCTCACACAGTAGATAAAAAAACAATAACAGCCATACGATTTTGAAAACAATAACAGTGAAATGGATTTTTTTTTTTTAAACTACTCAAGCATTCTCATGTAGTCTATCCATCGATTGTCTATGCATAACATTTAATCTTTCAGAAATTAGAGACAATACAGTAATAAGCAAGGAATGGTCGTTCCTCACCTCCTCCAGGTCTTGCTGTAGTGATAAGACCGTGTTACGTAATTGTCTGTTTTCTTCCAAGACGCGGTCTTGGGAAACAGCGAAAAATTCCACCATACTTCTTAAATCGGTGGTGTGTTGATTCTGTGTATCAATGAGTCTATGCAGTAGGTCCACAATACCATTCTGGGCTCCTGAAACTATTTCCACTGTCTGATGGTAAGTGAGCGGTAATGTGGCGATTTCCAGAACACGTTGGAAGCTTCTGTTAGCCGTGCGTAAAGTCGCGTAACTCAGGCCAGCGAGATCTCGCGCGTTGAATAGAGGACTGAAGCTCCCCTCATCTTAATCGCTACTATCTGAAGTTCGCCGTTCAGAGTTGATGGTGTTCAGTACGGATTGCTGAGATTCAAAAAACCCTTGGGCCTCTCTTTCGTCGGGGGATTGTTCTAGAACAAAAAAAAAAAAAAAAAAAAAAAAATATATATATATATATATATATATATATATATATATATATATATATATATATTATACGATTTATTTAATATAGATAAAATATAATGAAACAAGGAATATATCTTTACCTTCTTCCGAAGAATTAGGACTCTCATGAGAATATTTCCCAAATCGTTTTTTTCCTTGAGTTGTGGATGAAACAGATGGACTTTCACTGTTTTCTTCTAAAAACAATATTATGTTATTTAAAAAAAAAATCAAACGGATAAAAATTATAATTAGACATAAATAGTTTTATTTTTTCCCTTACCTATCTCCGGATAGATTAATTCTTTTCCATAAATTTCCCTAAGACGTTTTATCCCTCTGTGTGGACAGCCAACGATATTAGCCGTTCCGGTAATTCCAAATGGCAGAGACGGGGACGGAGGGAAAGAATCCTCGCCTTCGACTTCAGGTGAGACTTGACACTTGGCACTCTCTCTCGCTCCGCAGGGTTCGTGTAGAGGGGTCGTCTCTGGGGTGACGTCTTCGTAAATCTGATTGGATGGGTTTGAATCAACAGCCAATGGGTGCTTAAGTTAGCGGGGTCCGGTGGATGGGCGGAGTTATGAGTCGATGTATCCTCCGTGAGTTCTGTTGAAATAGACCTATGAGTTGATTTTTTCTTTAAAACAAATATTAAAATAGTAAATATTAAAAAACACATAACAAAAATATATCCCTTACCTTGTAAAAAATCATTTGGCGAAACCCCAGCTGGGAATGATGTGTCATCTGTAAATAAAAGCATTCGTTGAGATATCTTTGCAATTTTGTAGGTTGTAATTTATGATAAAAAATAAAATAAAAAAACTCACATAGGTCGTTAAGAATTTCTCCTAATTCTGGATCAAGATACTGATCGGATGAGACGAATTGATTATTTCCAGCCATTGTCCAGACTCGATGTTGTGTCTCCTCCCGCGACTTGGTACACGAATGAACTAGTTAGCTCCTTTTAAAGATTGCGATACGGCGCGTTTTAAAAACACTTTTTTTTCCTAGTTCATTTTCAAAGAAAGCCTTTATCTCTACATGGGGTAGGGAATCTGATACCTGATTTGTATGAGTAGGAAAACATATGCCGAATTTCACCCCCTCTCTTCAAATAAGCTCTGCAATAAAACTAATTCACACAAATCCGTCAAAAAAAGAGAAAAATTAAATATGCAGGATGTTATCACAGTCCATAACACCTTGTGTAGACATTATGACGCCGTGTGCGTGTGTGCGTGTGTGTGTCGTGTGACAGTTGAAAGAACCTTTTTAAAAAAAAAAACTAAAAAAAAAACTATGGTCTACACTTTAAAATATACGATAATTTTGTGACAACTAGGCAATGGAGACCATGGTATTTACCTCATTTTCATTATCGATGTTCAAAGTGGTTTACAAAAACCACAGAAGTTGTGTTAAAACATTTAGAAAAGGAAATAAAAATTATCTAAATGATACAGAAATAATCTGAACTAGATGTACCGCATCGCGGTACAAAATATGAGCGCCGCTCAGGCCTGCACTGGCTTTCCACAAAAATAAATGACGTGGAGTAATTTGGCTGTATTGCGTGTTTATGTATATACCTATAAAAAGTAATAGTATGTGCATGTCTGTCTGTCTGTGTGTGTGTGTGTGTGTGTGTGTGTGTGTGTGTTTGTGTATGTGTGTGTCTGTGTGTGTGTCTGTGCGTGTATGTATGTGTGCGCGTGTGTGTTTGTGTGTCTGTGCATGTGGATTTGTATGTGTGTGTATGGGTGTGTGTCTGTGCGTGTGGATGTCAGTGTGTGTGCATGCTTGCATTTGTTTGTATTCCTGCATGTGTGTGTGTGACAGTATCATCCTAAACCAGCAACCCTTCGCTCAACAGCACCATCTACAGGCCGATGAGTGTACAGTCACTAAATGTGCACATAAATGAATTTATTTTATACCCCCCCCCCCCCCATGGATGAAATTCTACAAAACTTAGCAGAGGATACCCCCAGAGGATGTCAAGTTAATCATACACATGAAATATGGTGCAGTTCTGAACATCTCCACTGAAGATAGGGGCGATAAAAGCAGAATAATATTGCATTTTCATTTTTTATGGGAGGGGCGCAAATCACAAATGACTGATTATGGGCTAGGTTGATGTGGGCCCTTAAGAGTGGGCCCTACATACCATAAAAATTTCTTCATCCTCGGTGCCACGGTTCAGGTAGTTATTTAGGAAAAACTGCATTTTTTTGGGTTTGGGGGGGCCCAGCGCGGGGGGGGGGAGTGGCCCCCGGGGACCAAACAAAATTTTTACGTAGAAGTGTAGTGGGGCTACATGCCCACCAAATTTCATGTTCCCCGGTGCTTCGGTGTCCCTGGTATCGTTGACGAAAAATTTACGGGGGCCCCAGCGTGGGGGGGGGGAAGTGGCCCCCGGGGACCAAACGAAATTTTTCCGTAAAAGTCTAGTAGACCAACATACCATAAAAATTTCTTCATCCTCGTTGCCACGGTTCAGGTAGTTATTTAGGAAAAACTGCATTTTTTGGGGTTTGGGGGGGGCCAGCGCGGGGGGGGAGTGGCCCCGGGGACCAAACGAAATTTTTCCTTAGAAGTCTAGTGGGGCTACATGCCCACCAAATTTCATGTTCCCCGGTGCTTCGGTGTCCCTGGTATCGTTGACGAAAAATTTACGGGGGCCCCAGCGCGGGGGGGGGGAAGTGGCCCCCAGGGACCAAACGAAATTTTTCCGTAAAAGTCTAGTAGACCAACATACCATAAAAATTTCTTCATCCTCGGTGCCACGGTTCAGGTAGTTATTTAGGAAAAACTGCATTTTTTTGGGTTTGGGGGGGCCCAGCACGGGGGGGGAGTGGCCCCCGGGGACCAAACGAAATTTTTCCTTAGAAGTCTAGTGGGGCTACATGCCCACCAAATTTCATGTTCCCCGGTGCTTCGGTGTCCCTGGTATCGTTGACGAAAAATTTACGGGGGCCCCAGCGCGGGGGGGGGGGAGTGGCCCCCGGGGACCAAACGAAATTTTTCCGTAAAAGTCTAGTAGACCAACATACCATAAAAATTTCTTCATCCTCGGTGCCACGGTTCAGGTAGTTATTTAGGAAAAACTGCCTTTTTTGGGGTTTGGGGGGCCCAGCGCGGGGGGGGGAGTGGCCCCCGGGGACCAAACGAAATTTTTCCTTAGAAGTCTAGTGGAGCTGCATGCCCACCAAATTTCATGTTCCCCGGTGCTTCGGTGTCCCTGGTATCGTTGACGGAAAATTTACGGGGGCCCCAGCGCGGGGGGGGAAGTGGCCCCCGGGGACCAAACGAAATTTTTCCGTAAAAGTCTAGTAGACCAACATACCATAAAAATTTCTTCATCCTCGGTGCCACGGTTCAGGTAGTTATTTAGGAAAAACTGCATTTTTTGGGGTTTGGGGGGGCCCAGCGCGGGGGGGGAGTGGCCCCCGGGGACCAAACAAAATTTTTCCTTAGAAGTCTAGTGGGGCTACATGCCCACCAAATTTCATGTTCCCCGGTGCTTCGGTGTCCCTGGTATCGTTGACGAAAAATTTACGGGGGCCCCAGCGCGGGGGGGGAAGTGGCCCCCGGGGACCAAACGAAATTTTTCCGTAAAAGTCTAGTAGACCAACATACCATAAAAATTTCTTCATCCTCGGTGCCACGGTTCAGGTAGTTATTTAGGAAAAACTGCATTTTTTGGGGTTTGGGGGGGGCCCAGCGCGGGGGGGGAGTGGCCCCCGGGGACCAAACTAAATTTTTCCTTAGAAGTCTAGTGGGGCTGCATGCCCACCAAATTTCATGTTCCCCGGTGCTTCGGTGTCCCTGGTATCGTTGACGAAAAATTTACGGGGGCCCCAGCGCGGGGGGGGGAGTGGCCCCCGGGGACCAAACGAAATTTTTCCGTAAAAGTCTAGTAGACCAACATACCATAAAAATTTCTTCATCCTCGGTGCCACGGTTCAGGTAGTTATTTAGGAAAAACTGCATTTTTTGGGGTTTGGGGGGGCCCAGCGCGGGGGGGGAGTGGCCCCCGGGGACCAAACGAAATTTTTCCTTAGAAGTCTAGTGGGGCTACATGCCCACCAAATTTCATGTTCCCCGGTGCTTCGGTGTCCCTGGTATCGTTGACGAAAAATTCAGTAAGGTGACGGGAAAAAAAAAAAAAAAAAACTTTGACAATCCCTATATGACCGCTTTCGCTAGCTATGCTAGCGGCGGTCATAATTAGTGTGTGTGTGTGTGTGTGTGTGTGTGTGTCTACGTGCATGTATGGATGAGTGAAATTTTCCTTATGGAATAGTTTTTTAAAATAATAAAATCAACTGTTAAAGGTACCGTATGTAGGATTGTGGTCAAAACTGGTACTGCAATCACTTTAAAAATACTGTAGAGCCGTGTATCCCCTTCCCCCTTCCCCCTGACTCGAGGTTGCCAGATAAGCTGCAGGATTCAGCAGAAACGTAGGCTGCTTCAATGAGCTTCCAATGGCAAGTGATGACGAGACGTACACAGTAAGTTTTTTTTTTCTGTTAATTGTGTTTATGCTTTATGAGAGATATTTTGATGAGTAATTACTTATTTAAAAAATGTACTAATTGTTGAGGTGCTGGGGCCATAACAGCTGAAGAGATAAGCGTTTTTGATTTGATATTTAATTTGATTTGATTTCTTTATTTTGAACATATAAATACAATTACAATTCAAAAAAAATCTGAGGAAAAAAAAGGATAATAGTAAAACAAAACAAAAAAACATATAGACTTAAACAACAAAATAATACTTCCTTATTTTTCAATACGAAAGAAAAAACCTCGATTTACAAGTGCTAAAGTTTTTGTCATATTATAGGCTAAAAACAGAATAAACATTTGCCACAGAAATTATAACACGGGACAAATTCAATATCACCAATGGCTATCACAGGGTTGTTTTCAGTCCCATCAGAAAATATTGTTAGAGTAACTAAATTACATTATACAGGTCAACTTGCAGCATGTTTAACTTAGTCCACGATATACGTGAAGAACGAATGACGAATAATTTTTTCTGAGGTAAAGTTAGGCTTGTCTCAATTACGTTTCAAATTGCCATAATGGGCGTGCTAATGTTTTCATCAGCGTCTCAGCATAATGACAGAGAAACGGGCTCCTATAATGCATTGCAAATGCATACGTCCATGTGAGCTAACGTTACGTTGCTTGAACATGCATAACTTTGTTCGACTGTCATGAATATATGAAATGTCCATTGACATCCAGTACAAGTTAGCCAAGCATAGATGAATCTTACCTGTCTAGGAGAAAATTAGCAACGTTGGCGTCTGTGTTCAAATTCTTCTCCGTTTTCAGCCGCCTCCATCTTTCAAAAGCATCTCCTATACAAATTCTGGTTTTAACACAAGATGACAACATCAACATCAGTTGAGGGCTGCAAGTCCACTTTTTAAATGACAATATCCTAGCCATACTACTGTTGTCAGTGATATAAGTATTTGAAATGAACATTATTTCTTAATGTCTAGTGACACATCAGGGCAATTTTATGATTAATTGAAATAGATTTCTTACATACAGCTCCTTTAAACATCTCATGTGACTGTGACGCTGTGGGTGGGTGGGTGGGTGGGTGGGCGGGAGGGAGGAAGGGGGATTCCCACGTGATGTCATTTTTTACACACACCCTTAAATCGAAATTGACCACTCAGTTTTGAGAGGGGTGTGCTAGGGGGTGTGGTCTCTTCGAGCCGTTGCATTGTTTTCTTTGGTCAATTAAGTCCGGCCACCGAGATGACCGGTCGTGTTTTTCTGTTTGGGAGCTTGAAGGGACTGTTGTTTTTTCCCACGGTGACATCTGTTGTGGGAAGGGGTAGGGGCGGAGCTTGCGTCTGTCTCTCTGCTACCTTCACAAACTTTCATTCTTCTCACACCTCCGGAGTGAGTGGACGTTCTCCACTCTGCTCCAGCACAAGGAAACACTTATATATCTTTTATATATATTTATATTTTTTTATATTTTTCCCCTTCTGCGCGTCACCCACCGTGCAAGAATGTACCACTTGCCAAAAAAAAAAAAAAAAACATGCAACACAATACCATTTGCGGTACAGTAAGTGCATGAATTCGACGTGTTAAATTCTTTATGTGCAGCTCAAGAAGTTCGCAAAGATAAGAAATTCTTTCCGCGGAAAATCTGTATCTTTCATATAAGTAACTATCAGTTAAGGCAAGGGGATTTTGTCTGGCTAAAAACTCTTTCTCTACGAAGTGCTCGTCAAACAATTTGCCCTGAGATGTCCATCGGATTTGGAAGAAAAGGTGCAACAGACACTTGGAATAAGTTACGTCACCTATATGTTTCTTTGCTCTCAGCTGATTGGTCAAACTTCAGTCTGAGATCTTGAATCCAGAACATAACCTGCCCTAGAGCAGGTTAGCCGTGCAGCGTAAGATACCATGGCTACGAACACCGATCAAAGCCGAGCTACTTTCATAGTACATAAAACCCAGGGTTGGCGGAAACTAAGCTGAAACATAGCTGGCTAGCTACCTAATCCGGCTTCATGGTACAGGCCCCAGATGTGTTTTCTCGAGCTGATGTGGGCGTTCACAGTTTGCAGGATTGCCTCAGTCATTTGCGTTTCAATAGCGCGTGCTCTCCGGGGGGGGTCACATTACATCTGAATGAGCTCTAATTAGCTCGACTGGAATCGCTCTCTTTTAATACAGATTTCACAAGCTGAGAATATTTGTTTTTTTATATAAATTACTAAGGAAGGGGGATTCCCACGTGATGTCATTTTTTACACACACCCTTAAATCGAAATTGACCACTCAGTTTTGAGAGGGGTGTGCTAGGGGGTGTGGTCTCTTCGAGCCGTTGCATCGGTTTTCTTTGGTCAATTAAGTCCGGCCACCGAGATGACCGGTCGTGTTTTTCTGTTTGGGAGCTTGAAGGGACTGTTGTTTTTTCCCACGGTGACATCTGTTGTGGGAAGGGGTAGGGGCGGAGCTTGCGTCTGTCTCTCTGCTACCTTCACAAACTTTCATTCTTCTCACACCTCCGGAGTGAGTGGACGTTCTCCACTCTGCTCCACAAGGAAACACATATATAACTTTTAAACTCTGACTCCTTTAACAATTGGTATGTAGAAGACTTTTTAAACTAGTTTGTAAGAAACTAGTTTTAGTGTCTGACCAGCTAGTTGTGCCTCAGGCTTGTTACATCTGGCCCGGCCCTCTAGCTGCTACCGTAGGCGCACACCAGGCTCAACATCCCTGGTGAGTCGGTACAGTCAGCAGCTGCCAACGCCGAACCCCGGGCGGCGGTTAACTAACCCGGAAAACTCAGCTTGTCTGAGCCTGGGCGCGTGGAGCCCCTGGTGGAGGAAATTCCACCAAAACGGGTCTTTGGACCTTCCACTGCAACCAGGACCATCTCCAGTCGTCTTGACTACGTCTTGCCACTGGGTACAGATGTGGCTGGTCGAGAGAGTGAGGATGAATGCTGCGCAAATCACCCTCACTTAAATCCAAGTTCTCTGCGCAAGTCATGGCACTTTTTTCTTACCATCGTCATTATCCAAGTCCTGTGGCGATGGGTGAGCGACGAAGCAGCAGGCACGGATATGCTGGAAGCTGTAGTCGCAAACCTGCACGCAGGCGGCTCAGGATATTGGTCGTTCCCTCACTGGACCGAAGCAGCAGTGAAGTCCGGCAGCACCCTGAGTGACTGAGCAGCCCTATTCAGGATCACACTGCTCACCTCCGTAGTGAGGAAAGGGTTAGAAAAGGTACCCTAAACATTGTCTGCTTCAAAACATCCTGGCCAGCCTACCGCAGCTGGCGGGATCCCGTACTTGCGGTCGAAAAACAAAAAATAAAACGAAAAAGACCAAAGTGATACCACTCACTGTAGGCGCCTGGAATGTGCGCACCTTGATGGACACATCTGGATCAAAAAGACCTGAGAGACGCACTGCCCTCGTGGGCAGAGAGCTAGCCAGATATAATGTGGATGTTGCTGCCCTTAGTGAGACCCGACTGGCCGATACTGGACAAGTGACTGAAGTGGGTGCAGGTTACACATTCTTCTGGAGCGGACGAGGCCAGGAGGAGAGACGTGAGGCTGGTGTTGGTTTTGCAGTAAAAAATCACCTGGTCAACCAACTGGCAAGCCAACCCAAGGGGATAAACGACCGTTTAATGACCTTACAGCTCCACCTATTTGGTAAAAAGGCAGCCACCATCATCAGTGCCTATGCCCCTACCATGACCAACTCTGACGAGATCAAAACCAAGTTTTATAATGACCTGGAAGTCATTATTGCTGCCACAGCCAGCTCGGATAAACTCCTGATACTGGGTGATTTCAACGCCAAAGTTGGAAGTGACCATCAATCATGGAATGGAGTCATAGGTGCACATGGTATTGGAAAATGTAACAGCAACGGTCTTCTACTGCTGCAAACATGCTCTGAATTTGACCTGCTCATCACCAACACGATATTCCAACTACCAAAGCGCAAGAAAACTTCATGGATGCATCCTCGTTCACACCACTGGCACTTGATTGACTACATCATCGTGAGGAGGAGCGACCGGCACGATGTCAGGGTGACCAAGGCAATGTGTGGTGCTGAATGTTGGACTGACCATCGTCTCATTATCTCCAAACTTAACATCCAGATTAAGCCTAGCAGACGCCCACAAGGACAAAGACGTGTTAAGCGTCTTAACATCACTCGCCTACAACAGGAACACACCAGACTGGCCTTTGTTGAGGCTTTAGACCATCACCTGGAGTCTCTAAGCTTCGAGCATACAGACGCTGAGGCAGACTGGACTGCTCTCAAGACCGTGCTGCATTCTGCAGCTCTTGATTCACTTGGTGTTCCATTATGTACACATCAAGACTGGTTCGATGAGAACGATGCAGAAATCCGAGCACTCCTTGACGAAAAACATCGCCTGCATAAAGCATATCTGAATGACAGCAGCTCAAGTTTAAAGAAAATTGCCTTCCTCAACATTCGCAGGATTGTTCAGCAGAGACTCAGAGTCATGCAAGACGCCTGGCTGTGCGCAAAAGCTGAGGAGATTCAATCCTACGCTGACAGTAATAACACCAAGTGCCTCTACTATGCACTCAAGCAGGTCTATGGTCCGCAACACTCAGGAACTTCATCTCTCCTGAACTTAGATGGAACAACACTCCTTACGGAGAAGGACAAAATACTTGAAAGGTGGGTCGAACACTACAGCGCGGTCCTTAATCGGCCATCGTGCATAAATGAGGAGGCAATTGCGAGATTGCCTCAAGTTGAAATAAACCAGTCCTTGGCTGTTCTACCATCCACTGAGGAAACCAGCAAAGCCATAACACTTCTCTCATCAGGCAAAGCTCCAGGGTCCGATGCCATTCCAGCAGAAATCTACAAGGCTGGAGGGCCTCGCTTAGTTGAGAAACTGACCGACCTCTTCCAGGTTATGTGGAAATTAGAAGCCGTTCCCAAGGAGTTCAAGGATACTACTATAATCAATCTATATAAAAGGAAAGGCGATCGGCAGGACTGCGACAACCATAGAGGCATCTCCATACTATCAGTCGCTGGCAAAATCTTGGCAAGAATCCTTCTGAACCGCCTAATTGTCCATCTAGACCAGGGTCTGCTACCTGAGAGTCAGTGTGGCTTCAGAAAAGACCGCGGAACCACTGACATGGTATTTACTGCTCGGCAGTTACAGGAGAAATGCCAAGAACAAAATGTTGATCTATATATGGCTTTCGTTGATTTAACAAAAGCATTCGACACAGTCAGCCGGGAGGGCCTATGGAAAATCATGGCCAAGTATGGGTGTCCAGATAAGTTCATTGGCATTGTGCGCAATCTCCATGATGGTATGATGGCCAGCGTCAGAGACCAGCAAGAACTCTCTGATCCGTTCCCAATCACAAACGGGGTGAAGCAAGGCTGCGTTTTAGCGCCAACGCTCTTCAGCATGGTGTTTTCTGCCATGCTGCAAGACTCATTCCAGAATTACAACACTGGGATTAACTTCATGGCCATGGTCAAGGCCAGCGCAGCCTTTGGACGTCTACGTGACTCGGTATGGGAAAGGACTGGCATCAAGCAGGAGACAAAACTGAAGGTCTACCGGGCTGTTGTCTTACCAACTCTTCTGTATGGGTGCGAAGCCTGGACAGTCTACCAGCGCCATGCCAAAAAATTGAATCATATCCACTTGAGCTGTCTGAGGAAACTGCTGAGGATCAAGTGGCAAGACAGAATCCCTGACACGGAAGTCCTCAGCAGGGCAAATATCCCCAGCATCAACACCTTGCTTGCGAAGGAACAGCTCAGATGGACTGGCCACGTGACCAGAATGCCCGACATGAGACTTCCAAAACAAGTCTTCTTTGGCGAGCTGAAAAATGGCAAGCGAGCACAAGGTTGCCCTAAAAAGCGCTACAAGGACACCCTTAAAGCCTCCTTGAAGAGCTTTGGACTAGACCTGAAAAGCTGGGAATCCCTAGCACAGGACCGACCTGCCTGGAGAAGAAAAGTCCAGGACGGTGCAGTCCTCTGTGAGAGCAGGAGAAGCTCCTGTGCTATCTTGAAGAGGCAGCAACGCAAATCTACCAAGGAAGGACGTGTGGCTGCACCTCAGAGCTCTACATCCTCCCTGACCTGTCCAGTGTGCCGCAGGGAATTCCGGGCTCGGATTGGCCTCTTCAGTCATCTGCGCACTCATCAAAACCCAACAGAATGACAAACGTGCCATGGTCATCATCAACTTTGATGGACGAACAAGAAGAAGAAACTAGTTTGTAAAAGTTTTACAAAATACTATGTGAAAGTTAAATCCTTACAAGTCAACATTTAAAAAAGTATCTTTTTGCAAATTAAAAAGTTGTTTTAATGTTTTAACATCTTGAAATAACACTAACACATTTTTAATAACTATTTTTAGAGAAAAAAATGATCTTTTTGTAAATAAAAAAGTTGTTTTAATGTTTTAACACCTGACAACAACCACGACCCATCATTATTCATAAACCAGATTGAACAAGTTACTCAGAGTAATACTGATGTAACCAGTGATTCGACCTTAACATTACAAATCTCAATTGTACGAGATAAAACAGGAGGAGGACGTAGAAAGATTAGTGACCTGGCTATAAGTGAGAGTATCAGTCGGAATAAAATGCATTTATTTAGTCCGATTAATATCGATAATGAAATGTGTTTGAGTTACTGTCTAGCATATTTCCTCAATCCAAAAGCCACAGATCAAGAATTACAGACACCTGCGATGGAGATTCATACAGGATGTGGTTTTAAGACAGACGAGGAGATAGGTCTCCACAATTTGTCTGTTTTCGAAAATAAATTAGGCATAAAAATCTTAGTTTTTCACAGAGACTCCTCTGGGAAACTCCAGGTCTACAAAAACACAGACGAATTACATCTAAAGACAGTCCATCTATTTCTCCACGAAGGGCATTTTCATCTAATAAAAAATTTAGCTGGGTTTATAGGAGCTTCGTACGTATGTGAGTACTGTTTCAAAGGCCATAAAGACAGAAAAACACACGAATGTCAGTTTGTTTGTAAAATATGTATGAGATCCGAGTGTCGTTCGTATACGAAAAGAACAAGACAGTGTGGAGAGTGTCTGAGATTCTGTAAAAACAACTTCTGTTACGAGTCACATAAAAAATTACAGACCGCCGGCGAAAGATCTCTATGTAAATCTGTGAGATTTTGCTCAAAATGCCATGTCGTTTATAGAACGCCAGCTGGTGGTGAAAAAATAAAACCTCACAAATGCTCTCCAGAGCATTGTGTGCATTGTTACGAGATTTTGACGAATGGCGGTAATCACGAATGTTATATTCAGCCTCTAAAACCTGAACCAAAGGACGATAAATACATTTATTATGATTTTGAAACATTCGTTCAAGATGGCAGACACATAGCAAATTATGTTTGCGCCATCACACATGGAGGACAGACGTTTGAAGCCGGGGGGGTGGACTGTGCGGCACGTTTGATTAAACACTTCAGACGTCCTAAATATGCAGGATACACATTCATAGCGCATAATTCGTCCGCCTTTGATGCATATTTATTTACTCCTCATTTATCTTGTCGGGGAGGGGTTGACTCCGAAAGTTATTATGCAGGGCTGTAGAATTCTATACATGTTTCACGAGTTCACACTTACAAATAAGTCAGATAGAATAAATGCGTATTTGGCGTGCTGTCCGAGGAGAGGGCTCCGGGCTCGGTATTCGGCCCGAACCCAGAGTACTCCCCCCGTATTCCTGGCTGTGAAAGAACAAGCCAAGAGTGAGGAGTCGGGGTGGTGGAGGGATGCTGAAAACTGTCAAGGAAGTTAAATGAGTTGACAGAGTGAATATATATGCTTCCTCTCATGCTGATAGGGTAGACATGGTAATTGTTTGATGAGTTGATTGATTACTTGATTATTTGAACGTGCTCCTCCCGAACTTTGTTAATAAAACATCATATGATGCTGCCTTTAATCAGCGTTTCATTGACTCGTGGCAATTTATCCCGTTTAAACTTGCAAAAATACCAGGAGCCCTTAACTTAGATGTACAGGAGAAGGGGTATTTTCCGCACCTTTTCAATAAACCACAAAATGCAGAATATATCGGTCCCTATCCTGCAAAAGAGTTTTACTGTTATGAGACAATGAGTGAAGCCGAGCGTGTCAGATTCGACACATGGTATTCACATGTATGGGGTGATATCTTTGACTTCAAGAAAGAACTCGCTTTCTACTGTAGGAATGACGTAATTATTCTACGAGAAGCGTGCAAACGTTACAGAGACGAATTTCTAAATTTCACAAACATCGACCCATTCAAATCAATCACATTACCAGGTGTGTGTATGAAAACTTTCAAAACAAATTTTCTCTCACGCGACACGTTGGCTCTAACACAGCCATGCCTATATTAAACAATAATAATAATAACTTTATTTTGTATAGCGCTTTTAAAAGTCAATTCTCAGAGCGCTTTACATAGTCAATAAAACCACGGTAGAAAAATCAGCATAGTATACAACTATTACAAAACATGCATACAAACAATGTTATAAACCTAAAAGACAAGTTAAAATCAGTAAACAAAACGTAAAATAAAATAAAATATATCACATGGAGAACCACAGCAATCACGTTTCACCCTAAATGCTTCTTTGAAATAATACGTTTTAAGGGATGACTTAAATAATTTCAAAGATGGAGCACTTCTAATCTGGGAGGGCAGGGAATTCCATAACTTTGGGGTGACTGAAGAAAACGCCCTATCACCCATTGTTTTTAGGCGTGTTACCGGGACAACTTAAAGGCCAGCGTCAGCTGAGCGAAGATTACGTGAAGGAAAGTACGGTACTAAGAGGTCAGAAAGATATTGCGGAGCGAGTCCATTTAACGCCTTGTAGGTCAACATAAGAATTTTAAAATCAACATGATATTCAACAGGCAGCCAGTGCAATGTCTCTAAAACAGGTTTTATATGATCTCTTTGTCTGGTCTTAGTCAGAATACGTGCAGCAGAGTTTTGTACCCACTGAAGTCGGTTCAGAATAGATTTAGATGCTCCCGCCAACAAGGCATTGCAATAATCAATTCTAGAAAAAAACAGAGTATTTTTTAATTTTTCTGCTACAGAAATAGGCAGCATGGGTCGTAATTTGGATATATTTCTAAGATGATAAAATTAAACTTTAACAGTATTACGTACATGCAGGTCAAATGTTAAGTTTGAATCAAAAATTACTCCCAAGTTTTTTAATTTAGATTGGAACTGTATGTCTGAGCCGTCCACATTTAAAGCTACAGATGTTACTTTGCGTAACTGGTGAGTCGAACCTATGAGCATCACCTCGGTTTTATTGCTATTTAGACATAAATAATTAACAGTCATCCAATTTTTGATTTCTGTAATGCAGTTAGAAAGGTGAGTAACAGCTACATTTACATCCGGCTTTGAGTGAATATATATCTGAGTGTCGTCAGCATATAAATGAAAATCAAGACCAAGAGACCTCAAGAGTTGGCCAAGAGGAAAAATATAAAGACTAAAAAGCAAAGGACCTAAAATTGAACCTTGAGGTACACCATATTTCACTATACCAACCTCCGATCTACTGCCACCCAGCACAACAAATTGTTTGCAATCAGAGAGATAAGATTTAAACCAGCTCAGGGCAGAATCAGATACACCAAAGACAGACTCCAGGCGAGTAAGTAAAGTACAGTGATCAATAGTGTCAAATGCAGAACTGAGATCAAGCAAAATCAGTATTGATAAACATTGATAAACAACACAAGACGTTTTCAAACGCATCTATCCAATGGCTTGAATTTGTCAAACTGAGTCAAAACGTGGAGATAGAACATGCACTAAACTATGGCGAGTGTGCGATAGGGCCACATCACCTGGATGGTTATTATGAGGATGATAATGGGGCAAAGACAGCCTTGGAATTCCTAGGGTGCTTTTTTCACGGCCACGACTGCAGATTCAAGGCAGAAGAAATTCAGCCTTTATCAAAAGTGTCTTTTGGTACTCTCAGAAGGCAGTCGGATGAAAAGATAGAAACCCTGCGAAAAGTTTATGGATTACGAGTTATTCTTATGTGGGAATGCGAGTGGGAGGGGCTGAAACAGACAGATCCTGATGTCATTCGGTTCATGTCATCTTACGAAACACTCGAGAGGCTGAGACCTCGAGATGGATTATACGGTGGAAGAACAAATGCGTACAAGTTGTTTCACAAAACAGCTGAAAATTAGAGAATCGACTAATATGATTTCACATCGTTATACCCTTTTGTCCAGGCTACTAAAACGTATCCTATCGGTCATCCTAAAATTATTTTCAAGGATTTCCAACCGATAGAGGATTATTTTGGTTTCATAAAGGCGGAAGTTCTTCCCCCGCGTGGATTGCATCATCCCGTACTACCTTACAGGTGCGGGGGTAAACTAATGTTTCCTCTATGTAAGACTTGTGCAGAGAATCAGATTCAGGATGCACAATGCTGCCACACAGAGGCTGAGAGATGTATTACAGCCACATGGGTAACCGTTGAGCTCCAGAAAGCTATTCAACACGGGTATAGCGTAATCAAAATACACGAAGTCTGGCATTTCCCAGACACGTCCGATACATTATTCACAGAATATGTTAAAACATTCCTCAAACTGAAACAGGAAGCGTCGGGGTATCCGTCCTATGTAGTGACAGAGACAGAAAAACAATCTTACGTAGCTGATTACCTGGATAAAGAAGGGATCCAGTTAGACCCATCTAAAATAATAAAAAATCCAGCAAAAAGATCAATTGCTAAGCTCATCTTGAATACACTTTGGGGTAGGTTTTGTCTGAGATCTCACCTTCCACACAGCAAACTCCTGACAGACCCACAAGAGTTCACTCAACGTCTCTTTAGCCACGCCCACGTAATACATCATTTCTCCTTCGTATCTGATTCAGTGGCCTTGATTCAGTCGAGTAGTGCGACACAAGACCCATCTCCCACGTGTGATGTAAATATTTTCGTGGGTGCTTTTACGACCTGCTACGGCGACTCGAGCTGTATAATCTTCTGGATAAATTACGCGAGCGTGTGATTTATGCCGATACAGATTCTGTGATTTTTGTATCAAAAACCGGTGATTGGATGCCTGAGACAGGATCTTATCTCGGTCAGCTGACGAGCGAGTTAGATTCTGACCAGCATATAATCCAGTTCGTTTCATCGGGTCCTAAATCTTATGCATTTAAGACGTCCGATGGCCGTTCATGTCTCAAAGCTAAAGGCATCACGTTAACATCAGAGAATGCTGAAATAGTTACACTACAGAGTCTGACAGATATTGTGAGTGGCTATGTCGAAAGAGGTGTCAGATTGCACCTGTCAGCAAAAACAAACACCATCACACGAAATAAGAGGAGATTCACACTGCACAACAGGTCAAATGTGAAATTTTTTTCCGTGGTGTATGATAAGAGGGTACTCCAAAGAGACTATATAACTCTGCCTTACGGATTCTAGTAATATATTTAAAAAAATGTGTGAAACAGATGTGTTCGATTGCAGAATGCACCATCCTTTTTCGACTATTATCTCAGGCCCAGTGGTTCCGGGAAAACTTTTTTTGTGAAGAATCTAATGTATAATTCAGAGAAAATGTGCTCTGTTAAGTTTGACAATTTTGTATATGTGTATACATCCTGGCAATCAATGTATGTTGAAATGTTACATGCTTTTGATATTAAATTCATTGAAGGTATACCAAAGAAATTGGATGACGAATCATTATTTCCTCCTGGCAAACTATCTCTCCTTATCATGATGACGTTATGAGTGAAGCTGCGTCCAACTCTGAGGTCGAAAACGTTTTTACATGCACGACTAGTACACCATATGAAGATTAGCTGTTTGTTATTAATACAGAATCTGTTTTTCCAGGGTAAATCTAGCAGAACAATCGGCCTTAATACAAATGATTTAATAATATTTAAAAACCCTCGTGACAAGCAACAGATTGGTATTTTGGGTCGGCAAATGTATCCGGTTAATGCAAAAAATTTTATCGAAGCATATAACGATGCAACTGAACGTCCTCACAGTTACTTGTTAATCGATTATAAACCCCACACACCTGAAAAATTCCGACTCAGAACGGATTTACTGTCAGACTATCCGGTGGTGTACGTACCGAGGTGAAAATGAGCACAAGGCTTTCCAGAAATCTCTACCTCTTAAAGCTATTATACAAGAGCTCCCCCAAGCAGCGACGTGTTATTCTCCAATAGTCACCCGACGAGTTAATATTAGCTCTATGTGAAGTGGCTCTCAATATTATTCATGGTAAGATCCCTCTAACAGCGAAACAGCATGGGACTTTAAAAAGAAAGAAAAATGAATTAAAGTACGTTGCAAATAAAAAGATTAATATCAGCAGGAAGAGACGTATGATTAATCAAAAAGGGGGTTTTCTGCTTCCCCTTCTTACCGTAGCACTTCCTTTCATATCTAATTTAATAACTAGAAGTTGAATCTGGAGAGAAAAATGCAGCATACCGAAAAACTGTATCTTGTCCCAAAACAACAACTGGATAGATTAAGAACCCCGCCCCCTCGTGAGAATATCCATACGGTTGTGGAGAATGACCTGGATTCATCTATTAGAAATATACTCCAGAGGCATGATTTGAACACTTACGAAAAATCAAAGCTCTACACAAATGTTTTACAACGATTCTTAACCGTGGTAAAACAAGGTGATATGGAGAGTAACACTCTAACTCTTGCATTACCTGAACACGAGACACCTGTCACCCCCCATACCCCGGATGTTAGGCATGATGACACCAGTGAGGACCCAATCTTCTCAGAAGTTTTAAACAATATTCCTCAGAGAAGCTTAAAAAATGTAAAATATATTATGGATAAAATGTCCAAAGCCAAACACGTGTCTTCATGGACAGATGATGGAGAATTTGTTTATAAAGGGAGAATCATTCCAGGGTCCCATATATTTGACCTGGTAAAGAGTGTAACATCATCACAAATGATGCAAGACAATCGCCGCCCTGTAGGTTGGTACAAGTTTCTGGATGCATTTGCGGGATTAAAGATTCCTTATTGGACTGTAACCAACCATAATGTAAGACGGATGATTGAATCGTTTAACCCTCTGAGGTCGACAAACGCGCCGGCGCGTTTTGCTGGATTTTCTCCACATTGTAGCACTATAAACTTAAATTTCTCCGTCATTTATGGTCATACAGAAAAAAGAAATATAAAAAAAGAATCTGTGGTATTTCTACTTTTGTATGTGTCCACTTCCAATCAAATCAAAACATTGTGCTTTTGTAAAATAAAGAAAATAAACAGTGTGTGCGTTCTGCCTCTCCGTCGCGGTGAACTTTTTTTTCTTGAGCACGTCTATAAACTGAAACAAAACTCAGCGAATACTTGTCACACATTTATGAGCCATACACCTTTACAAACATTTAAGTGTGTACTTTTAAATGATCGGATTCAAAACGAAAACAAATATTCTCTGTTTAAGTAATTTGTATAAAACCAACAAGATTTCCAGCTTCTCAAACGCTTCCTAATTATTTTTAATTTGGCCACGCCCACTCGCGCAAAAGATATTCACATGCAAATCTCCACATGGAACGCGATCGCCCTCATTACCTCAACAACAAAACACTTCACTTCACTTTTCGTCGAGTTTGAAAGACGTGCCTGAGCTTACATTGGATTTACATCAGAAGAAGAAGAACGATATTTGAAGACAAGAAAGATAAGGTAAGAAATTCTTACATATTAGTTTGCTATTGTTGCATAAATTTCACATTGCAGTTGAACTGTTGCTAGATATATGGTGAGTAGTATTAACATATACCATGTGTCACTTTTGGGTTAATATTTGATTGATTTATGACCCCTTGTCACTCATGATTGACAGGGAATCCGTGTGTCAAAAACAGGGTCTCTGATTTACAGCGCCGAGCTGGCTGGGGTTTGCTTCCTGATTGACATGTGACTGCGTTGTCACATATCCACACGTGGTGATGTCCGGTGGGGGATATTTTAAAAGACAAAAACAGATCAAACAGATCAAACAGATGTGTCTCTGATTTACAGAGCCATACTGTCTAGCCAATTGTTGATTGGTATCTGACTCCTTCCAGTCTGATGGGGCGAAGGTGTCTAGACAGGACGCGCGATGTGTATTGCAATATTTTCTGTGATGGTAGGTGCGTAAATGGCGTTGTGTGGATCAGCCCACTTTTAACACTTAGTTTGACCATGCGTAGGTACCTGTATAAAAATAGGGTTTATTTCATACAACAAACAGCTCGCATCAGCGTCTCTGTCTCGTCCTCAAACTACAATTTTCAACGTTGCATTTCGTTATTGGAAACGTGAGTGTTGTTCACAAGAAGATGGACGCCGGTCTTAACAGTAAGTGTGTTTTATTAATTAGTAAATATTGTTAAGAAACTTACGAGAGTCACAGTTCTATTGCGTTACTTAAAACAGGTTTTCTACGCTTCAGGTGGGGTGACTGATATGAGTCTTTTCGATATCGTTGAGGAGATTAATTTCCTGAACCAAGCGAGTGGTACGTAATAATTACGTTTTATGTTTAAATGTTAATATTGTTTGTATGCTTGTATGCTTGTATGTGCGTGTGATGCATAAACGTTTTTTATATATATTAGGAGGAGCTCCGAATCTGAGATCTAGCACTGTAAAGGATCCTTTGTCAGAGCGCGTGGATGGCATTGTGCATCGTAAGTGTTCTGCTTCCTAAAAACTGATCCATATGCGGTGTGTGTGAGAACACATGCTTATACTGTATTGTGCGTAGGAAAAAATATCGTATCTTCTTTGTATCTCACTCTCTCTCTCTCTCTATCTTTTTTACCAGCCCGACTGAAACGGGAAACTGTCACAGCTTTAGTACATACTAGAGCACCGCGTGACAATGTGCACATTCCCCCGATCCGTGAGTGTATTTTGAAATTATCGATCATTATACTATTTGCTATTATGGTGTGTTGATTTTAGTTTAAAACTTCCTTATGTATTTCCAGAAGGCTTATCAAACGTTGTGAACCGTGTTGGTGCGTCTGAATCCACTAACGATGCTGCGAAGACTAATTCGCGTGGAATAGAGGCAAAACCGAAAAACAGACTCAAGCGGAAAGCTGGTGTGAACATCGCCCCAAAAGCAAAAGTACCAGTTGATTTCAAACCACAGACATCGAGGCGGAAGAAGCCAAGACGATCAGCTGTTAAAAGTATGTGAACAAACCAAACTGTGGAGATGATTTCTCTTTATACTAAATCAGATACAAACAATGTAGTAGAGTATGATATTGTTTTATTGGGGTGTAATAGAGAGAGAGCCCGTGTGTGTGTGTGTGTGTGTGTGTGTGTGTGTGTGTGTGTGTGTGCGTGCACGCACGCGTAGGTCTATTGCAATAGTTTAAAACTGTTGTTGACATGCATAATATTTAAAACGTAAACATGCATATCTCTTAGAGTATGCTTTTAGCCTATCTTTTTAACAGGCTGTAGCGGAGAACGCTGTGTAAAAGTGTCTCTTCTCAAATACCTTTATAAATAGGCATGCTGAGAAAAAAAAGTAATAATTTCATCTTTTAATGCATAAATTATTCTAAATTATTCTATTTTTCCCCCATCTCTTTTCTCAACAGATGTGGTCGTGGATGACAATGCGGTTCCCGATATAAATGATGTACAGAGTTGGAGTGATGGACTTATAGAATCGTGGGATGAGTGTGTGTTTACACCCGAACCCGAAACACAGCGACCTGTTCCATCCAGCAAACGTGTGGTGGCTGTGGAAGAATCTGACCCTGAACAGCTACCTTCAAATCAGGAGGTTTTCAGACAGGAATCACAACCCAATATAGACACTCAACAAATAATCAGAGCGATACATGCAATTGAGAAAAAGATTGATGCTCACGCACATTCTACAGCTACAGTGCTACAACAGCATGGTGTTTGGATTAAGCAGCTCATGGCAACACAACAACAGCATGGTATTTCGTTCAAGCAGGTCATAGCTGCACAACGACTGCATAGTGGATCTGTCCAAAAAGCGGCCGTAGATCAATGTTTGTCGGTGGAATTGTTAAAGAAGGTCGTGTTCATGGCAAAAAAGAATCACCGGTGAGTTGTCTTTTTCTTTTTGCTGGGTGTGTTATACTTTTTCTTTTATACAATGTTTTTTTTTTTCTTTTTCTTTTTCTTTTTTTACATTTATCCCAAGCTGTGTGTGTTATCGCTATGATTGTATAGTTGCTGGTTAGTTGGTTTTCTTTCTTTTTTCACTGTTTTATTTTCCGTAGTTATTTCATGTGTAAAACTTACGTGTGTTTAAATAAAAACAAAACAAAAATTTATTTAAAATGGCCAAACGTTGTCGGGAGTCAGATGATTTTGATCAGGATCGGGTAGCAAGGTTTAGACGAGATGATGGCAGTGTGGTGTCCCTTGATCAATGCAGTACCACAGAAACTTTGCGCTATTTAATACAGACAATGGATGAAATTAATAGGCCTAGGTCTACAACAGATACATTGCTAGAATTATTAAACATCATGAACACAATGTCAGATGAATATCCAGAACCAAATTCTGATTTTGAACATTTTGTGAATACACCACATAGAGAGGATATGTCAGATGAAGATCCTGAACTAAATTCTGATTTTGAACATTTTGAAACTACCCAACAGTCAGGAGAGGTGTCTGAACCTACTCCAGAACCAAATTCTGATTTTGAACATTTTGATACCCCCCAACAGTCAGGAGAAGGGGTGTGTACCCAGTCACAACCCACACTCAATCCTGAAGCACCCAACATGGGTCTCACACATGATGATATAGAATCACTTGTAAGAGAGGGTGGTGATGTGAGTGGGTACACTGTACTGCCACGAACTCGGTTCAATGGTCTGGAAATCCACAGGCTTATAAATCTGCGGGAAATATCTTCTACAGATTTAGCAGCCTACACTGTGTTTTTACATGACACCCTTTCTGAAATAGTGGCGTTTTCCAGACTGTTAGGCGGAGATGGTAGTTTAATCAGCATAACCTTGAGGGGTCCTAGTTTGACATCAGATGTTAGTACACTTTTGTCAGGTAGCAATGGTTACAGTGTTGATCTATTTATAAACGAGCTTGAAAAAATAATGCAGAGTAACTCTGATGTGCAGTTTGATGAGAGAATGAATTTAAGAGTGTCGATAGCAAGAAGTAAACGTGGCGGTGCTTATCGTAAGTTACGTGACCTTGCTCACAATGAAGTGATTGGTAAAAACAGACTTAATCTGTTCTGCCCCACGAACATTTCAAACAACCTTTGTTTTGCAATCTGCCTGGCACATTTCCTAAACCCACAGAAACCTCACGCTGAGCTAGAGTCAGCTGCATCTTCATTGCAGAAGTCAGCTGGATATGCTGATCAACACAAGATAGCGTTTAATGACATCAGACAGTTTGAACGCATGCTGAATGTTAAAATAGTTGTCTTCTATCGGTCTGATACAGGTGTTTTGGAGAAGTATACAAACACAGACGACCCGCATGCTAAAACAGTATTTTTGTACCTGCACGACAATCATTATTTTATGATTAAAAATCTACGCGCTTTTATTGGTACACCATATGTGTGTGAGTTTTGCTACCAGGGATTCACCTGTAGGAGAGATCACAGATGTCGGTACGTCTGTGATGTCTGTAATGACCCAGAATGTCATAAACACCCCAAAAAGCCAAAACATTGCGATGACTGTCTGCGTTATTGTAAGTCTGACTACTGCTTTGAGATGCATAAAAAACCACCTCAAGGTATGCAATATGCGCAGTGTGATGTGACTAAATATTGTGGAAAATGTAATAGACGCTACCATGTCAGCGGCCCTAAACCCAAACCCCATAAATGCCCTGCAGATCGTTGTGTGCACTGTGGTGAGAGTTTGGTTACCGATGGTGTGCATCAATGTTTTATCCAGCCTGTTAAGGCGGAGGTGCCAAACGATCGTTACATTTTCTACGATTTTGAGACCCGTTATGAAAACGGAAGGCACATCGCCAATTTCGTATGCGCTATTACGTTTGCTGGCGACGAATTCGTGGCTGAAGGACCAGATTGTGTGGATCGCCTCGTTAAAAAATTCAGACATCCTCGTTACCGTAATTACACGTGGATTGCGCATAACGCTTCGGGGTTTGATCATTTCATCCTTTTGGAATACTTTACTAAGAAGGGGTTTGCCCCTAAAATTACGATGCAAGGTTGTCGTCTAATGACGTATGACGCAGCATTCAAACAGCGGTTTATTGATTCATACTCCTTCATACCCATGCGGTTAGCCAAGACACCCGTTGCATTTAATCTGCCTAATGCTGAGAAAGGATATTTCCCGCATCACTTTAACCGCGTTGAAAATGACAACTACATAGGCCCGTACCCTGACAAGAAATTTTACGGGTACTCGACTATGTCAAGTCAAGACAGAGTGGCATTTGATAACTGGTACAGTACCACTTCCGACAAAGTGTTTGATTTTAAAAAAGAACTGGCGATTTATGGTAAAAATGACGTCGTTCTGCTGAGGGACGTATGTATGAAGTATCGCGATGAATTCCTTCTATGTGCAGGCCTTGATCCGTTTAATTACACTACTTTGGCAGCCACATGTATGGCTACGTATAAAACACACTTCATCCCTAAAGACACAATAGCGCTAACACGCAACAATGCGTACATCAACCAGAACAAGACATATTCAAACATCTCAATTGAATGGCTTGAATATATCCGATCATCACGGTCCATAGATGTTCAACACGCTCTAAACCGTGGTGAGGCGTCATTTGGAAAATACTATGTGGATGGTTTTTATGGCGACGGTACCGTGAAAAAAGCATTCGAATTTCTCGGGTGTTTTTTTCATGGTTGCGAACGTTGTTATAACCCTAATGATCTCAATCCGTTATCAAAAGTACCTTATGGTATTCTGAAAAGACAATGTGATGACAAACTTGAAATTTTGGAGCGTGCGTACGGTCTTCAGGTCGAGGTGGTTTGGGAGTGTGATTGGGTCCGTGCTAAACAGACCGACACAGCGGTGATGGACTTCATGGCTACTTACAACCACCCTGAAAGATTGAAACCTCGTGAAGCACTTTTCGGCGGGCGAACTAATGCGTTAAAACTGTACCACAAAGTCACGGAGGGCGAGCGTATTAGGTATGTAGATTTTACCTCGTTATATCCCTTCTGCCAAGCGCGAAAATGCTATCCAATTGGCCATCCTGAAATAATATACAAGGATTTTCAAAACCTTGAAAATTATTATGGCTTTGTCAAGGCTACCGTCATCCCTCCGCGGAAGCTGCTTCATCCTGTATTGCCTTATAGGACAGGTGGGAAGTTAATGTTTCCACTTTGTAGGTTGTGTGCTGAACAACAAAACCAGACACGGCCATGTGTACACACAGATGAGGAAAGGGCTATACACGGTTGTTGGGTTAGCATCGAGCTGTTAAAAGCAATTGAGAAGGGTTATGTAGTGGCAAAAATCGATGAGGTTTGGCATTTTCCTCAACGATCTGAAACATTGTTTTGTGATTATGTTAAAACATTTTTGCAGTTCAAACAGGAAAGTTCAGGTTTTCCAAAAGATGTTGTGACTGATGCCGACAAAGAATCTTATGTTAAAGATTACTTTGAGAAAGAAGGTATTAAGCTGAATCTGGACAAGATCGAGTTTAATGCCGCACGCAGATCCATTATGAAGCTTATTCTTAATTCATTGTGGGGGAGGTTCTCTATGCGCGAACAGCTCCCGACAACTGAAATACTTACAGACCCTGAACAGTTTGCCCGACACATTTTTGGCATTGAGTATGACGTGAAACATTTCTCATTTGTGTCAGACACCGTAGCGATCGTGCAATGGTCTTACGCAGATGGGAAAGGAGCTCAGACACGTGACATTAATATTTTTCTAGGCGCTTTTACGACTGCCCACGCCCGGTTGGAACTTTATGATCTTATGGACCGGTTGGGGGACAGACTGATTTATTGCGATACCGATAGTGTTGTGTACATATCTAAAGACGGTGAATACGAACCCCCACTAGGTCCATACCTTGGCGACCTTACTGATGAAGTCGGGGGCAACGATTTTATTGTTGAATTCTCCTCGAGTGGTCCTAAAAGTTACGGGTATCGTACAGCCAAGGGCAAGGTATGTATGAAGGCCAAAGGCATCACACTGAATGCTGTAAACTCTGAGGCCATCAGGCTAGACTCATTAATAGGACTTGTTGATCAGTATGTGAGGGGGCGGGGTGACAGCAGTTATATTCTTGCACACGCCGACAGTATAGTGAGGAACAAAAAGCAGTTCACATTACACAACAAGTCAGTTGTGAAAAAATTCCAAGTTGTGTACAACAAACGTGTTTTGCTACCTGACCTAACTACATTACCATATGGCTACTGACAACGTTTTTGGTCATCGAGGGGTGGTAGACACAGCTGGATTCGATTTCAGATTGGATCACCCATTTTCTTGTGTATTAAGTGGTCCTTCTAACTCAGGAAAAACATTTTTTGTAAAAATGTTGTTGGAAAATGCTAAAAGTGTCATTTCAAAAAATGTTGAAAACATTGTATACATTTATAATTGTTGGCAACCTTTATATGACGAATTGTTGAAACTGTATGATATTAAATTTATTGAAGGTATCCCCCAGACTCTGAATGATGATCATTTGTTTCCCCCCGAAAAGAATAATTTTGTTATTTTAGATGATGTGATGCAGGATGCTAGTAACAATTCTGAAATCCAACGTTTATTCACGATGTATGTACACCACAAAAACCTGAGTGCATTGTATATTGTACAAAACTTGTTTTCTCAAGGTAAATCCAGCAGGACCATCAGTTTGAACACCAATTATCTGGTGCTGTTCAAAAACCCCAGAGACAATACACAAATTAATGTATTAGCACGCCAAATGTACCCCCGAAACACAAAATTTTTTATGGAGTGTTATGAAAATGCGACCAGCATGCCTTTCGGGTACCTTTTGATTGACTTTAAAGCAAAAACACCAGAGCAGTACCGTCTCAGAACAGACATTCTGTCACAATATCCAGTTGTGTACGTTCAGAAAAGAAAACATTGACATTGTTAGACGGAATTTGAAAATGTCTGCAAGACTTTTAAGAAACCTGCCTCTTTTAAAACTGTTATTAAAATCTACACCTAAACAAAGACGTGTTATTTTAGAGGCTGCTGCAGACGAACTCATTGTGACGTTGTGTGAAGTAGCTCTTAACGTAGTCCATGGAAATATTCCACTATCACCACAACAATATCAGAAACTAAAGAGAAAAAGAAACGAGATCAAAATTGTTGCAGATAAAAAGGTTGGCGTTAGACGTAAAAGACGGTTAATCAATCAACAAGGCGGATTTCTATTACCTTTGTTAAGCGTTGCAATTCCCTTTATAACCAGTTTAATTACATCTAAATAAGCTGGTGATGGAGTATGCCGAGAAGATGTTTTTAATCTCGCAACACCAGTTGGATAAACTGAAATCCTCTAACACCCGCGAGTCTATACATCATGTTGTGGAGAACGATTTGGATACGACTATAAGAAATATATTGCAAAGGTCTGACATAGATCACCACGAAAAAGCTAAGATGTACACCACTGTTTTACAGAGGTTTTTAACACTCGCTAGACTGGGGGATAGGGAATCTTCCACATTAACATTAAGTCTTCCACAGCCTGACAGCCTTGTAAAAGAAGGTCCACACCCAACAGACAGCGTTACAGCCCACGATGGTTTAGATGATTTTGCAGATGAGGTTTTAAAAAATATTCCACAGAGGAGCGTGAAAAATGTCCGTTACATTTTAGATAAAATGTCTAAAACTAAAGATATTACGTCGTGGACTGAGTCGGGGGAGTTTGTGTTCAAAGGCAGAACAATCCCCGGTTCACACATGCTTGACCTTGTTAAAAGCATCACAGCTCCGCATAAGATTGCTGATGAGCGGAGACCAGGCGGATGGCACGAGTTTCTGGAGGCTTTTGCTAATTTAAATCTGCCATACTCTGTGGTACCAAACCAGTATGTCAGACAAGCAATTAACTCATTCAAAACCAAATCGACCCCTACTGTAGCCGATTTACCTAAGAAGAGTAAAAAACGGAAAGTGCATCTGAGCACACCGATACATTCAAAACATCCAGAAGACATCTTGTTCAATTCACCCAGTCTAGACCAGAGTCGATGGTTAAGTTTTTAATCCCCCAGTTTGTGTGTAGGCTATTGCGTTCTCTGTTTTTTTTTTTGTTGTTGTTGTTGTTTTGAGAACTTATGTGTTATGAATTACATGTATTGTTGAATATGTAGTGTGTATGTGTAATAAAAAAGACTTTAAAGAAATATCTGTTTCTCGAGTATCTTTATTTAAAGATATTAAGCATGATACATGTACATTGCACCCAATTGCACACACTGAATACATTTGAAAACATTGTCATTACATGGAACATGTTTTAGTTTTTTCACAAATGTTGACACCATTTTATCATTTTTAATTAAATCATTGGTATACAATTTCAACACATAATCATAATCATATCCCTTTGACATGTGGTAGAGAAAGAACATACAGTGTTGACCACACGTGTCTGATGAAAAATCTTGGACTTGCACAGTGGAATGTAGTACTTTACTAGAATTGTGATTTAAAAAGTCTTTGATAACAGGGTGAAAGCCTTGGTAATCTGGTTTATTACCAAAACTATCGAAAAAACAACCTACTCTATCAGCATTTATGAAGATTGCCAACCAATGTTGGCCTGGGAGTCCTGATGGATCTGTATTGATTAAAACCATTGATGGTAATGTTCTTAAAGGGGTTTTTGGTAGATAGTCACACGGTAGTACCCCAAGAAAATAAGTATTGCACGAAATCTTATCCATGACACCCGTAAGTTGTACTGTGTTCATTTTAACGCATTAATAGTAATCAACAAGTACCTGTCGTCGATTTGACACTTCAATTATGCTGTCAAATAATGCGTAAACAATTAAGTTAACAGTCTGTGGTAGTGGTTGTCTAAAGCGCGCTTCTAGTCTTATATTGCCGCTTTTGATAAGTGATACATGCTGGCTGCACTCCTCGTCTGGTGTAAAATTGAACGAGTAGAGTGTATAACCATGCAGAAAATCCTCCCTATCGATACTCAGAGCCTGGTTTTTAAGATGCTTTCCTGAAGCCAGCGCCAACTGGTAAAACTCCCGCACTGCAGAACCATTTTCATATTCAGGCTGTAGAGGCTTCGAGGGGTATTGTTGACCATCCAGATAAATAGCTAAAAATTCTAAATCGTAGTTTTTAAAGGCAAAAGGGTTTTTATTATATGCCCCGACAAATGCATCATTATCAACCATCGCTAGAACCAGAGATTTTGGTAAATGCCCTAAGAATAAGTTCTCTTGATTACAGACCCGGGAGCCGGCTGGTAATGAAAAGCTTTTCAAACACACCCTGTCGATGGGATACTTGGCTGTGGTTGAGAGTAGTGCTTGCGAATAACCCAGTCTCACAGCTGGTGACACTGTCACTTTTTTCACAAATAGCGACGCTGTCTGGATGTTCAGTTTGTAGGCTCTGTCATTGCTCCTCATCAGACAGAACTCGTCTTTACCCCTTGTCATTCTAATTTTAAGGTCCAATCCATTGAGTAAAAGTTTATCTTGAAAGAAGATGTCACTGTGAACTGGCGCAAGTAGTTCGACCACGTTACTAGCGTTGGTGAAGGCTGCTCTCTTTGTCAGACCGCTATTTTCCCCGGCGGGGTCCGCCACATCCATATGCCCCGCCTTGTCTTTGTAAAAGAGTCCCGCTGAGAAAAGTGTTTCAAGGGTGTCTTTACCATAATTAGTAAGACACTCTATCATACAGCGGTATGGGTATGTGCTAGAACTCTGTGAAATGAGTCGATCTCCAAGTGATACGTCCACTTGTGAAAAAATTGTGGCTCCCGGATAGTTAACAAGCCCCACGGGATCTCCGTCTGCAATATCCGTTCCATCTGCATAAGTGATTTTGACACGCATAAACAACAATGTGTTGTTTAGATCCACGTAATCCTCTCCATTCCCCGCAATAAAAAATTCCAGAGGGGATGTGTCAGATATTGCTGATAATGGTGGTATTTCTATATAAGTGTTTTTTTCAATAGCGGTTTGAGTCAGTGGTACAGTAAACAGATCCAGTTCGGTTTTTAAACACTCTTCTGACATGTTGTGAAGTAACGCCATGATCTAAAATATTGTTTTAACAGAACTCCTTGATCTTTTTGAAGCACTGCTCTTAGCTGTCTCCTTGCGCTTGCGTTTTACAACTGATGTTTTCTTGGGGGGCTGTTTTGTTTTCTTCTGCTTCTGGCCACTCCTCCGCACACCCGGTGGCCTAGGTACGCTTCTGCGTGCCATCACCATCAACCCGGATCCGTCTTGAGTATTGTGATTGTTATTAAAAGATCGTGATAACGTATTACTAACAACGTCACTTAGTATGTTTTTCGCTGCTGATTTAAGATGTGGCTTGGCTATGCTAAATCCTCGTCTTAGTAGTGGTATAGCCATTCTAAAGAGACCCCTAAAAAGACCACCCAAACCAGCGCCATACATAACTCCGCCTCCTGCATACCCCGGAAGTCCATTTCCCGCTTGATTCTGGTAATAGGCCACATAACGCATGGGATCAACATTGTGATTGTTGAAATACACCATTTTAATGAAAATTTTTTACTGGCCTAAAGTGTAGTTTAATGCACACTTTCCCGTAAGAAAAAGGGATGTGGTGATTTTGATCGTCCTTCACTTCTATAGCAATATCTGTGATGACCGATTTGTTGACAGATGCGTAGTGGGGTTTGTCGTATCGAACACTGACTGTGTTATTGTTATCACCTGTTATTTGTACACACTCCAGGAGCGGTACAAAGGCATCACCTACTGACTGGTATCTGATAATATCTGTGTATATATAAAGAGTATAGAAGCCACCGTGTATGTCTGCCTGATGCATTGCATATGTTACAACATCCTTTTCAAAATTAGTTTTTCCAGGGTTTGTTTTTTGTCGCATAGAATCTCCTATGGGAACACCTGGTTTCAACCCTAAAATAATGGCTAGTTTTCCATGGAATGTTATTGAAATGTTGGGTTTTGCTTTCAGAAATACTTTGTTTTTTACAACATCGTAACCGAATGATCCATGAGGGGCTAGTAAATCATTTATCACACTAACAACAGATGGGACCTTGTCATAATAACCAGTTTTTATCGGTATGCGTAGTCTCGATAATTCGGTCTTCTTCACATCTACACCACGGCGTATGTTGTTAGTGTTTTTTTCGTCGTCGACAGTGATAGGTTCGATGTTTATCTCAAAAACTGCATCTTTGCTGTTAAATGTGTACCAACTTCTAGGATATTCGATTTGAACGAGCCCCACCTCCCATTCTCCTTTTATATTTATAGGTGTAGCCATCCTTGTTCTATAATTAGAGATTGCATTATCAGGGTATACAGACCGTGAAGCATTGCATGGTAGTGTGACATAAAAACCACCCTCTGCCATGTCTGTTTTTATACAACTGCAGACAATCTGTCCTTGTCCTTTGTTTTTATGGCACCTGTACGTCGACTAATTCTTTCTGATCGATCCATGATGCAAATTTTGCAGGCCATCCGAGCCACTGTACCAGTACTAATGTTTTGCGACCCTTCGTCTTCTTATCCAAAATCTTTTCAACTTTAAATGTCTTGTTTTTACTAACAAATATTTTTTGCAATTCTTCAGCATAAAAAACACCGTTGATAACATCCCCATCATAGTCACTCAATCTGTAAACAGGGGGGTCTCGTGGAATACGTGCTGAAACAGTGAAATACTCTTGTGTGTAGTTTTCCTCATACCCTTTGGCAAACGGACCTCTGACTTTAGAAATTCGAACCACGTCACCAATCTTGTATTTAAATATGGGGGAAGCATTGTGTGGTTTGGTATCTCCATATAGGTTATGTAGTACCACAGATTCGTTTTCTACACGCACATCAATCGGTCTCATCTTGATGCTTCTGTGATAGCTCACATTGTATCCTTGTGTAATGTCTTGAAGTATGTCGATGTAACGTTTGGAGTTTATAGCTGTTAAATATCTCCACATTCTTCCTTTTAAGGTTCTATTAAACCGCTCGATAACACAAGCCTTTAATTCTGTGTCTGTTGCAAAATGGTTAATATTGTACTTTTTGTCACATTTTGAAAGTGTTTGTTAAAAAACTCCTTTCCTTTATCTGTCTGTAATTTCTGTGGTACGCGACCCTCTTTCAGTATGGATTCAAAAGCTTTAGAGACCTCTACACCACTCTTGTTTTTTAATACACGTGTCCATGCGTACTTACTAAACAAATCGATGCATGTCAACAGAAAGTGGTTGTTGTCATTTACCTCGGCATATGCAGACATATCTACTAGATCGGCTTGGAACTGCATATCAATACCATAGACAAAAACCCGATTCCTTTTATATTTTAGCGGTGCACTTCTGTGTAGTGTATATGCATCCTCGCCAGCGAGCCAATCTGAAACTTCTTTATCGGTTAAACGGACCCCCGTCTCTTTTAAAACACCTTCTTTTAAACGTTTTTTACCCCCTAAAGAACCAGGGTTAGAAGGTGTGTAATAAATCTTTTTCATTTCTTCTGACATATTGACACTTCAGGCTCCACAAAAGAATAACACAGATGGTTTAAGTGATTCAGGTTTTATTTCTTAAACATTAAAAGGATACAAAAGGTATCATACCGCATCGATGTAGTGTAGAAATTTTATACACATCACAATATTTTTCTCAAGAATATAATCAACCAGCGTTTCAACAATTTCACAAACATCAGTCTGATTGTTTCTTGTCAACATGTCCACACATAGATCTGATACATATGTACACAAGCATAATATATCAGCTATTCTAATAAAGCTACCACATTCAGTCATCAGGTCTAAAACTTTTCTGATGGTTACACAAACTGGATCACCAGCATTAACACATAATCGCATCATATCAGACCATTCATTTGACACATTTCTTACAAAAGACATTTGTTTCTTAAGGTTTGTAAAACGTTTGGCATCAACACCACATCTGTTTACAGTAACCGATACATTGGCACATTCATTAATGTTGTTATACAACAAGGTGGTCATCTCACATCTAATACGTTGTTTAAGTAGACACTTAGCCAGTCCTGTTGCAAAACAAGTGTTCCCCATGTTGTTGTCACAAACAGTCAACTTGGACAATACCTTTCCAGCTGTCCACAGCGTCATAGACAATTTGTTCACTGCCGCTGTCCACAACTTTCTCTCTGACTTCACAAAGCTTCTCAACAATAAAAACCTCGTCACGCAGTTCGTGTAAAATAGCATCCACTGACCCCTGAATCCTCTGGGGGTGAACCCTTAAACCACAACGACTCAATGCTTGAGCAACGATGTGCTTAAGGTCTGGTCTAACCAGATTACGCGTCAGCTCATCAAAGTAGGCATCAAAGAAATAGGGGTCCGGTTCAAACAAACAGGAATGTCTAATCTGACTGGGGTGATCCACTTCACACCCCAAACAGATTTCTTTCAGCTTTTTGTTGATAACGTGTTCCAGAAGGACAACAACAGTCGCTTTTATGATTTTTAACCCGTCAGAACGAATACAACTGTCTGTGTCATCAATTCCGGCTAAGGCCGCAGCTCCAGCTATGGCACCGGTGTTGCCGTATGGAGTTGTAAGGAAGGTCAGGTTGTGATATCCTAGATCCATACAAAATTTATCCAACCAACTGTTGTCATAGGTTTGTGGGTGGGGTTCCAGCAGTGTGGCATTGTCATCAGGCATCGCTGGGGCCGTCTCAGGGGTGTTGCTGTAGCAGTAGACGGGTGTAGATCCGTGAGACATGGTGAATGAATGTTGCGAATGCACCGATCCGTACACGTTTTTAATGACTGTAATATGTGGGTGGGCTTAAGAGGCGGTCTTCGGGGTTGGTAACGCCCTTCTCAGGGTGAAACAATTGCATCTTTACAGAACTGTAACGATCATACATGTCACACCATCTAAACATCTTGTTTATGCTTGTAAATATATTGTCAAGCATACGAACATCTCTCCACTGAAACAGAAATTTCATGTCGTAGCACGTGTGATGCTCACATTCTCGAATAGGCCAGGCCTGTACGTTGAGCTTTGTCTTGTCGTTACAACAAAAAATATAAACACAGTCGTCTGGTAGCTTTTTACTGTGGTCACCGACCACCCGAAATCTTGTGTTAGGAGCTGATCCATCCCACTCAGCGATGTATAACGGATCATCACCACAGTCGTTCAAATCTCTCCAAACGTAGTTGAAAAACAGAAACCAGTCTTTGTCTTGAAAAATCAGACATGGAGTATGACATGTAAATTCGTCTCCAACATCAGCAGTGTAGAGTTTCACAATACGCAGCACCTTGTCAAACGCATATCTCAACACACGTTTACCAGACAATGGGAAATCACTTTTCACATTAGCCATGTCTTCATGAAGAAACTTTGTCAAGCTAACATTTTGCTTTTTCCTTGGTGCAAAAGTTAGTTCCTCTCTCATTTCAACAGGTCCTCTTGTTGGAGAAATACACATAACCTTTCTAGGGGTTTTAGGAGTTCCCGGAGCAGCCATTGTAACAGGAATAGATGCAGAATGTCTTCTCTGTCTAACACAGCAACCCCTAACCTTATTTAATCCATGGTGTAGTTAGTGACGTAGGTGTGAAAAGACATGCCAGGAAAGACCCTATCATAAAAACTTCATTGGCATATGGTGAGGTGTGAGTATTCACATGTCAATCAGGAAGCAAACCCCAGCCAGCTTGGCGCTGTAAATCAGAGACCCTGTTTTTGACACACGGATTCCCTGTCAATCATGAGTGACAAGGGGTCATAAATCAATCAAATATTAACCCAAAAGTGACACATGGTATATGTTAATACTACTATGGTGAATATTATAATATTTAGACCCGTGTTTACTGTTACTGTGTTTGTGGATATCTGCTCAAACGTATATATGTGGTAGGCCTAACCATAATGTTTTATATTTGATCGCGATCGCGTTTTAATGTATCATATTTTTGATCGCGATCGCGTTTTAATGTATCATATTTTTGATCGCGATCGCGTTTGAATGTATCATATTTTGGAAAAGCAAAACGCTCCAAACGGCTTCATGTTTTTACTATTATCTCATTTCATATCATCATAACGAATGGAAACATTTGAAGTAACATGATAATCAATATATTTTTCTCTAGCTTAGTTGTTACTGAAATCTTTTTGAAAATATATATAGGCTGCTATATTGTTATTATTTTATGCAGCACTGCGCATAGCCTATACCTACAAGGCACAACAAACCTGGTGTTCATTATATATTGTTGGAAACATTTGTGTGAGTGTGTGTGTGTATTCTGTGAATTTTAAAAAGCAATTTTAACAAGACAAATCTAAAATGTATTCCCAAAATCGTGCAGGCCTTTCTCTTGATATCAGTATGTTCACTTTATTTTTATTTTTATTTTTTTTCAGGGCCCAGGTGCCACTGAGTCCTGCTGACTTCAACATTCACAGTACATGTCTCTGTACATGAACATGGTAAAGTGAAAATCAAACACCTTAGAAAATGAAAGGTATGTACAATGTTTTTAGGAATGGCACAAAGGTCTCGTTCTTCAATAAGTGCTTTTTTGTTGTGTATCTTTGGATTATGTTGTGTTGTAAATAAATCCAAACAATTTTAAAAGCCATTCTTTTTTAAATCTCCTCATTCTTTGTGCAAGGTTGGTCAGAATGATGGGCCCTGATAAGCTCCTAATAGGGCCATTAGGGAGGTTCTTTGTCTTTCTCAGGTGTGGAAAGCTTTCATATTAATGAGGTGATCCGCCCCTTCGCATATTGCTTTCTAACACAAAACACGTCGTAAAATTTAAATTTAAATCAATATATTGTCTTCTCTGAATGAGCAGTCAGGGTGATTCTCACATAGTTTTAGAGCAAATATTCTAGGCTACATGATACAATTTTCAAAAGTCTTGTGAAGAAATATCAGTATGGGTTTCATAACCTTATTTCAGTGAGAATTTATTTTTGTATTTTCACAAACCACGCATAAATGTCATTATCTCAAAACTACAAACTTTTACATACATGCTGCTGATATATTATTGTAGCAGAGTTTGTGCTGAATACAGTGTAATTAGACTTTAGCCATGAAAATGTCACAAGTAACAGAAATAACCACAAATGTCAGAGCATGTCAGAACACCTCCAGGGCCCAGAAAACAGCTCAGACCTCAGAGGGTTAAAAGAAAAACACACGCGGATGACTTTGGTGCTGTACCTACGAAGTCTTTGAAAAAACGCCACACGCACACACATGCACACGATCCTGATGAAAACGTATTTAACTCCCCCAGAGTAGATGCCTACCAATGGATGAATTTTTAACAAAATATATGTAATGACATAGCTATGTGTTTTTTTTTTTTTTTTTTTTTTTTTTTTACAAAATATTATCATGTATGGGATTTGTATCTGTGTTTTAGTTTTTTTTTTTTTTAAACTATGTATGTTATTCTACACTATGTTGTTAACATCTATGTGTTATTGTTTTTGATGTCAAATAAAAGAAAGAAAATGAAATTATTCATCTGTTTACGACTCGCTTTTATTCATTACATATTCTTTATTTATTCGTTACACAGGAATTAATAAGACTGTACACATTGGATACATTTAAATCTTTTACTAACACAGACCATGGGTTTCAATTTTTTCACAAAAAGAGACGCCTAGTATCATTTCTTAATAGATTATCGTTATGGTAAAATTATATCCTCATACTCAACACCCCGTGAAATATGATACAGAAAAAAGACACAATGTTGTCCACAGGTGACTGCTGTATAATCTTGGACTTGTCTGGTAGAATGATGAACTTGTGTAGAATTGTTTTTTAGAAACTCTAGAATGGACGGTGGAAAAAAATCTGAATCAGGAGGATTTCCAAAACTGTCAAAAAAACATCCGTATCCGTTTCGATCTATGTATATAGATAAGCAGTGGCGTCCTGGCTCGTCCGATCGATCCGTATTAGAAATTAATAGAGCTGGAACGTCTATCAATGGTTCTTTGGGAAGATGATCGCTAGCAAGTACTCCTAAAAATTTACATTACACGTAATGTTATCCATAATTTCCATTAGCTCTACAGTGTTCATTTCAAACTCTTCAGTAGTGGTCTGCCAACACCTGTCTTCTGTGTGATATCTCAAGTAGAGAATCGTAGATGGCATAGATCAAAATGTTTACGGTGTTTTGTAGAGGCTCTCTAAAACGGGCTTCTAACTTAATATTTCCTGACCTAATCAGAGACACATGCTGCTCGCACTCTGAATCTGGTGTGAGGTTATAGGCAAACAGTGTGTACCCTTTGAGAAAATCCTCCCTGTCTATAGCGAGAGACTGATTCTTCAGATGGCGCCCCGTGGCTGTAACTAGTTGATAATATTCTCGTACTGCATTCCCTAAATTAAATTGTGGTTGAAGGGGACGATTTGGGACATGTCCACCATCTGAGGTAAGATTTAAATATTCAAGATGAAAATGTTTGAACGAGAATGTTTTTTTTTTCGTATGAGCCAGTAAAAGCATCGTTATCAGTCCAATAATAATGGATTTTGGTAGAGTACCGAGGAAGAGATTTTCGTAATTTGAGACGCGAACACCTGCCGGTACAGAAAAAGATTTCACACAGACTTTATCATACGGGTATTTTGCTGTGGTCGACAGTAAGGCCTGGGCGTGCCCCAGACGAAGAGAAGGGGAGACAGATACTCTTTTGATAAAAAGAGATGCAGAGATTATTTTTAGTTTATAATCGATCGCGTCCCCTCGCATAAGACAGAACGCGTCTTTTGCTCTAGTTAAAAGAATACGAATATCAACTCCATTCAAAAGTAATTTTGGCTTAAAGAATATATCACTGTGTATCGGAGCCAGTAACTTGACAACATTGCCACCGTCAGTAAAGGCAGCTCTCTTTGTCAGTCCTCCATTCGCACCTGCCGGATCCGTCGCATCCATCCCACGTAGCAAAATTTGTCTGGCCCACCTCTGGGCCTCATCCTTGCGTCAATTCTGGCCCAGTTCTGGCTGGGTCCCCGGCCCAAAACTGGCCCAACACACTGAAAACGGACTCAAACAACTTCCTCTGGCCCAGATGTGGCCCACACCCTGTAAAATTACTCTTATTTATTGATATGGCCCAGGCACTGTATGACAGAAATGGCTGAGAGTCGGCTGGGTCCCCGGGCCAGATGTGGCCCACACCCTATAAAATGACTCTCATTTATTGATATGGCCCAGGTCTGGCCCAGGCACTGTAAGACAGATCTGGCTGAGTGTCAGCTGGGTCCCCGGGCCAGATGTGGCCCAGAAACAGTGAAACAGTGGCAGTGAAACACAAATTCAACCATTTAAAAAGATTAAGGGTTTTTATTATAAAATTAACAAATACACTTTAATATAAACATGTATTAACAATGAACAAATACACTCTATTAACATTTATTTACAACACAATAATTAAACTACAAATATACAGTAATGACTGTTTCAAAGCAGCTTTACAGGGTTAAACAGGACAATGATCAATGATGCAAACAGAGTTCAATTTGGCTGTAAAGCTGCTCTAAAAAGAAAATAGTGTCATTGTTCAGCTGAATTCAGTTCAGTGTTGATTCAGTTCTGTTCAATAACTGTATAAAGTATATCAATTATAAAAAGAGTTCATTTTTATTATTAAGCAGCTCTGTGGAAAACAGTGATGTCATCGTCCAGCTCCGTTCAGTTCTCATATAATGGTGTCAATGGGGGGCCGACCAAGATGGAGGTGTGAACGGACTGAATTTTCGAGCTCTCAGCACCACCTTTAGATAGACTCGAATTTGAAAAGATCTTTCAAATTGAACAAAGTGTATATGGTTTTGATAGTTTTTTCTTTCTTTTTTGCTTTACATCGTTAATGTAAAATGCCCAAATCTGCACAGAAACGTTCAAATGCTGTTAGCAATGCAGCAAACATTGATGGCATGGAGGTTATCACCGATCACGTTTACGAAGATGGAATAATTCACGATCTGAACAACAAAGAAGAATTTCCTCCACTTCCCATAACACCCAGTAAACCTCCATTAGCCAAAAAACCTACGTTCTCCCAAACCTGTATGGACAACTTGAAGTCGGACGAGATCGTTGCTAAACTGGCTAATCTCATTAACACCAGAAGCGATGCTCTAGAAGAGATGGTCAAAGCTACACGCACAGAAATCAAGGATTTAAAAGAAAAGATGTGTTGTATTGAAAGACGTGTGGAGAAGAGTGAACAATCTACCCTGACCTGCATGAATCGTGTGACCGATCTCGAGCGTTACGGCAGAAGATGGAACATAAAATTACACGGCATCCCAGAAGCAGCGAAGGAAAATATTCGCGAGGAAGTGATTCGCATCTGTCAAGAAGTGTTACCACAAGATAGAGATCAGCTGCCAGCGGCGATAGATATCGCGCACCGCGTGGGTTCCAAGCGTCCGAACGAGCCGAGGCCACGAGCTGTCATCATTCGCTTCGTTGTGAGGAGATACAGGGAAGCAGTGTGGAAAGCTGCAAAAAACAACCCATTCCTTCGGAATCATGGTTTGCACTTCACTGAAGACTTAACGAAGGAGGATAGGGAATCAAGGCAGAAACTGTGGCCAATGATTAAAAAGGCAAGAGAGGAGGGCAAATCGGCATACTTCGTTGGAGGTCGAGGTTTTGTTGATGGCGTGGAAATAACATAAGCAATAGACAAACGTTATATTAGCCTACAAGCCATCTGAGACGCAAGGTTTGTTGTTCTGAGTTTCAGGGAAAGTGGCAAGCAAAAAACATTCCTGTGTTATTGATCAGATATGTTATCCTTTCAATTCGAAAGTGAAGAATTTTCCTAATGGAAGGCTAAAAGTCAAGTATCCTAGTTTAATTGTTTTAATGGGTGCTGATCTTGATTTTCATTTCTTTATATTCTTCTAAAAACTTCCTTTATTGTATGTTCAACTTGTTCTGTTAAACCTGTTGGATTTATCTCTTATATCTTTTAACGCTAGGGGGTTGCGTAATAATATTAAAAGAAAAGCATTATTTCTATTTGCTAGACAATACAGAGCTGATTTCTGTTATATACAAGAAGCTCATTCGGTAAATGATGATGTTAAATTTTGGAATGGTCAATGGGGGTCTTCAATATGGTTTTCCCATGGTTCTGAACATTCAGCAGGGGTAATAACACTTAAGAATAGATTTAATGGTGAAGTTGTGCAATCATTATGTGATTCAGAAGGTCACTTTGTTTGTTTGCTACTTAATTGTAATGATGTGTATATTATTACAGCTAATATCTATGGGTACAATAGGAAGTCAGAAAATGATAATCTTTTAGGGATCATAGAAAATACATTTAAAAGCTGGTTAGACAAATATCCAAATGCTTATATTATAATGGGAGGGGATTTTAATATTGTGCAGGATTATACTGTTGATAAATGGCCATCAGGATGTTCAAAATCTACAAATACTAATCTCAAAAACTTCATGGATACATTTAATCTAATAGATGTTTGGAGATCTAAATGCCCTAATAATGTAGTATTTACATGGAGTAACAAATCAGGTTCAAATCAGTCCAGAATAGACTATTGGTTAGTTTCTGATAGTCTTGACAAAGATGGGATCGATGTAGATATTTTACCTACTCCCTTAACAGATCACAGAGCTATCTATATAAATGTGAAGCTGTTTCAAAAAACACATAATGTAAATTCTTCATATTGGAAACTCAATAATTCCCTTCTGCTGCATAAGGAGGTCCAAAAGAAAGTTAAAGATTTGATTTCTAGTTATTGGTCTAAAGCCAAAATGGAAAATGCATTCAGTACAAATTGGGAACTTCTCAAATTTGAAATTGGCAAATATATGAGAAAATATGGTTCATTGATGGCCAAAAGTAAAAGATCTGAAGAAACTAAAATAATAACAAGAATAACAAATTTGTCTCAGAAACATCCAGATTCTCTTCTAGAGGGCGAAAAATTAGAATTGGTTGACTTAACAAGTAAATTAGATGATATGTATAAGAAAAAAGTAGAGGGTGCCTTTATTCGTTCTAAAAGAAAGTGGCTTGAGGAAGGGGAACAAAACTCACATTATTTTTTCAATTTAGAAAGGCGGAATTTTGTTAATAACACCATTAATAAGTTAAACATTAATGGGGTAACAACGGATGATCATACAGTAATTTCTCAGTACTGTAGTGAATTCTATAAGAATTTGTATACCTCTAGTTACTCTCAGGTAACTGCTGATGCCTTCTTGAATTCGTTGCAAATTAATCCCATTGGTAAACCTGAAAAGGACTCCTGTGATAAACCTATTACACTATCTGAATTGTCTGAAGCAATTAGTTATATGAAAAATTCCAAATCACCAGGTACTGATGGTTTGACATCTGAATTATATAAATTATTTTCCAAAGAATTGGCTCCTTTTCTTGTAGAAGTATTTGCTGAAAGCATTGAGAGACAGTATCTTCCACCAACTCTAACACAAGGTTTAATTACATTGCTCCCCAAACCAAAAAAAGACAAACTATATATTGATAATTGGCGCCCTATCTGTTTATTAAACAATGATTATAAATTGCTGGCCCTAATTTTAGCTAGAAGATTGAAAAAAGTTTTGGATTCCGTAATTGATGAATCACAATCAGGATTCATGAAAAATCGACATATAACGATTAATATAAGATTAGTGTTGGATGTCCTGGACTATTCAGAATTGATCAATGATAATGGGTTTATATTATTTTTAGATTTTTATAAAGCATTCGACTCGGTTGAGCATCAGTTCATCTTTGACACGCTTAAGAAATTTGATTTTGGTATTTTTTTTTCTGCAGCAATTAAAACCCTTTATAAAAAAGGCAACTGTTCTATTAAATTATTAAATGGTACTTCCCCTAGATTCGATATTACTAGAGGAATTAGGCAAGGGTGCCCTGTCTCTCCATACCTCTTTCTATTAGTGAGTCAGCTTCTCTCTTCTCATATTAAATCAAGTCCAATGAAAGGCATCACTATCTTTGATAGAGAGATCAAAATAACCCAATTAGCAGATGACACTACGCTCTTCATTCAAAACGAAGACCAGATCTCAGTGGCTACTGAATTAATCTGCGAATTTTCAAGGGCATCTGGTGTATACTTAAATTTGGCTAAATGTGAGCTTATGGCCATCAAGGAATGTTCTGAAGCATCTTATAATGGTATTCCCTTAAAAACTGAGGTTCAGTATTTGGGAATAAGCATTACTAAAGATCAGCACAGAAGGTGTTTATTAAATTTTAATCCTATTGTTGAAAAAACTAAAAGGAAATTAAATCACTGGCTTATGAGAGATCTTTCTTTAAGGGGCAGAGTTTTACTTACAAAGGCAGAGGGAATTTCTAGACTGACTTATGCAGCAATGGCTTTGCATCTTAATAAAAAAATATGCAAAGAAATAGATAAAATACTGTTTAACTTTATATGGAAAAACAAAATACATTACATAAAGAAAACAATTATAATTAATGCATATGAAAATGGTGGCCTAAATGTTTTGGATTTTGAAATGTTAAATAATACATTTAAAGTTAATTGGCTTCGTCAGATTGTCAGAAATCCTTACTCGATCTGGAACTTTATACCCTCCCATATTATTTCTAACCTTGGTAATATACATTTTCTTCTTAGTTGTAGTTATAATATTGATAAAGTACCAGTGAAACTTTCGGAATTTCATCGCCAGGCCTTTTTATCATGGTCACTGATTTACAAGCATAATTTTTCACCACATAAGTATTATATATGGAACAATAGGGATATATTATATAAGCGCAAATCATTGTTTTTGAAACATTGGTTTGATAATGGAATCATATTGGTGGATCAGTTATTTAATTCAAAGGGTTTTCTTTTCACTTACAATGAGTTTTTGGCGCATTATAAGATTCCTGTAACACCAGGGGAATATGCAAAAGTTTTTGGTGCAATTTCTCCTGAAATCTGTATGCTGTTTAGACATCAAAAAAGAATTAATACTCAACAATTGTCCCCACCTACTATAGTAAGTACTTATGTAGGTAATATATGTTTTTCCCTTAACGCAAAGAACAGATCTATAAGAGAGTTATTTCAAAGAAATTCTGTGTCTTTGCCTTATATTTACTCATATTGGAATCGTTTTGCAGAAGATATTGTGTGGAAAAAGGTTTGGCTTGTACCTAATCAATATTTAATTACAAACAAAGTTAAGGAGGTATCGTTCAAATTGATACATAGAATATACCCTGTAAAACATTACTTTCTAAAATTTAAAAGTGATATTGATGTTAATTGCACCTTCTGTGACAGTTGCCCTGAAACTGTGGTTCATTTATTTTGGCACTGCCCATTTGTAAGACCATTTTGGCAAAATGTCTGTGATTTTATCACAAGAAACATTGATGACCAATTTATGTTGTTTTGGAAACATATTTTATTTGGTCTTTGGGAGAACAGTAGAATCAAGCATAGTCAGGTTTATATAATTAATTTTATTCTTTTAATGGCAAAATTTTATGTTCACAAATGTAAATTCTCCTGCAAAAAACCCTGTTTTATTTCATTCAGGAAAGAAATTGAGCTTTATATTGATTCACTCCGATTTTCTATGAAGCAAAAAGCAATTAAAACATTGAAAATTTGTAAATGCTTTAATATCTTCATGTAAATTAGCAATAGCCCCCTAGTGTGTATCTATATTGTATTTCAATGTATATACAAATGTTTGTAAAATGCTTTTTGTTGATAATAATAAAAAAAAAAAAAATATATATATATATAATGGTGTCAATGCAGGCAGATCAATATTATTAAGAATAAGTGTCCCCAACTAAGCAAGCCAGAAGCGACAGTGGCAAGAAGCCAAGAACCCAAACTCAATCAGTGACAGAATGGAGAAAGAAAAACAGGCTCAGTCGAAGGGCCAGTTCTCCTCTGATCAAACAACGAACATGGTGTGTGTTAGGATTCAGGTCTCTTCACAAGTCAGATTGTTGATTGATATCATTCAGAGTATTTTATTCAGCTCCTTTTGCTTGAAGATTGGAAAAGATTACATCAAGGTAAAAGAGTAGCAAAACTCGAGAGCATGTAGATGTGAATTTGAGAACTTGTACAATAGATATTTGTACTTAAATAAAATTTACACTCACAATGTGAAAACCTCAATTAGGCATTTGCAACTTCTCAAACCTGCCATTGCAATTTTTTTAATTGCCCCGCCTTTCTCTCTCACCGCCACTAAGTTTGCAAGTGCACAAGTTATAGTTAGGCATCTGATATATCACGAAAATAGTTGCAAAGTCAATGTGTGAAGATTTGAAATAGCAATGGCAGATTTGAGCAATTGCCTAGGTTGTACTGTGAATGTGAATGAAAGAATACAGGTTTGTGACTATTGTCTTTGAGTGAAAATCTCAACATTCAACAGGTTTTCACAAATATTTATTGTACAATTCATAAACTCACATTTACATGCTCTGGAGTGTTGCTACTCTTTTACCTTCATAAGCTCACATCTGCATTTGGTGGGAGGGGAGTTGAAGCTGGCCATTGGGTCTGTGCGGAGGACTGGTCTGGTTCTCGTGGATCTGATCCGATGACTGTGCCGAGGACTGTTGTGTCAAAGGGGTCTTCACAGCGTTTGTGTCTAGGTCTCGTCTAGTTGTGATGTTCTCGTCTGGCATTCAGGGCTGTTGTGGTCATCTGATGGTCCAGGTCCACCATCTGGTCTGGATACGGACTAGATCCGGCTGAATACAGTAACCTTGGGATAAGACTGAGACAGAGAGACTAAATTAGCGAAGATGCCATTCTTCTTACGATGTAACAAGTACATTCAATGTTATGGGAAGTGTTTCCGGTTCTGGTTGACCAAATTTATGCAGCCTAACAATCCTTTAACAGATGTGAATTTTAGACATATGAGAGTGTGTTATGTTTATGCTAGGTTAAAGAGGTGTGTGCTTTTTAAATAGATTTAAACTTATCTTGTGTCTGCCCCTCGATCTGCTGCCAGTCCATGATCCCTCGATCTCCATCTCAGCAGCATTAGCTGTGAGGGTTTCTCTGAACTGCATCTGTTAAATAAAGGAATAGATATTGTGAGGTCAATATTACATCTTAATCATTAGTTTAAGCACATATGTTTAACAAATGTTGTTGCCAGAGTTCACACAGCAGTTTAAAATAGGTAACACTTTACAATAAGGTCTCAATTGTTAAAATTAGGCTAGTTAATGTGTTAACTAAAATTACCAATGAACAATACATTTGTTACAGTCTTTGTTAACATTAGTTCCCTTACGAGAACGTTCTCTCGTACTGCGTTGCAAACGCTGTGGGAAAACTCCTTTTCTTGAGAATATTGAAGCCTTTATTTTAAAACAGGTCGCTTGGCACACTGCCAGTGTCAAGCGTGCGAAACTGCACGTGATCAAAGCATATAAATATAGATAATAATCCGCCATTTGACAGATTTAATCTCCTTCAGCTCTCGACTCACCTCGTTGCTGATCTTCTCCGGATAGAAGCCTCTCGTCGTCGAACAGCCGTCCAGCGGAACAGCTTCGCATCCCGGCATCTGCCAGCAGAGCGTTTCCCTGTGGCATCCGACGAGTATCCTTTTTCTCTATCTCTCGCTTTCTAAAAGAGCTAAATCGCTGTTTTCACAGCGCGCAGCGTTGTTTCTAATGCCGCTCTCTATTTGTGAATCCTGCGGGGTTCCCCTGCATGTGTCTGACAGACACACACAGTGTGCGGCCTGCCTCGGCCCTGAGCACGCCGAGTCAGCGCTCACTAAAGGCGGCTGCCTTCTCTGCGACGGGATGCCTGTTTCTACTCTCCGCTCGAGACTCGCGCTCGCTTCGTCGGTGAGTGGTCCCGCCCGTCTTCCATCTTCGGCGCCTCGCGAGCCCCGTAGGAAGAAGCGGCGCGATCAGAGGCGTCCTGAACTCGGTGAGTTTAGCGAATGCACGCCGGGCCTTTCTCCACGTGCTTCGCCCACGCCCTCTTCTCCAGTTCTGTTCTCTCAGAGCGACCAACGCCCCTCGTCTGAAGCGGCGGGACTCGTCTCTTTTGGCGGATCTGTTGAAGAAATGGATGACGCAGTTTCTGTGGCGGCATCTGAGAGTGAGGATTGGTCGGGCTCCGCGGACCCCGCCCCCCCCTCTCAGTTAGATCCTTCTGACACCCGAGCGAACATCGACGCCGAACTCTTCCGTGTCATGTCTCGCGCTGTCGACGAGCTGGGACTCGACTGGCTCTCCCCAGCCGAGCCCGCCAGAAGCCGCCTCGACGAGTGGTACCTGCCGGGGCGCCAACAGGCCCCTCGTCAGCGCGCCGCTCCATTTCTGCCCGAGGTCCACGAGGAGCTCACTAAAAGCTGGCGCGCGCCCTTTTCAGCGCGAACGCGCTCATCGGCTTCTTCAACGCTCTCCACTGTTGACGGCGATGAAGAAAAAGGTTATGTGTGTCTCCCCCCACTGGAGGAAGCGGTCGCTGCACACTTATGCCCTCCCACTGCAGGAAGTTGGAGGTCTAAAACTGTGCACCCATCCAAGCCGTGCAGAACTACTTCGGCCATTGCCAGCCGCGCTTATGCTGCCACCGGTCAAGCCGCCTCTGCTCTTCACGCTATGGTGACCCTCCAAGTGTTTCAGGCAAAGCTCCTCCGCTCTATGGACGAGTCAGGCCCTGACCCAGACATTTTTAAGGACCTCAGAAGTGCGACGGATTTGGCGCTACGGGCCACAAAAACCACCGCTCAAGCCCTGGGCCGCAATATGGCCAGCCTGGTTGTTTTAGAGCGCCACCTGTGGCTGACTTTGACGGAAATCAGGGACGCAGACAAGACCGCCTTCCTCGATTCTCCAGTCACAGCATCTGGTCTCTTCGGCCCATCTGTCAGCGGCTTCGCAGAACGCTTCACTGAGGCTCAAAAAGCTTCCAGCGCTATGAAGCATTTTCTACCCAAACGCTCCAGTTCGGTCCAACGGCGCCCCAAGAGCACGCCGCGACCTGAGAGGGTAGCTTCAGAGGTCCTCCAGCCCCGCCCAGTGGCTGAGACCAGCCAGCGCCTGAAGCATGCAAAGCGGTCCCGTTCCCTAAGCGCCAGGGCCCGCGGCCGAAGCTCACGCTCGATCACGAGCCCAAGAAGCCGTCCTAACCGGCATAAAGAGGGGTCATTGTCCCGCCGCGGCCGGACCAGCCCCGAAGATCGCTCGAGTGCTACTCTCAGCCCCCTCTTCAGTTCAGGCGGTTGGAGCAGTTTTAAATGCAGTACATGGGCCCGTCACCTGTCACGCACCCCTGCACACAAACGCTGTTTTAACAGCGACCCACAAAAAGCACAAATCGAGCAAAATTTCCCCCTCACATACATGTCAGTTCGAACCCCCAACTCCGGGCGTTCCAGATATGATAATGCCTCTGGCTCTGCGGGCTCTAGCTTGGCAAGCTATCCCCGGAGTTTCAGAATGGGTGATGAACATCATAAAGCGCGGTTACTCGCTTCAGTTTGCCCGCAGACCACCGCGTTTTCACGCGGTTATACAAACCACGGTAAGGAGCACACTGAGTCATGTCCTCCGCACCGAAGTGTTAAGTCTGCTGGCCAAAGGGGCCATCGAGAAGATCCCCCCTTCTCAGAGCGAGTCAGGTTTTTACAGCCGTTACTTTCTTGTTCCAAAGAAAGACGGCGGCCTGAGACCCATTTTAGATCTCAGACATCTGAACAAGGTTCTCATGTCACGGCCGTTCAGAATGCTCACGACCAGACACATCCTGGCGCAGATTCGCCCAGGCGACTGGTTTTTCTCAATAGATCTAAAAGACGCTTACTTTCACATTCAAGTGAACCCCCACCACAGGCCATTCTTGAGATTCGCCTTCGAGGGGCAGACATACCAGTACACAGTCCTACCATTTGGACTGGCACTGGCACCTCATACATTCACGAAGTGCATGGATGCAGCTCTCTCCCCCCTGAGACAGCGGGGCATGCGCATCCTGGACTACCTCGACGACTGGCTCATATTGACTCAGTCAGAGGCGGAGTCACATACTCACAGAGCCTGGCTCCTCAGACATCTGGAATGTCTAGGGCTCAAGGTCAATTTTGCCAAGAGTATTCTGTTGCCCAGCCAACGTATCACGTTCCTGGGAACAGTTTTCGACTCCGTAATTATGAGAGCATGGCCAACACCGGCCCGTGCTCTAACAATTCAGCAGCTCGCGACATCGTTCACAGAGGGCTCTTATGTACCCCTCAGAACGTTTCAGAGGATCCTTGGCCTCATGGCCTCTGCATCATCAGTACTCCAACTCGGCCTACTGCGTATGCGTCCTCTTCAGCTGTGGCTAGCACCTCTGGTGCCACCCCACGCCTGGCTCTCAGGCCACTTGATTATCAAGGTGGACCAGCGCTGTGTTCAAGCCCTGGCCCCTTGGAAAGACGCCAGCTGGTACCAGCAGGGCGTAAGCATGGGGGTGGTCTCAGAGAGGAGGGTGATTTCAACAGACGCTTCCAACTCGGGTTGGGGAGCTCTGTACGAGGGCAGGCCTGCCTCCGGCCTCTGGTCGAGCTCGGAGAAACGCCTACACATCAACTGCCTCGAAATGAGAGCAGTTTTTCTAGCCCTAAAAACCTTCCTCCCTCACCTGGCTGGACACCACGTGCTGGTCCGGACGGACAATATGTCGGTGGTCTCTTACATAAATCGGCAGGGTGGCCTCAGGTCCCGCAACCAGTTTGCCATAGCCACGCAGCTCCTACTTTGGGCTCACACCAACCTGCGCTCGCTCAGGGCAGCTCACGTGCCAGGCACGTTGAACACAGGAGCGGACATGCTCTCTCGGGGCACAGTTCCCCCAGAGGAATGGTCTCTCCACCCTCAGACAGTTCTCCTGCTATGGGAGGTCTTCGGGAAGGCAGAAGTAGATCTTTTCGCCTCAGAAGACAACTGTCACTGCCCAATCTTCTTTTCAAAGAACAGGGATGCGTTGGCCCACGACTGGCCCAACCTTCCTCTCTATGCGTTTCCTCCGGTCTCGATGCTCCCTCAGGTCATCGAACGGATCAGGAACACCAAAAGCGCGGTTCTCTTGGTGGCTCCTCTCTGGCGGACCCAGATTTGGTTCCCAGAGTTGATGCAACTGTCTGTAACAGACCCGTGGCCAATTCCACTGAGGTGCGACCTCCTGGCTCAGGCCAACAGGACAATCTGGCATCCCCTTCCCGACTTGTGGGCCCTACATGTATGGCCACTCAACGGGTACCCCAGGATCTCCCAGAGGGTGTCCTGAACACTATTATGGAGGCTAGAGCTCCGTCTACTAGACGCCTTTATCACCTTAAATGGTCAGCGTTCTCCAGCTGGTGTTTAGCTCGGAACCTCGACCCACACACTTGTGAAGTGCCAAAAGTGCTTTCTTTTCTGCAAGAGATGTTGGATGCGGGTCGCTCCCCCTCCACTCTCAAAGTGTACGTGGCAGCCATTGCTGCTTTTCACGTATTGGAAGCCGGAGCCTCCTTAGGTAAAAACGACCTTATAGTTCATTTCCTTAAAGGCGCCAGAAGGCTTAACCCGCCTCGGCCACTGTCTGTACCGGCCTGGGACCTTTCTCTGGTCCTGCGGGCTCTTAGGGGACCTCCCTTTGAACCACTTCAGTCAGCTGATCTCAAGCCCCTCTCTCTGAAAACCGCCCTGCTTCTAGCACTGGCGTCAGTTAAAAGAGTAAGGGGACTTGCAGGCGCTTTCTACTAGCGCTTCCTGTCTGGAGTTTGGCCCTAATGACTCCAAGGTCACTCTTAGGCCAAGACATGGATATGTGCCTAAGGTGCTCTCAACTCCGTTCAGAGCCCAGGTTATTTCTCTGTCAGCTCTTCCCTCCTCTGAAGAGGACAGTGATTCTCTCACGCTTTGCCCCGTCAGAGCTTTGAGAATTTATCTGGAGTGTTCGGCCTCTTTCAGACAGTCTGAACAGCTCTTCGTTTGTTTCGGGGGCCGAACAAAGGGCCTTCCTGTGACTAAGCTCACGCTGTCCAGATGGATAGTTGACGCCATTGCTCTGGCTTACACCTCAGTGGGCCTCTCTTGTCCCATAGGTGTTAAAGCTCACTCCACGAGAGGCGTCGCCTCTTCGTGGGCTTGGTCGAGTGGTGTTCCTATTGAGGACATTTGTGCGGTGGCCGGCTGGTCCGTTCCGTCCACATTTGTGAGGTTCTATAACCTAGATGTTCCTGCCCTGCAGGCACGAGTTCTTTCTGTCTAGACCCTGGCTCTGTGGACCCAGACTACTTTTGGAATTGGACACACAAGCTGTCATTATGAATTATGATTAAGCTAATCTGGCCCTTGGCCCAGATCTTAATTATTGGATAATCTCTGGGCCCGATGTTCGGTCTCGTTTATCCTGGCTATTCTGTAACTTCCCGGAACTTCTTGTGAGTCAGAGCGGCCAAAAGATTAATAGCACGGCGTTTTAAATAGCGTTCCCACAGCGTTTGCAGCGCAGTACGAGAGAACGTTCTCGTAAGGGAACGTACTTGGTTACTTACTGCGTTGCCTTGCCGTGCTATTTCTCTTATGTCAGGTGTTTTTCGCTTCAGTCGATTATACCTGTCAAATGGCGGATTATTATCTATATTTATATGCTTTGATCACGTGCAGTTTCGCGCGCTTGACACTGGCAGTGTGCCAAGCGACCTGATTGGTTCGCGCGCCTCTGCTGATCCGCCATTGGTTCGTGCAGTTGCCCACAGCACAGCCTATCAGCTCGCTCGCGCGAGCCTGATGCCTTCGCCTGTGCTGCATGCAATGCGTTTTAAAATAAAGGCTTCAATATTCTCGAGAAAAGGAGTTTTCCCACAGCGTTTGCAACGCAGTACTCGTTCCCTTATCTCTAAGGGAACCGAGGTTACGTAAGTAACCAAGTACGTTAATAAACATACAATAAAAAAATAGTTCACAGTGCATAATGTTAACAAATACAACTTTTGATTTTAATAATGCAAGTAGAGATCTATGGCGCCGACAGCGTAACGTCCGACTCCTATGAACTAATCACTCGTTGAAAAAGACGAATTGGCTGACTAAATTTGAGCACAGGAATATACCGGTAACTATCATTAGCCAAAATCACAGTGCACTGGGTAGGCTACAGCACAGCAGCCTTTCTAATAAAAAAAACCTCATATTTATTCTAAAAAGAGACCGTAACGTTAGGCCTTCTCATCAACACTCTCTCCGGGACCGAATGGATATTCTGAAGTAACGTTATTATCATCGTAAACATAACGTTAGATATAAAACAAAACTATATTTATCTTGACAATTAATACATCAAACAGCACTAGAACAATAAATGAATTAAATTACTTACTCGTTTTTTTCAGATGAATGATTCCTCTCGAAAATGTACGTTGGTCTGCGACTGCAGGATCTTCCTCAGGATTTAAATTAACCACCAAAACCTTTTTTCAAGCGGCTGAGTTCCTTAATTGTAGTAGTGGCCCGCTTGTAACAAAACGAACTCGGGCTGATTGTAAATACACACAGCTATACCGAGTATGGACCTGACACAAGTACAACTGATTTCAGCCGAGGCTGGCCCATACAGAAAGAGCCGTCAGTCAGCCAGCACGAGTACAACTGATTTCAGCCGAGGCTGGCCCATACAGAAAACGGCGTCAGTCAGGCAGCACAAGTACAACCGCTTTCAGCCGAGGCTGGCCCATACAGAAAACGGCGTCAGTCAGCCAGCACAAGTACAACTGCTTTCAGCCAAGGCTGGCCCATACAGAAAACGCCGTCAGTCAGCCAGATGTGTTATGCACAGTCGGCACGGATCTGGCCCATTATCTGTTCACTGGTGCCGACAGTGAGCCAACAGTGACGCGTTTCAGCCGGAATCTGCCCGACTGTGCTTGCTATCTGTGCCCGGCTGTGTCTTTGTAAAACAATCCTGCTGAAAAGTTGTTCTCAAGGGTATCTTTTCCATAATTAATAAGCATCTCCAAAATGGATCTGTAAGGATACGTGTTGGACGACTGTGATACCAACCGATCTCCTAACGACACATCCACCTGCGAGAAAATACAGGCTCCAGGGTAGTTAACAAGTCCCACTGGAGCTCCCTGTGGGGGATTAGACCCATCTGGCAGCGTTATTTTAACGCGAGTATATAATAATGTGTTATTCAGATCGGTGTAATCTTCACCAGTCCCTGCAATGAAAAACTCAATCGGAGAAGCATCATTAATCGCTGACATTGGGGGGATTTCCAAATAAGTGTTTTTCTCAATAGCTGTCTGAGTTAAGGGAAGTGTAAAAATATCCAGTTCGGATTTAATACATTCGTCTGACAATGGATGAATCAATGACATGATTTAGAAGATAGTGTTGGTTCGTCTTTTCAAACTTGTAGATCTTTTTACACGCTTCGTCCGGCTTCTTCCTCTCCTTTTTGCAACTGCGCGTTTCTTAGTGACGCGTCTAGTCTTCTTTATACCGTGACCACGCCCCCTCCTCATACGGGCCCCTGGGGGTTTCAGCCCACTGCGCATGACCATAAGACCGTGACCGCTCTGGGTCTCAGTGTTATTATTATTATTAAATGATTTTGACAAGGCACTGGTAACTACGTCACTTACTATATTTTTTGCCGCAGCTTTTATGTGTGGCTTTGCAATAGAAACGGTATTGCCATGCGATATAATCCACGAAACAGACCCCCGATCCCTGACGCAAAACCGGAACCGTACATTACTCCGCTTCCGGCATAGCCCGGCATGCCTTGACCCGTCTGGGCCTGGTAATATGATATGTAGCGGTGGGGGTCTTCTTGGTAGGGATGGAGATAAGCCATTTTTAAAACAAATGTTTTCTCACTGGTCTAAAGTGCAGCTTCGTCACAACTTTGCCGTAGGTGAATCGTCCGTTTTTATTCTGGTCGTCTTTAATCTCGATGCCGATATCTGATGTGATGTTTTTATTAAGACGTACGTAATGAGACTTGTTGTACCTCACATTGACTGCTTTGTTAGTGGTCGGTTCAATATGTATCGTCTCTAATAATGAAACATATGCGGCACCGACTGCTTGATATTCTATTATATCTATGTATACAAATAGAGTGTAAAATCCTCCGCTTATATCAGACTGGTGTGGTGCGTATGTGCGCACGTCTTCGTTTTCATCCGAACTGTTTACATTTTCTATAGGTACGCCTGGTTTTAATCCTAGAATAATGGCCAACTTTCTGTAAAAGGTTAGCGATGCTCTCTGATTTGATTTCAGGGATATTTTATTCTTTATATTATCATACCTGAGCTGCACCCGTGGTGGAAGAGATGCGTTTATTTCCTTGAGTAATACTGGAATATCCTCAAAATACCCATGTTTTATTCTGAGGTCTTTCCGAAAAGTTTGAATACTATCCCCTCGCACTTTGCTACGCTCATCGTCGTTCAAACATGGTTTGCATTCAATAATAAAAGTAGCGTCTTCCTCGTTGAAAGTATACCAAGTTTTTGGATAGTGAAACTCTACCAGTGCCACTTCCCATAATCCTTTTAAATGTATTGCTCTTGCCAGTCTAGTTCTGTAATTAGCTATCTGATTTTCAGGGTAAACATGAGCTGATGCATTGCACGGTAGGGTGACGTAAAACATACTCGGTTACTAACGTAACCTCGGTTCTCTCTAGAAGAGGGAACGAGTACTGCGTAAGATATCTTACGCTAGGGGAAAATCCTTTTTCCGCGAGATATTGAAGCCAAAAATTATCCTTAATTTTGTAATAATGCAAAACGCGTTGCGGCAGCATGCAGACATAGGCGAGACAGCTCGCGCGCCTATTGGCTGCTCTGCGGCAACTGCAGCAGCCTATCGAGCGAGGCCTGGCGTGACGCCAGACCCAATCAGGGCACTTCGCGCCCGCTGCGTCACGTCCCGCCGAAATGGGCGTGGTCTAGGCCTATAAATACCGCTCGCAGGCAGCTATTATCTGGTTTTTCATCATCGAAGCAACCAGAGCATGTGCATGCACGGCAAGATACGCAGTACTCGTTCCCTCTTCTAGAGAGAACCGAGGTTACGTTAGTAACCGAGTACGTTTTACGTCACCCTACCGTGCAATGCATCAGCTCATGTTTACCCTGAAAATCAGATAGCTAATTACAGAACTAGACTGGCAAGAGCAATACATTTAAAAGGATTATGGGAAGTGGCACTGGTAGAGTTTCACTATCCAAAAACTTGGTATACTTTCAACGAGGAAGACGCTACTTTTATTATTGAATGCAAACCATGTTTGAACGATGATGAGCGTAGCAAAGTGCGAGGGGATAGTATTCAAACTTTTCGGAAAGACCTCAAAATAAAACATGGGTATTTTGAGGATATTCCAGTATTACTCAAGGAAATAAACGCATCTCTTCCACCCTCTTCTAGAGAGAACCGAGGTTACGTTAGTAACCGAGTACGTTCTCTTACGAGAGGTCTCTCGTACTGCGTAAGATATCTTACGCTAGGGGACCCAATGCAAAACGCCGTGAATGCTGAGATCTGACACCAAAGACCCAAGGGCGAAAGCCCGGGGTACATATAGTGCATAATCACAATTTAGGGAACTCACAGGGAGTCCAGGAAGAGGTAGGGGCGAAGCCGCACTCTTCCACATATGGTAGCGTCGCTGAGACGCGAGTTTCATCATACAGACAGGGCGGGGTACGGCCTGAACTGATGGGGGAATGTGGGTCTTACACAGTCTGCCCAGGCACATCTCGTGCTGCTACTTTTTTACTGTCGAACATTGAGCTGTGCTCAGTAGACGGAGCATTCTGAGCTGATAGCATCAGGTCAGACAATACTGGTAAACTTAGACCGACAGCAGCCTGGCCTGCAGGGCGGGAACCTCTAGGTTATAAAACCTTATAAATGTAGACGGGGAGGCCCAGCCTGCCGCCATACAAATATCTTGCAAGGCAATCCCACTTGACCAGGCCCACGAAGAGGCCATGCCTCTCGTGGAGTGCGCTCTGACACCCAACGGGCACTGCACGCCCTTGGAGGCGTATGCCAGCGCTATAGCATCAACTATCCATCTGGATAGGCTCTGTTTCGACGCGGCTAGTCCCTTAGAACGTCCGCTAAACGAAACAAAGAGCTGCTCCGTCTGTCTGAAAACAGACGAGCGAGACACATAAGCTCGTAATGCCCTGACTGGGCAGAGGAGGCTCGCGTCTCTTTCCTCATCAGGGACCGGTAGGGCTGACAGGGAGATAACCTGCGCCCTAAACGGTGTGTTGAGGGATTTCGGAACATAACCGTGCTTAGGTTTGAGTATAACGAGTCATTAGGCCCAAACTCCATGCACGCCGCGCTCACAGAGAGCGCGTGCAGATCCCCTATGCGCTTCACCGAAGCGAGAGCCAGCAAAAACACCGTCTTGAAAGACAGGTGTTTCAAATTGATTGACTGTAAAGGCTCAAATGGCGCACCTTTCATGGCTTCCAGAACCGTAGAAAGGTCCCATACGGGGACTGAGGGAGGTCTGGGAGGATTCAGTCTCTTAGCCCCTCTAAGGAAGCGGATGACTAAATCGTTCCTTCCTATTTACTGACCAAGCGTTGTTTCTGAGAACGCTGCTATAGCCGCCACATAAACTTTGAGCGTGGAGGGGGCCCTGCCCCCATCCAACAGCTCTTGTGGAAAGGAAAGCACCTCCGCCACACCACAGTGTGTGGGTGACACACCACGGGCTGTGCACCAGCCCGAAAACACTGACCATTTCGAGGAGTAGAGTCGTCTCGTAGACGGAGCTCTAGCCTGCGTGATCGTGTTTAATACTCCTTCAGGGAGTCCAACATGTACCCGTTGATGGCCCAGACATAAAGGGACCACAGTTCCGGGTGAGGATGCCAGATCGAACCGTGGGCCTGTGAGAGGAGGTCTCTCCTCACTGGTACTGGCCACGGGGCAGTACTTGCTAACTGCATCACGACTGGGAACCAAGGTTGGTTTTTCCAGAACGGTGCCACCAGCAGTACTGAGCATCCTTCTTCCCTGATCCATTCTATCGCCTGAGGCAGGAGAGAGACGGGGGGAAAAGCATAGAGCGGGCGGCGGGGCCACGCATGGGCCAGTGCGCTCCTGCTCTTTGAGAAAAATTCCTGACAGTAAGCGTTTTCTTGAGACGCAAACAGGTCTACTTCCGCTCTGCCGAATTTCTTCCACAGCAGTTGAACTGTCTGTGGGTGTAGAGACCACTCGCCTGCCGGAACATTGTTCCTGGACAGTCTGTCCGGTCCTATGTTCAGGAGCCCTGGCACGTGCCCTGCTCTGAGCGAGCGCAGGTTGCACTGAGCCCATACCAGGAGGCGTTCTGCCAGCCTGTACAGGTTCTTGGACCTGAGGCCGCCCTGGCGATTTATGTAGGACACCACAGACATGTTTTCCGAACGGACCAAGACGTGGCGTCCTTTTATCTGGGGACAAAAACGCGTCAGCGCGTTGTCTACTGCCAGCATTTCGAGGCAGTTTATGTGCAGGAGCTTCTCCCGTTCCGACCACTGGCCGAAGAACGGTCTGCCCTCGAGCAGCGCTCCCCATCCCGAGGTGGACGCGTCCGTGGACACCACTTTCACCCTCGAGGAAGTCCCCAGGCTTACACCTAATTGGTACCAGTCGTTCGCTCTCCAAGGTTTCAGAGCTGTGACGCACTTCTGATTGACCCTGAGGCGAAGCGAACCGGATGCCCACGCTCTGCGTGGGACTCGCGCTTTCAGCCAAAACTGCAGCGGGCGCATGCGGAGCAGGCCCAGCTGGAGCACTGACGATGCTGAGGCCATGAGACCTAGCATCTTCTGAAATTTCTTGAGCGGGACAGACGCGCCGCAGCGAAACGCGTTCGCTGTGCGTTGAATGTCTACCGCGCGCTGTGGTGATAGTCGCGCTATCATGGACAGCGAGTCCAATTCTGTGCCCAGGAAAGATATCTTCTGACTGGGTAACAGAGAGCTCTTTGCCCAATTGACACTGAGACCCAAATCCTCGAGGTGATCGAGTAAAATGGTCGTGTGTTCTATGAGCACTGCGCGAGATTGCGCTAGAATCAGCCAATCGTCCAAATAATTCAGCACTCGTATGCCTCTCATTCTGAGGGGTGCGAGCGCCGCGTCCATGCACTTCGTAAATGTACGGGGTGCCAGGGACAAACCGAATGGCAGGACTGTGTACTGATATGCCTGGCCCTCGAAGGCGAATCTCAAATATCGCCTGTGACGTGACGCTATCTGTATTTGAAAATACGCGTCTTTCAGATCTATTGACACAAACCAATCTCCTTGGCGAATCTGCACAAGGATTTGTCTGGTCGTGAGCATCCTGAACTGTCGCTTCACAAGCACTTTGTTCAGGTGCCTTAGATCTAGTATGGGTCTGAGACCCCCATCTTTTTTCGGTACCAGGAAGTATCTGCTGTATAGCCCCCCTTCGCTCTGAACTTGAGAGAGAGGCTCTATGGCCCCTTTGCTCAATAGTTTCGTCACTTCGGCTCGAAGTAAATGTGCTACTTCTGTTTTTACCGTGGTCTCGACGCGCGCCACATAGCGGCGAGGGCGTCGGCGAAACTGCAGCGAATAGCCTCTTTCTATAATGTTCAGCACCCACTTCGAAACCCCGGGCAGCTTTGCCCATGCGTCTGCATGGGTAGCTAGGGGTCGAATACGCTCGGTCAGCGATGGAGAGGCTTCGGCGTGCTGCAACACAAGCATCGCGCTCGTGACATTTGAGGCATGGGGCGCGCTGATAACAGCGGGCAGATTGCCCGCGCTCGACTCCTCTGCGGTGGTCAGCCGCGAGGGGGAGGGCTGGGCGGTTCCCGTGGGAACTGTCATGTCTATGTGTGGATGTGGGCGTGGGGCAGCGGGCACATTTATCACACCGAAAACATTGTTCGCTTGCGTGAGTGAGTGCACATTGGTTTCGTTTTTACAGAAACCGTGAGACATGCATAACGCGGTGTTAGTGGGCACTGTGTAGTGGGCACTTTCACCATGTTTGAAGCGCAACCGATCTGAGTCGGTTTTATGTGCGCGAGCCCTGTGTGACAGGCTGTGTTTGTGTGTAGGGATGGGCACTGGGTAGTGGGCATTCTTACTACACATGAAACACCATCGGCCATGGCCGGGACACCAGAAAATACACTCTTTTGGGGAATTATCTGGGTAGCCGTGAAAACGGCATTTTTCTGCAGGCAAGCGGGTGACAGAACCGACTTGTTGGCTGCAGAAAACATTGGAACAGTCACATTTGCTGGAACTGGACGAGCGAATAGCTTTGGTGTGAGTCTGGCCGCAGCGGGACTTAAACACCGTCGTTTTCCTAGCTGTGCTAGGACGACTTCGGGGGCTCAGGCTTCACCGTAATCCTAGGTCGCGGGCCACGTACAGCGGGGCGGCGACTGGATGAGCGGGAGCGCGGTCTCGCGCTTCGGGCCTGGCGGCGCTGTGAAGTGGAGGCAGTGGATGGTGGCTGTGGCTGTGAGCTCTGAGCAGACGGTTTCGCACGGCCCGCTGCAGAGCTGGAGCGCTTCGGGAGGAAGTGCTTCATAGCCTGTGACGCTTTCTGTACCTCTGCGAATCTCTCCGCGAAATCCTTGACGGCGGATCCAAAGAGGCCTGTGGCGGAAAGCGGGGCGTCGAGGAACGCGGTGCGCTCAGACTCGGCCATTTCCGAGAGCGTCAGCCAAAGATGTCTCTCAGTCACGGTGAGAGAGGCCATATTCCGTCCAAAGGCTTGCGCTGCAGACTTAGTAGCACGGAGAGCGAGGTCCGTGGCACTCCTTAAGTCCGGCACGCAGATCGCGTCAGGCCCTTCCTCATCCAGCTTACGGAGGAGATCGGCCTGGAAGATCTGAAGCATTGCCATGGTGTGCAGCGCTGACGCAGCTTGCCCGGTGGCGGAGAAAGCGCGGCGGAGCAGGCTTGACGTCGTGCGGCAAGCTTTAGAGGGTAGGGCCGACTTAGCACGCCGTCCAGCAGAGGGCGGGCATAAGTGGGTCGCTATCGCCTCTTCGACCGGCGGCAGCGAAAGGTATCCTTTGTTCTTGGCATCGTCAACAGTGGAGAATGCCAAAGAAACAGCAGGACGCACTCTAGCCGAATAGGGGGCGTTCCAGGACTTGGCGACTTCTTCGTGTAACTCAGGAAGAAAAGGCGCCGGTCTGGACGCAGGCGAAGCGCGCTCCCCCGGCAGGAAAAATCCATCCAGCCGGTTGTGAGCGGGCTGCTCAGGCGAAGACCACTCGAGGCCGAGGCTCGCCGCGGCCTGTGCGAGTACTCGCATGAGCTCCGTCTCGATGGACGCTCTCTTGCCTGAAGACATGCGGGCAGGGGGCGCGGGGTCCTCAGAGCCCGCCCAATCCTCACTGCCTGACGCCAGGATAGAGCAGGAATCATCCTCTCCCAGCAGGGCTTCCTCATCCACGAAGTCAACGGAAGCGGCGGCAGACGGCGGCCGCTGTCCGTCAGGAAGCGAGGCTGATGAAGCCGGGGAAGCAGGCGGGCGAACCGGCGAGCTTTGGCGGCTGAGGGAGGGTTCCGGGGCCCGCTGGGCACGACGCTTTTTACGGCGTGATGCCGCGGCGGGCGGGGGAGCAGTCTCGGTGAAGAAGGCTAGGCGAGTCCTCAGAGTCGCCATTGCCATCGGCTCGCAGTGAGGGCAGCCGCCGTCAGCGAGCGCGAGAGCTGCATGTTCCTCACCCAGGCAGGAAACGCAAACCACGTGGCGGTCCCCGTCGCTGAGTGTGGCTCTGCACGAGCCGCAGGAAGGCATCTTTAAAAAGACGCTACCAGTCGTTCGCTCTCCAAGGTTTCAGAGCTGTGACGCACTTCTGATTGACCCTGAGGCGAAGCGAACCGGATGCCCACGCTCTGCGGCTGTGTTTGTGTGTAGGGATGGGCACTGGGTAGTGGGCATTCTTACTACACATGAAACACCATCGGCCGTGGCCGGGACACCAGAAAATAGTCAAGTCAAGTCAAGTCAAGTTTATTTATATAGCGCTTTTCACAACACAGGTTGTATCAAAGCAGCTTCACAGTAATAAATTAGAACAATACATCAATGTTTGTTTCTAGTGGAACGTCTACGTTCGGTAATGCTGATCAATAGTATCGTTGATAGATTAATTAAATTAAATATCCCCAAATATCCCCAACTGAGCAAGCCAAAGGCAACAGTGGCAAGGAACCGAAAAACTCCATCAGGTGACCTAATGGAGAAAAAAAAAACCTTGGGAGAACCCGGGCTCAGTCGGGGGCCAGTTCTCCTCTGGCGTTTATGAACTAGAGGTCGGATTTAACTGTAGAATTAAAAGTATTATATGAATGCCTGGCTGAAGAGATGCGTCTTTAATCTAGTTTTAAACTGGGAGAGCGAGTCTGAGCAACGAACAGTATCCGGAAGACTATTCCAGAGTTTTGGTGCTAAATGTGAAAATGCTTTCCCTCCTTTGGTGGACCTAGATATCCTAGGTATGACCAAAAGCCTCGAATTTAGTGACCTTAAAGAGCGCGATGGATTATAGGGCGATAGAAGATCCGTTAAATAGACTGGAGCTAAGCCGTTTAGGGCTTTATAAGTCAGTAGCAATACCTTGTAATTAATACGGGACTTTATAGGTAACCAATGTAGGGATGATAAAATCGGTGTTATATGATCATATTTTCTTGATCTAGTTAGAACTCTAGCGGCGGCATTTTGGACTAACTGTAGCTTGTTTATTGAGGATGCAGGACAACCGGCTAATAACGCATTACAGTAATCTAGTCTCGAGGTCATGAATGCATGAACTAACTTTTCTGCGTCAGAAACTGATAGCATATTACGTAGCTTAGCAATGTTTCTAAGGTGGAAAAAGGCTGTTCTTGTAACATATGAAATATGATTTTCAAAAGACAGGTTGCAGTCTAATATAACACCCAGGTCTTTTACTGTAGAGGATGAAGTAACAGGACATCCTACTATGTTAAAGTTGTATTGTGAGAGGTTTTGTGGGTGGTTTTTTGAACCGATAAGTAGTACCTCTGTCTTGTCTGGATTTAATAAAAGAAAATTATGCGTCATCCAATCTTTTATATCTTTAACACACTCTGTCAATTTGGATAATTTAGCGTTTTCATCTGGCCGTGATGAAATATAGATTTGAGTGTCATCAGCATAACAATGGAAACTAATTCCATGTTTCCTTATAATATTTCCAAGTGGTAGCATATATATTGAGAATAATAGAGGGCCTAACACAGATCCCTGCGGCACTCCATAGTTTACTGGAGTTATGATAGATTTTTCTCCATTTAAATAAACAAAATGGTAGCGGTCAGATAAATACGATCTAAACCAGCTTAATGCTTGTCCTTGAACACCAGTATAATTTTGTAGTCGATCTAAGAGTATTGTATGATCTATAGTATCGAACGCAGCACTAAGATCAAGTAAAACTAATATTGAGATACAGCCTTGGTCAGAAGCTAAAAGTAAATCATTTGTGATTTTAACGAGCGCAGTTTCAGTGCTATGATGCGGCCTGAATCCAGACTGAAACTTTTCATACGTGTCATTTTCTTGTAAGAAAGAGCCCAGTTGAGCGGACACAACTTTTTCTAGTATTTTAGACATAAAAGGTAGATTTGAAATGGGTCTATAATTTACTAGATTATTCGGATCTAATTGTGGTTTCTTAATGAGAGGTTTTATAACTGCCAGTTTAAATGTTTTTGGAACATAACCTAAAGATAAAGACGAGTTAATAATATTGAGGAGAGGCTCTTCCACTACAGGTAACACTTCTTTCAATAGTTTAGTTGGTATGGGATCTAATAAACATGTTGTTGTTTTAGATGAAGTAAAAAGTTTATTTAACTCTTTTTGTTCTATAGTTGTGAAGCACTGTAATTGTTCTTGCGGCGTGATAATTGAGGCTGAATTATAAGGCGCGATTGAGGATTGAACGTTTACAATTGTGGTTCTGATGTTTTCTATTTTCTCAGTGAAGAACTTCATGAAATCATTACTACTAAACTGTAATGGAATACTTTGTTCAGGAGACATCTGTTTATTTGTTAGTCTCGCCACGGTGTTAAATAAGAACTTAGGATTGTTATGGTTGTTTTCTATTAGTTTGCGTAGATGCTCAGCCCTGGCCGCTTTTAGGGCCTTTTTATAACGTGACATACTGTCTTTCCATGCGATTCTAAAGACCTCTAAGTTGGTTTGTTTCCATTTACGCTCTAAATTACGGGTTTCTCTCTTTAGAACACGCGTAGTATTGTTGTACCATGGTGCTTTACTTTTCTCTCTGACCTTTTTTAATCTAATGGGCGCAACAATATCCAATGATCCAGAGAGAATGGTGCTCATAGTGCTAGTTAATTCCTCAAGTTCATCTGTTTGTTTGGGTTCACTGAGCAGCTGAGACAGATCCGATAAGCTGTTTGAAAAATTATCTATGGTGGATGGAAGGATTGTTCTGCCTAATCGATAACGCGGCGCAGCATGATATATTACAGGAGTACGTAATATGCAAGTTACCATGTAATGGTCAGTGACATCGTCACTTTGTGGAATGATATCTATATCGGTTGGATCGGTTCCATGTGATATAATTAAATCGAGTGTATGATTAAATCGATGAGTCGGTCCGGTAATGTTTTGCTTGACCCCAAAGGAGTTTAATAAATCTGTAAACGCAGCCCCTAACGCATCATTTTGATTATCTACATGGATATTAAAGTCTCCAACAATTAATGCTTTATCGAAGTTAACTAATAGGTCTGAGAGAAAATCTGCAAACTCTTTTAGGAAATCAGCGTAAGGCCCAGGCGGTCTATATACGGTAGCCAAGGCTAGAGATAATAGGGATGTTTTTCGAACATCTAAGAGCGTAACATTTAGTACAAGTACTTCAAATGAAATAAACTTATAACCCGTTTTCTGAGTAACATTGAGAAAATCTCTATAGATTGTTGCAACACCGCCGCCACGACCATTCAGACGGGGCTCGTGCTTATAGGAGTATCCTGCTGGAGTAGACTCATTTAAACCAAAATAATCATTTGGTTTAAGCCAGGTTTCAGTAAGGCAAAGTACATCGAAGCTATTATCTGTGACTATTTCATTTACAATAACTGCCTTAGGTGTGAGTGATCTAATGTTTAGAAGACCTAGCTTTAAAAATTGTTTTTGATTACCAATAGCAACATTTTCTGGTTTAATAACAATTAGATTTTTTCTAGATCCTGCAGTAGATTTATGATTTGATCTCACTAAACGAGGAATAGACACAGTTTCTATGCAATGTTCTACACTATTTATATCAGTTAAATTGGTGCAGCAGAGACTATGATTTGGACTTTTGTTTACTAGTCAAAAGGTATTTAACATTTTGGAGATGTTATCTGACAGAAGATCCGATCCGAATCTGCTTGGGTGTAAGCCATCAGCACGGTAAAGCCTAGGACGCTCCCAAAACAGATTCCAATTATTTACAAAGAGAAGTTTCTGCTCATTGCACCATGACATTAACCATTCATTAAGCGCAAATAATCTACTAAACTTTTCATGACCTAGTCGATACGTGGGAAGCGGTCCTGACACAATAATCGTTATATCAGGCGATGTGCTGCGTACCGTATCGATCAGATTCCTGAAGTCTTTCTTCAAAACCTCCGTTTGGCGCAGTCTGATGTCGGCCCCTCCCGCGTGCAGGACAACGGTTCCGACGCGCTCGTTCAGAATCTCGGGAACGTGAGCAGCGATTTCAGAAACACGAGCACCAGGAAAGCAGTGACTATGCACCTTACTTTTATTTAACGTAACGTGTACGTGTCGAACGATGGAATCGCCGATGATCACAGCATCGCGTTCTGTTTCGCGAAGAGGGGAGAAGCGGTTTTGTGTGGATATCTCGAAAACCGGGAGGGTCGGAGAGAGTTTTCTTGGTCTAGACCTGACTCGCGACTTCCGCTGCGGAAAAATCCAGGCTTCGTGATGGCATGTTGGAGCCGGAGTGAACGAGACCATGGCTGATCGCGACCTCGACGTTCGGGACCGATGTTGAGGAACGCACGGAGTAGACGAGGTCGGAGTCAGCGGGTTAGTACCATTAATCTCTGATTTGTGTGCCTCGGCACGTGATGTTTCGAGAGCCAAACGCCGGTCTATCAGCTCGGCTTTTCTTACTAAAAGGTCGTGGATCTGTTTCTCAACAGCTTCCAGCTCAGACTGCACCGCGTGCAGCTCAAATGTGTCCTCACCTGCACCAAAAGGTAGACTACTTAAATTTGATATATTCGCCATTTTAACAGATGGACAGTAAGTTAAGTTAGCAACGACGCTACCAGTGGTGCTATCAATATTAATACTAATTTATGGCTTAAGTCTTGGATATAATCCGTCTTTTCAGTGGTACGGGTGTAGAGTAGACGCACGATAGGCGAAAAAATGTTTGTTTGTAACTTAAATGAGTGCGGAGAAGATGCGTTCAGCCGTGATCCACGGACGTAACCTATAAGAGTATCCAGCGTTGGATCACAAGGCTTGAGACGCGTCTGCTCAACAATCCGCGTTATAACTATGAGGTGAGGAAAAGTAGAAAATGTTCGTTGTAAGTGAGTTTAGAGAGAAATCAAGAAGTATAAATCAATCGATGGAGCTCCAAAGACAACAACGCGCTCAGACGCGACGCATGCGCATTCGAAACAGCAAAAACAAAATAAATGAAAAAAATGAAAAAAAAAAATACACTCTTTTGGGGAATTATCTGGGTAGCCGTGAAAACGGCATTTTTGTGCTGGCAAGCGGGTGACAGAACCGACTTGTTGGCTGCAGAAAACACTGGAACAGTCACATTTGCTGGAACTGGACGAGCGAATAGCTTTGGTGTGAGTCTGGCCGCAGCGGGACTTAAACACCGTCGTTTTCCTAGCTGTGCTAGGACGACTTCGGGGGCTCGGGCTTCACCGTAATCCTAGGTCGCGGGCCACGTACAGCGGGGCGGCGACTGGATGAGCGGGAGCGCGGTCTCGCGCTTCGGGCCTGGCGGCGCTGTGAAGTGGAGGCAGTGGACGGTGGCTGTGGCTGTGAGCTCTGAGCAGACGGTTTCGCACAGCCCGCTGCAGAGCTGGAGCGCTTCGGGAGGAAGTGCTTCATAGCCTGTGACGCTTTCTGTACCTCTGCGAATCTCTCCGCGAAATCCTTGACGGAGGATCCAAAGAGGCCTGTGGCGGAAAGCGGGTCGTCGAGGAACGCGGTGCGCTCAGACTCGGCCATTTCCGAGAGCGGCAGCCAAAGATGTCTCTCAGTCACGGTGAGAGAGGCCATATTCCGTCCAATGGCTTGCGCTGCAGACTTAGTAGCACGGAGAGAGAGGTCCGTGGCACTCCTTAAGTCCGGCACGCAGATCGCGTCAGGCCCTTCCTCATCCAGCTTACGGAGGAGATCGGCCTGGAAGATCTGAAGCGTTGCCATGGTGTGCAGCGCTGACGAAGCTTGCCCGGTGGCGGAGAAAGCGTGGTGGAGCAGGCTTGACGTCGTGCGGCAAGCTTTAGAGGGTAGGGCCGACTTAGCACGCCGTCCAGCAGAGGGCGGGCATAAGTGGGTCGCTATCGCCTCTTCGACCGGCGGCAGCGAAAGGTATCCTTTGTTCTTGGCATCGTCAACAGTGGAGAATGCCAAAGAAACAGCAGGACGCACTCTAGCCGAATAGGGGGCGTTCCAGGACTTGGCGACTTCTTCGTGTAACTCAGGAAGAAAAGGCGCCGGTCTGGACGCAGGCGAAGCGCGCTCCCCCGGCAGGAAAAATCCATCCAGCCGGTTGTGAGCGGGCTGCTCAGGCGAAGACCACTCGAGGCCGAGGCTCGCCGCGGCCTGTGCGAGTACTCGCATGAGCTCCGTCTCGATAAACGCTCTCTTGCCTGAAGACATGCGGGCAGGGGGCGCGGGGTCCTCAGAGCCCGCCCAATCCTCACTGCCTGACGCCAGGATAGAGCAGGAATCATCCTCTCCCAGCAGGGCTTCCTCATCCACGAAGTCAACGGAAGCGGCGGCAGACGGCGGCCGCTGTCCGTCAGGAAGCGAGGCTGATGAAGCCGGGGAAGCAGGCGGGCGAACCGGCGAGCTTTGGCGGCTGAGGGAGGGTTCCGGGGCCCGCTGGGCACGACGCTTTTTACGGCGTGATGCCGCGGCGGGCGGGGGAGCAGTCTCGGTGAAGAAGGCTAGGCGAGTCCTCAGAGTCGCCATTGCCATCGGCTCGCAGTGAGGGCAGCCGCCGTCAGCGAGCGCGAGAGCTGCATGTTCCTCACCCAGGCAGGAAACGCAAACCACGTGGCGGTCCCCGTCGCTGAGTGTGGCTCTGCACGAGCCGCAGGAAGGCATCTTTAAAAAGACGCTACCAGTCGTTCGCTCTCCAAGGTTTCAGAGCTGTGACGCACTTCTGATTGACCCTGAGGCGAAGCGAACCGGATGCCCACGCTCTGCGGCTGTGTTTGTGTGTAGGGATGGGCACTGGGTAGTGGGCATTCTTACTACACATGAAACACCATCGGCCGTGGCCGGGACACCAGAAAATAGTCAAGTCAAGTCAAGTTTATTTATATAGCGCTTTTCACAACACAGGTTGTATCAAAGCAGCTTCACAGTAATAAATTAGAACAATACATCAATGTTTGTTTCTAGTGGAACGTCTACGTTCGGTAATGCTGATCAATAGTATCGTTGATAGATTAATTAAATTAAATATCCCCAAATATCCCCAACTGAGCAAGCCAAAGGCAACAGTGGCAAGGAACCGAAAAACTCCATCAGGTGACCTAATGGAGAAAAAAAAAACCTTGGGAGAACCCGGGCTCAGTCGGGGGCCAGTTCTCCTCTGGCGTTTATGAACTAGAGGTCGGATTTAACTGTAGAATTAAAAGTATTATATGAATGCCTGGCTGAAGAGATGCGTCTTTAATCTAGTTTTAAACTGGGAGAGCGAGTCTGAGCAACGAACAGTATCCGGAAGACTATTCCAGAGTTTTGGTGCTAAATGTGAAAATGCTTTCCCTCCTTTGGTGGACCTAGATATCCTAGGTATGACCAAAAGCCTCGAATTTAGTGACCTTAAAGAGCGCGATGGATTATAGGGCGATAGAAGATCCGTTAAATAGACTGGAGCTAAGCCGTTTAGGGCTTTATAAGTCAGTAGCAATACCTTGTAATTAATACGGGACTTTATAGGTAACCAATGTAGGGATGATAAAATCGGTGTTATATGATCATATTTTCTTGATCTAGTTAGAACTCTAGCGGCGGCATTTTGGACTAACTGTAGCTTGTTTATTGAGGATGCAGGACAACCGGCTAATAACGCATTACAGTAATCTAGTCTCGAGGTCATGAATGCATGAACTAACTTTTCTGCGTCAGAAACTGATAGCATATTACGTAGCTTAGCAATGTTTCTAAGGTGGAAAAAGGCTGTTCTTGTAACATATGAAATATGATTTTCAAAAGACAGGTTGCAGTCTAATATAACACCCAGGTCTTTTACTGTAGAGGATGAAGTAACAGGACATCCTACTATGTTAAAGTTGTATTGTGAGAGGTTTTGTGGGTGGTTTTTTGAACCGATAAGTAGTACCTCTGTCTTGTCTGGATTTAATAAAAGAAAATTATGCGTCATCCAATCTTTTATATCTTTAACACACTCTGTCAATTTGGATAATTTAGCGTTTTCATCTGGCCGTGATGAAATATAGATTTGAGTGTCATCAGCATAACAATGGAAACTAATTCCATGTTTCCTTATAATATTTCCAAGTGGTAGCATATATATTGAGAATAATAGAGGGCCTAACACAGATCCCTGCGGCACTCCATAGTTTACTGGAGTTATGATAGATTTTTCTCCATTTAAATAAACAAAATGGTAGCGGTCAGATAAATACGATCTAAACCAGCTTAATGCTTGTCCTTGAACACCAGTATAATTTTGTAGTCGATCTAAGAGTATTGTATGATCTATAGTATCGAACGCAGCACTAAGATCAAGTAAAACTAATATTGAGATACAGCCTTGGTCAGAAGCTAAAAGTAAATCATTTGTGATTTTAACGAGCGCAGTTTCAGTGCTATGATGCGGCCTGAATCCAGACTGAAACTTTTCATACGTGTCATTTTCTTGTAAGAAAGAGCCCAGTTGAGCGGACACAACTTTTTCTAGTATTTTAGACATAAAAGGTAGATTTGAAATGGGTCTATAATTTACTAGATTATTCGGATCTAATTGTGGTTTCTTAATGAGAGGTTTTATAACTGCCAGTTTAAATGTTTTTGGAACATAACCTAAAGATAAAGACGAGTTAATAATATTGAGGAGAGGCTCTTCCACTACAGGTAACACTTCTTTCAATAGTTTAGTTGGTATGGGATCTAATAAACATGTTGTTGTTTTAGATGAAGTAAAAAGTTTATTTAACTCTTTTTGTTCTATAGTTGTGAAGCACTGTAATTGTTCTTGCGGCGTGATAATTGAGGCTGAATTATAAGGCGCGATTGAGGATTGAACGTTTACAATTGTGGTTCTGATGTTTTCTATTTTCTCAGTGAAGAACTTCATGAAATCATTACTACTAAACTGTAATGGAATACTTTGTTCAGGAGACATCTGTTTATTTGTTAGTCTCGCCACGGTGTTAAATAAGAACTTAGGATTGTTATGGTTGTTTTCTATTAGTTTGCGTAGATGCTCAGCCCTGGCCGCTTTTAGGGCCTTTTTATAACGTGACATACTGTCTTTCCATGCGATTCTAAAGACCTCTAAGTTGGTTTGTTTCCATTTACGCTCTAAATTACGGGTTTCTCTCTTTAGAACACGCGTAGTATTGTTGTACCATGGTGCTTTACTTTTCTCTCTGACCTTTTTTAATCTAATGGGTGCAACAATATCCAATGATCCAGAGAGAATGGTGCTCATAGTGCTAGTTAATTCCTCAAGTTCATCTGTTTGTTTGGGTTCACTGAGCAGCTGAGACAGATCCGATAAGCTGTTTGAAAAATTATCTATGGTGGATGGAAGGATTGTTCTGCCTAATCGATAACGCGGCGCAGCATGATATATTACAGGAGTACGTAATATGCAAGTTACCATGTAATGGTCAGTGACATCGTCACTTTGTGGAATGATATCTATATCGGTTGGATCGGTTCCATGTGATATAATTAAATCGAGTGTATGATTAAATCGATGAGTCGGTCCGGTAATGTTTTGCTTGACCCCAAAGGAGTTTAATAAATCTGTAAACGCAGCCCCTAACGCATCATTTTGATTATCTACATGGATATTAAAGTCTCCAACAATTAATGCTTTATCGAAGTTAACTAATAGGTCTGAGAGAAAATCTGCAAACTCTTTTAGGAAATCAGCGTAAGGCCCAGGCGGTCTATATACGGTAGCCAAGGCTAGAGATAATAGGGATGTTTTTCGAACATCTAAGAGCGTAACATTTAGTACAAGTACTTCAAATGAAATAAACTTATAACCCGTTTTCTGAGTAACATTGAGAAAATCTCTATAGATTGTTGCAACACCGCCGCCACGACCATTCAGACGGGGCTCGTGCTTATAGGAGTATCCTGCTGGAGTAGACTCATTTAAACCAAAATAATCATTTGGTTTAAGCCAGGTTTCAGTAAGGCAAAGTACATCGAAGCTATTATCTGTGACTATTTCATTTACAATAACTGCCTTAGGTGTGAGTGATCTAATGTTTAGAAGACCTAGCTTTAAAAATTGTTTTTGATTACCAATAGCAACATTTTCTGGTTTAATAACAATTAGATTTTTTCTAGATCCTGCAGTAGATTTATGATTTGATCTCACTAAACGAGGAATAGACACAGTTTCTATGCAATGTTCTACACTATTTATATCAGTTAAATTGGTGCAGCAGAGACTATGATTTGGACTTTTGTTTACTAGTCAAAAGGTATTTAACATTTTGGAGATGTTATCTGACAGAAGATCCGATCCGAATCTGCTTGGGTGTAAGCCATCAGCACGGTAAAGCCTAGGACGCTCCCAAAACAGATTCCAATTATTTACAAAGAGAAGTTTCTGCTCATTGCACCATGACATTAACCATTCATTAAGCGCAAATAATCTACTAAACTTTTCATGACCTAGTCGATACGTGGGAAGCGGTCCTGACACAATAATCGTTATATCAGGCGATGTGCTGCGTACCGTATCGATCAGATTCCTGAAGTCTTTCTTCAAAACCTCCGTTTGGCGCAGTCTGATGTCGGCCCCTCCCGCGTGCAGGACAACGGTTCCGACGCGCTCGTTCAGAATCTCGGGAACGTGAGCAGCGATTTCAGAAACACGAGCACCAGGAAAGCAGTGACTATGCACCTTACTTTTATTTAACGTAACGTGTACGTGTCGAACGATGGAATCGCCGATGATCACAGCATCGCGTTCTGTTTCGCGAAGAGGGGAGAAGCGGTTTTGTGTGGATATCTCGAAAACCGGGAGGGTCGGAGAGAGTTTTCTTGGTCTAGACCTGACTCGCGACTTCCGCTGCGGAAAAATCCAGGCTTCGTGATGGCATGTTGGAGCCGGAGTGAACGAGACCATGGCTGATCGCGACCTCGACGTTCGGGACCGATGTTGAGGAACGCACGGAGTAGACGAGGTCGGAGTCAGCGGGTTAGTACCATTAATCTCTGATTTGTGTGCCTCGGCACGTGATGTTTCGAGAGCCAAACGCCGGTCTATCAGCTCGGCTTTTCTTACTAAAAGGTCGTGGATCTGTTTCTCAACAGCTTCCAGCTCAGACTGCACCGCGTGCAGCTCAAATGTGTCCTCACCTGCACCAAAAGGTAGACTACTTAAATTTGATATATTCGCCATTTTAACAGATGGACAGTAAGTTAAGTTAGCAACGACGCTACCAGTGGTGCTATCAATATTAATACTAATTTATGGCTTAAGTCTTGGATATAATCCGTCTTTTCAGTGGTACGGGTGTAGAGTAGACGCACGATAGGCGAAAAAATGTTTGTTTGTAACTTAAATGAGTGCGGAGAAGATGCGTTCAGCCGTGATCCACGGACGTAACCTATAAGAGTATCCAGCGTTGGATCACAAGGCTTGAGACGCGTCTGCTCAACAATCCGCGTTATAACTATGAGGTGAGGAAAAGTAGAAAATGTTCGTTGTAAGTGAGTTTAGAGAGAAATCAAGAAGTATAAATCAATCGATGGAGCTCCAAAGACAACAACGCGCTCAGACGCGACGCATGCGCATTCGAAACAGCAAAAACAAAATAAATGAAAAAAATGAAAAAAAAAAATACACTCTTTTGGGGAATTATCTGGGTAGCCGTGAAAACGGCATTTTTGTGCTGGCAAGCGGGTGACAGAACCGACTTGTTGGCTGCAGAAAACACTGGAACAGTCACATTTGCTGGAACTGGACGAGCGAATAGCTTTGGTGTGAGTCTGGCCGCAGCGGGACTTAAACACCGTCGTTTTCCTAGCTGTGCTAGGACGACTTCGGGGGCTCGGGCTTCACCGTAATCCTAGGTCGCGGGCCACGTACAGCGGGGCGGCGACTGGATGAGCGGGAGCGCGGTCTCGCGCTTCGGGCCTGGCGGCGCTGTGAAGTGGAGGCAGTGGACGGTGGCTGTGGCTGTGAGCTCTGAGCAGACGGTTTCGCACAGCCCGCTGCAGAGCTGGAGCGCTTCGGGAGGAAGTGCTTCATAGCCTGTGACGCTTTCTGTACCTCTGCGAATCTCTCCGCGAAATCCTTGACGGAGGATCCAAAGAGGCCTGTGGCGGAAAGCGGGTCGTCGAGGAACGCGGTGCGCTCAGACTCGGCCATTTCCGAGAGCGGCAGCCAAAGATGTCTCTCAGTCACGGTGAGAGAGGCCATATTCCGTCCAATGGCTTGCGCTGCAGACTTAGTAGCACGGAGAGAGAGGTCCGTGGCACTCCTTAAGTCCGGCACGCAGATCGCGTCAGGCCCTTCCTCATCCAGCTTACGGAGGAGATCGGCCTGGAAGATCTGAAGCGTTGCCATGGTGTGCAGCGCTGACGAAGCTTGCCCGGTGGCGGAGAAAGCGTGGTGGAGCAGGCTTGACGTCGTGCGGCAAGCTTTAGAGGGTAGGGCCGACTTAGCACGCCGTCCAGCAGAGGGCGGGCATAAGTGGGTCGCTATCGCCTCTTCGACCGGCGGCAGCGAAAGGTATCCTTTGTTCTTGGCATCGTCAACAGTGGAGAATGCCAAAGAAACAGCAGGACGCACTCTAGCCGAATAGGGGGCGTTCCAGGACTTGGCGACTTCTTCGTGTAACTCAGGAAGAAAAGGCGCCGGTCTGGACGCAGGCGAAGCGCGCTCCCCCGGCAGGAAAAATCCATCCAGCCGGTTGTGAGCGGGCTGCTCAGGCGAAGACCACTCGAGGCCGAGGCTCGCCGCGGCCTGTGCGAGTACTCGCATGAGCTCCGTCTCGATAAACGCTCTCTTGCCTGAAGACATGCGGGCAGGGGGCGCGGGGTCCTCAGAGCCCGCCCAATCCTCACTGCCTGACGCCAGGATAGAGCAGGAATCATCCTCTCCCAGCAGGGCTTCCTCATCCACGAAGTCAACGGAAGCGGCGGCAGACGGCGGCCGCTGTCCGTCAGGAAGCGAGGCTGATGAAGCCGGGGAAGCAGGCGGGCGAACCGGCGAGCTTTGGCGGCTGAGGGAGGGTTCCGGGGCCCGCTGGGCACGACGCTTTTTACGGCGTGATGCCGCGGCGGGCGGGGGAGCAGTCTCGGTGAAGAAGGCTAGGCGAGTCCTCAGAGTCGCCATTGCCATCGGCTCGCAGTGAGGGCAGCCGCCGTCAGCGAGCGCGAGAGCTGCATGTTCCTCACCCAGGCAGGAAACGCAAACCACGTGGCGGTCCCCGTCGCTGAGTGTGGCTCTGCACGAGCCGCAGGAAGGCATCTTTAAAAAGACGCTACCAGTCGTTCGCTCTCCAAGGTTTCAGAGCTGTGACGCACTTCTGATTGACCCTGAGGCGAAGCGAACCGGATGCCCACGCTCTGCGGCTGTGTTTGTGTGTAGGGATGGGCACTGGGTAGTGGGCATTCTTACTACACATGAAACACCATCGGCCGTGGCCGGGACACCAGAAAATAGTCAAGTCAAGTCAAGTTTATTTATATAGCGCTTTTCACAACACAGGTTGTATCAAAGCAGCTTCACAGTAATAAATTAGAACAATACATCAATGTTTGTTTCTAGTGGAACGTCTACGTTCGGTAATGCTGATCAATAGTATCGTTGATAGATTAATTAAATTAAATATCCCCAAATATCCCCAACTGAGCAAGCCAAAGGCAACAGTGGCAAGGAACCGAAAAACTCCATCAGGTGACCTAATGGAGAAAAAAAAAACCTTGGGAGAACCCGGGCTCAGTCGGGGGCCAGTTCTCCTCTGGCGTTTATGAACTAGAGGTCGGATTTAACTGTAGAATTAAAAGTATTATATGAATGCCTGGCTGAAGAGATGCGTCTTTAATCTAGTTTTAAACTGGGAGAGCGAGTCTGAGCAACGAACAGTATCCGGAAGACTATTCCAGAGTTTTGGTGCTAAATGTGAAAATGCTTTCCCTCCTTTGGTGGACCTAGATATCCTAGGTATGACCAAAAGCCTCGAATTTAGTGACCTTAAAGAGCGCGATGGATTATAGGGCGATAGAAGATCCGTTAAATAGACTGGAGCTAAGCCGTTTAGGGCTTTATAAGTCAGTAGCAATACCTTGTAATTAATACGGGACTTTATAGGTAACCAATGTAGGGATGATAAAATCGGTGTTATATGATCATATTTTCTTGATCTAGTTAGAACTCTAGCGGCGGCATTTTGGACTAACTGTAGCTTGTTTATTGAGGATGCAGGACAACCGGCTAATAACGCATTACAGTAATCTAGTCTCGAGGTCATGAATGCATGAACTAACTTTTCTGCGTCAGAAACTGATAGCATATTACGTAGCTTAGCAATGTTTCTAAGGTGGAAAAAGGCTGTTCTTGTAACATATGAAATATGATTTTCAAAAGACAGGTTGCAGTCTAATATAACACCCAGGTCTTTTACTGTAGAGGATGAAGTAACAGGACATCCTACTATGTTAAAGTTGTATTGTGAGAGGTTTTGTGGGTGGTTTTTTGAACCGATAAGTAGTACCTCTGTCTTGTCTGGATTTAATAAAAGAAAATTATGCGTCATCCAATCTTTTATATCTTTAACACACTCTGTCAATTTGGATAATTTAGCGTTTTCATCTGGCCGTGATGAAATATAGATTTGAGTGTCATCAGCATAACAATGGAAACTAATTCCATGTTTCCTTATAATATTTCCAAGTGGTAGCATATATATTGAGAATAATAGAGGGCCTAACACAGATCCCTGCGGCACTCCATAGTTTACTGGAGTTATGATAGATTTTTCTCCATTTAAATAAACAAAATGGTAGCGGTCAGATAAATACGATCTAAACCAGCTTAATGCTTGTCCTTGAACACCAGTATAATTTTGTAGTCGATCTAAGAGTATTGTATGATCTATAGTATCGAACGCAGCACTAAGATCAAGTAAAACTAATATTGAGATACAGCCTTGGTCAGAAGCTAAAAGTAAATCATTTGTGATTTTAACGAGCGCAGTTTCAGTGCTATGATGCGGCCTGAATCCAGACTGAAACTTTTCATACGTGTCATTTTCTTGTAAGAAAGAGCCCAGTTGAGCGGACACAACTTTTTCTAGTATTTTAGACATAAAAGGTAGATTTGAAATGGGTCTATAATTTACTAGATTATTCGGATCTAATTGTGGTTTCTTAATGAGAGGTTTTATAACTGCCAGTTTAAATGTTTTTGGAACATAACCTAAAGATAAAGACGAGTTAATAATATTGAGGAGAGGCTCTTCCACTACAGGTAACACTTCTTTCAATAGTTTAGTTGGTATGGGATCTAATAAACATGTTGTTGTTTTAGATGAAGTAAAAAGTTTATTTAACTCTTTTTGTTCTATAGTTGTGAAGCACTGTAATTGTTCTTGCGGCGTGATAATTGAGGCTGAATTATAAGGCGCGATTGAGGATTGAACGTTTACAATTGTGGTTCTGATGTTTTCTATTTTCTCAGTGAAGAACTTCATGAAATCATTACTACTAAACTGTAATGGAATACTTTGTTCAGGAGACATCTGTTTATTTGTTAGTCTCGCCACGGTGTTAAATAAGAACTTAGGATTGTTATGGTTGTTTTCTATTAGTTTGCGTAGATGCTCAGCCCTGGCCGCTTTTAGGGCCTTTTTATAACGTGACATACTGTCTTTCCATGCGATTCTAAAGACCTCTAAGTTGGTTTGTTTCCATTTACGCTCTAAATTACGGGTTTCTCTCTTTAGAACACGCGTAGTATTGTTGTACCATGGTGCTTTACTTTTCTCTCTGACCTTTTTTAATCTAATGGGCGCAACAATATCCAATGATCCAGAGAGAATGGTGCTCATAGTGCTAGTTAATTCCTCAAGTTCATCTGTTTGTTTGGGTTCACTGAGCAGCTGAGACAGATCCGATAAGCTGTTTGAAAAATTATCTATGGTGGATGGAAGGATTGTTCTGCCTAATCGATAACGCGGCGCAGCATGATATATTACAGGAGTACGTAATATGCAAGTTACCATGTAATGGTCAGTGACATCGTCACTTTGTGGAATGATATCTATATCGGTTGGATCGGTTCCATGTGATATAATTAAATCGAGTGTATGATTAAATCGATGAGTCGGTCCGGTAATGTTTTGCTTGACCCCAAAGGAGTTTAATAAATCTGTAAACGCAGCCCCTAACGCATCATTTTGATTATCTACATGGATATTAAAGTCTCCAACAATTAATGCTTTATCGAAGTTAACTAATAGGTCTGAGAGAAAATCTGCAAACTCTTTTAGGAAATCAGCGTAAGGCCCAGGCGGTCTATATACGGTAGCCAAGGCTAGAGATAATAGGGATGTTTTTCGAACATCTAAGAGCGTAACATTTAGTACAAGTACTTCAAATGAAATAAACTTATAACCCGTTTTCTGAGTAACATTGAGAAAATCTCTATAGATTGTTGCAACACCGCCGCCACGACCATTCAGACGGGGCTCGTGCTTATAGGAGTATCCTGCTGGAGTAGACTCATTTAAACCAAAATAATCATTTGGTTTAAGCCAGGTTTCAGTAAGGCAAAGTACATCGAAGCTATTATCTGTGACTATTTCATTTACAATAACTGCCTTAGGTGTGAGTGATCTAATGTTTAGAAGACCTAGCTTTAAAAATTGTTTTTGATTACCAATAGCAACATTTTCTGGTTTAATAACAATTAGATTTTTTCTAGATCCTGCAGTAGATTTATGATTTGATCTCACTAAACGAGGAATAGACACAGTTTCTATGCAATGTTCTACACTATTTATATCAGTTAAATTGGTGCAGCAGAGACTATGATTTGGACTTTTGTTTACTAGTCAAAAGGTATTTAACATTTTGGAGATGTTATCTGACAGAAGATCCGATCCGAATCTGCTTGGGTGTAAGCCATCAGCACGGTAAAGCCTAGGACGCTCCCAAAACAGATTCCAATTATTTACAAAGAGAAGTTTCTGCTCATTGCACCATGACATTAACCATTCATTAAGCGCAAATAATCTACTAAACTTTTCATGACCTAGTCGATACGTGGGAAGCGGTCCTGACACAATAATCGTTATATCAGGCGATGTGCTGCGTACCGTATCGATCAGATTCCTGAAGTCTTTCTTCAAAACCTCCGTTTGGCGCAGTCTGATGTCGGCCCCTCCCGCGTGCAGGACAACGGTTCCGACGCGCTCGTTCAGAATCTCGGGAACGTGAGCAGCGATTTCAGAAACACGAGCACCAGGAAAGCAGTGACTATGCACCTTACTTTTATTTAACGTAACGTGTACGTGTCGAACGATGGAATCGCCGATGATCACAGCATCGCGTTCTGTTTCGCGAAGAGGGGAGAAGCGGTTTTGTGTGGATATCTCGAAAACCGGGAGGGTCGGAGAGAGTTTTCTTGGTCTAGACCTGACTCGCGACTTCCGCTGCGGAAAAATCCAGGCTTCGTGATGGCATGTTGGAGCCGGAGTGAACGAGACCATGGCTGATCGCGACCTCGACGTTCGGGACCGATGTTGAGGAACGCACGGAGTAGACGAGGTCGGAGTCAGCGGGTTAGTACCATTAATCTCTGATTTGTGTGCCTCGGCACGTGATGTTTCGAGAGCCAAACGCCGGTCTATCAGCTCGGCTTTTCTTACTAAAAGGTCGTGGATCTGTTTCTCAACAGCTTCCAGCTCAGACTGCACCGCGTGCAGCTCAAATGTGTCCTCACCTGCACCAAAAGGTAGACTACTTAAATTTGATATATTCGCCATTTTAACAGATGGACAGTAAGTTAAGTTAGCAACGACGCTACCAGTGGTGCTATCAATATTAATACTAATTTATGGCTTAAGTCTTGGATATAATCCGTCTTTTCAGTGGTACGGGTGTAGAGTAGACGCACGATAGGCGAAAAAATGTTTGTTTGTAACTTAAATGAGTGCGGAGAAGATGCGTTCAGCCGTGATCCACGGACGTAACCTATAAGAGTATCCAGCGTTGGATCACAAGGCTTGAGACGCGTCTGCTCAACAATCCGCGTTATAACTATGAGGTGAGGAAAAGTAGAAAATGTTCGTTGTAAGTGAGTTTAGAGAGAAATCAAGAAGTATAAATCAATCGATGGAGCTCCAAAGACAACAACGCGCTCAGACGCGACGCATGCGCATTCGAAACAGCAAAAACAAAATAAATGAAAAAAATGAAAAAAAAAAATACACTCTTTTGGGGAATTATCTGGGTAGCCGTGAAAACGGCATTTTTGTGCTGGCAAGCGGGTGACAGAACCGACTTGTTGGCTGCAGAAAACACTGGAACAGTCACATTTGCTGGAACTGGACGAGCGAATAGCTTTGGTGTGAGTCTGGCCGCAGCGGGACTTAAACACCGTCGTTTTCCTAGCTGTGCTAGGACGACTTCGGGGGCTCGGGCTTCACCGTAATCCTAGGTCGCGGGCCACGTACAGCGGGGCGGCGACTGGATGAGCGGGAGCGCGGTCTCGCGCTTCGGGCCTGGCGGCGCTGTGAAGTGGAGGCAGTGGACGGTGGCTGTGGCTGTGAGCTCTGAGCAGACGGTTTCGCACAGCCCGCTGCAGAGCTGGAGCGCTTCGGGAGGAAGTGCTTCATAGCCTGTGACGCTTTCTGTACCTCTGCGAATCTCTCCGCGAAATCCTTGACGGAGGATCCAAAGAGGCCTGTGGCGGAAAGCGGGTCGTCGAGGAACGCGGTGCGCTCAGACTCGGCCATTTCCGAGAGCGGCAGCCAAAGATGTCTCTCAGTCACGGTGAGAGAGGCCATATTCCGTCCAATGGCTTGCGCTGCAGACTTAGTAGCACGGAGAGAGAGGTCCGTGGCACTCCTTAAGTCCGGCACGCAGATCGCGTCAGGCCCTTCCTCATCCAGCTTACGGAGGAGATCGGCCTGGAAGATCTGAAGCGTTGCCATGGTGTGCAGCGCTGACGAAGCTTGCCCGGCGGCGGAGAAAGCGTGGTGGAGCAGGCTTGACGTCGTGCGGCAAGCTTTAGAGGGTAGGGCCGACTTAGCACGCCGTCCAGCAGAGGGCGGGCATAAGTGGGTCGCTATCGCCTCTTCGACCGGCGGCAGCGAAAGGTATCCTTTGTTCTTGGCATCGTCAACAGTGGAGAATGCCAAAGAAACAGCAGGACGCACTCTAGCCGAATAGGGGGCGTTCCAGGACTTGGCGACTTCTTCGTGTAACTCAGGAAGAAAAGGCGCCGGTCTGGACGCAGGCGAAGCGCGCTCCCCCGGCAGGAAAAATCCATCCAGCCGGTTGTGAGCGGGCTGCTCAGGCGAAGACCACTCGAGGCCGAGGCTCGCCGCGGCCTGTGCGAGTACTCGCATGAGCTCCGTCTCGATAAACGCTCTCTTGCCTGAAGACATGCGGGCAGGGGGCGCGGGGTCCTCAGAGCCCGCCCAATCCTCACTGCCTGACGCCAGGATAGAGCAGGAATCATCCTCTCCCAGCAGGGCTTCCTCATCCACGAAGTCAACGGAAGCGGCGGCAGACGGCGGCCGCTGTCCGTCAGGAAGCGAGGCTGATGAAGCCGGGGAAGCAGGCGGGCGAACCGGCGAGCTTTGGCGGCTGAGGGAGGGTTCCGGGGCCCGCTGGGCACGACGCTTTTTACGGCGTGATGCCGCGGCGGGCGGGGGAGCAGTCTCGGTGAAGAAGGCTAGGCGAGTCCTCAGAGTCGCCATTGCCATCGGCTCGCAGTGAGGGCAGCCGCCGTCAGCGAGCGCGAGAGCTGCATGTTCCTCACCCAGGCAGGAAACGCAAACCACGTGGCGGTCCCCGTCGCTGAGTGTGGCTCTGCACGAGCCGCAGGAAGGCATCTTTAAAAAGACGCTAGCTCTTTTAGAATGTGTGTCGCGGCGGCGACACACACACAAAAGTACAGTGTAATAAGGAAAGGATATAAGCGCCGGAAAGCGCAGCAGGAAGGCAGGAAGGCGGCGCGGCCAGCGACTTCAGTGACTCGTCCCGCTGAAGGTGCTCTCTCTCAGACGGCGCGGCTTCTTCTCCGGCTCCAGCGATGCGTGTGCTTCGCTTGAAGGATGAAAAATCAGATAATAGCTGCCTGCGAGCGGTATTTATAGGCCTAGACCACGCCCATTCCGGCGGGACGTGACGCAGCGGGCGCGAAGTGCCCTGATTGGGTCTGGCGTCACGCCAGGCCTCGCTCGATAGGCTGCTGCAGTTGCCGCAGAGCAGCCAATAGGCGCGCGAGCTGTCTCGCCTATGTCTGCATGCTGCCGCAACGCGTTTTGCATTATTACAAAATTAAGGATAATTTTTGGCTTCAATATCTCGCGGAAAAAGGATTTTCCCCTAGCGTAAGATATCTTACGCAGTACGAGAGACCTCTCGTAAGAGAACCCCTCCTCCTCTGACATGTTTTTGATTGAATGAGAACGCAAGCTACTCTCGCTAGGGTTTTAAAGGAGACAGAAGATCGATCACGTGTTTTTCAGGAATCCAGCTATTGAATTTCGATGGCCATCCAAACCATTTCACCAAAACGTACATGGCTTTTCCATGTCGCTTTTTATCCAAAATTGTTTCGACCTTAAATGATTTATCATCGCCCACAATAATTTTTTGGAGTTCTTTTTCATAGAAAAAACCCTGTATTATCCCGCCGTCATAGTCCTGTAATTTATACACAGGTACCTCCCTGGGTATACAAGATGCTATTGTAAAATATTCTTCGGTATAGTTCTGCTCATAGCCTTTGGCAAATATATTCCAGACTTTAGATATTCTGACCACGTCCCCCACTGAGAATTTAAAGACGGTGTCTCTTTACGCATTTTCCCGTATAAATTACTGAATACCATGGATTCGTTTTCTTTATTTACATCCAACGGTCGCATTTTAATGGACTTGTGATAACTGGAGTTATACCCCTCTGTCAAATCTTGTAGAATATCGCAGTAGCGTTTGGAATTTATCGATGTAAGATATCGCCACATTCGTCCTTTTAAAGTTTTATTAAACCTTTCGACTACACTCGCTTTTAATTCAGAAGCTGTTGAAAAATGTGTTATATTATATTTTTTCATCATCTATTGAAAAGGCTTGTTGAAAAACTCTGTACCCTTATCTGTCTGTAACTTGATGGGAATTCGCCCCTCTTTCAAAACTGACAAAAATGCTTTAGTTACTTCACACGCGGATTTATTTCGCAACACCCGTGTCCACGCGTACTTGCTAAAAACGTCTATAATGGTAATTATAAACTTGATATTGTCGTTCTCTTTTGCGTATGCGGACGTATCGACTAAATCGGCCTGAAATTGTTGGTCTTTCCCATACACCACTACGCGGTTACGCTTATAATTTATTGGCGCAGTTCTATGCAGAGTGTATGTGTCCTGGCTAGCGAGCCATTTGGACACTTCATTATCAGACAGTCTTACACCGTGTTGTTCTAATACAGCTTGTTTTAATCTATCTTTACCCCCAAAAGCTCCAGAGCTCGCTGGGTCATAGTATATATTTTTCATAAGTTCAGCCATGTCAACGCTATGAGATTTCAGTCATAATGAATTGAGTTGCAAAGTTGTTCAGTATTTATTTATTTATTTTTCTTTTCTTTTTTTTTTTTTTTTACAATATAAAAGTCACAAACATTTTTTTTTCACAATATAAAAGTCACAAACATTTTTTTTATTTCACAATATAAAAGTCAGAAACATTTTTTTATTTCACTATATAAAAACCACAAACATTTTTTTTATTTCAGAATATAAAAGTCACAAACATTTTTTTTTTCACAATATAAAAACCACAAAAATGTTTTTTTATTTCACAATATAAAAAGTCACAAACATTTTTTATTATTATTATTATTATTTTACAATATAACGTTACAAAAACATTTCCAAACAACAAAAGTGATTGTTTTATTTTATTAGAAAGTTACAAACATGTATAATGTGAATTATATCACACAAACAAAAAAATAAAATTTCACAGACGTTTCAAAATTCTTCACCATAATGTAATCGACTAAAAAATCAATAATATTACATACATCGGGGTTTTCGTTACTTAACAAACTGCACACATCAGTTACATACGTACAAAGACATAATATATCTCCTATTCTAAGAGAGTTCTGACACTCAGGCATTAGATCGAGAATGTTTTTAATAACCACACACTGGGTCTTGTCATAGGTGAGAGACATGTTTACCATATGATTCCATTTGTCCGATAATCCACGTACGCCTTTCATTAATTCCATTAGTCGTTTTTCATCCGGACTCATGTCGATATTTGTAGTCCAATTATTCCGGATAATCTTATGGAGCAGGTTAGATATTCCACATTTAACACGTGATTTAAAGAAATATTTTGTAATCCATGAGGTAGAGCAGAAGTTCCCCATTTTTAAACCTGTGTGATCTCCGGATCTTCAGATACGGCAAGTTTCCATTTATCCACAGCTGTGTAAATTATTTCCTCGCATGGTTCGTCGATTAATTTCTCACGGATTAAAGATAATTGTTCCACTATGTACATTTCATCTTTGAGCCCGTATAAAATTGCCTCAACAGCTCCCTCGATCCTCTGGAGATGAGGCCTGCCTCCGTACTGACTCAATGCCTGAGCCAATATGTTTTTTAACTCCGGGGTGAGAAGCTTCACACTGATTTCTTCAAAACATCCGTAAAAATAATATGCAGAAGGTTCAAACAAGCAACTGTGTCTTGTCTGAGATGGATGGTCTACCATGCACCCAATGCAGTCTTTCTTCATTTGTTTGTCGACCAAAATTTCCAGAATGACAGCCAAAATAGCTTTGATAATCCGGTGACCTGTATCCCCTAGGCATCCGTCCGTCTCATTGACGGTTGTGTCTGGGGTCTGCGACAGGTGTTGAAAGTCCGTAGTTTGTGAGGAAAGCCAGATTGTGATAACCAAGTTCAGTACAGAAATTATTTATCCATTCGTTGCTTTTCTGAGGTAATCCATTTGTCATAATCGGTAATCCGTATGCTCCAGCCGGTAATCCATCAGTAGTTCCAAGCAGTTGAGATGATGAAGAAGAGTCACTTCCTTGAGACATGATGCGTGAATGAGGTAAGCTTTCAAGACACCGCTTTTTAAGGCTTGTAGATCGTGGGTGGGGTTATTTGGGAGCCCCTCCTACAGGGAACTGTCCACTCAGGGTGGAATAGCTTTACTTTAATATTCGTATAACGCTCATACGCGCTGGTCCACTGGAAAAACTGATTGACCTTTGAAAAAATCTCATCCATCAGCGGTAGATCTTTCCATTGGAACATGAATTTCAGATCATATAATTTTAAATGGTCTTTTTCACGTATTGGCCATGAGTATTCTGGATTCGTTCCAAAGTCGCTACACAGAATGTACATATAGTCGTCCGAATGTTTTATAGCGTTTATACGCCCACGTATAAATAGAATTAATTATTATTCATAACGAATTATGATCAATAATTAATAATTTAATTATTTTCATAATTTACTGTAGCAGAATCAATAGTATGATCATTTTATCGGTTCATCCAATGAACAGAAAGCATAAACAATTATTAACTCTAGGAAATATAATATCTTCCTGACCAAGAAAGAATAATCCCCAGCTAACAATAAATTACGAAGTAAATTAAGGGTAACAGCATAGGTAACTTAAATCGAAGTTCAAGACAATAAATTTGATAAGCACATACACAAGCAATCTCTTTTCAAATACAAACAATACTTTATTGATTATATACTAACACATACAGCTAATGTCTAACACAAACACACACACACGCACACACACATTCATACGAGTTGCAGAAAGGAAGAGAGTGAGGAAAGAGTGGGTTTAAGAGTGAAAGGATGAAATCTCACGATTCCATATGCACTTAGACATGACCTGAACGAACCATCAAACATTAATTTAACCCTTCTATCATTTTAGGCAGGTTATTAAAGTTATATAAATACACCAGTTCAGCTTTTAGTCTGGAGGTTACTTGCTTGTCTTCTGCGTTCCTTTTTGGAATTCCCTTTGTTGCGTAAAAGGGGGTTTCCCCGGGTTCGTTCCTCGGCTGTGGTCTCCTTGTGCCTGGGTCTGCGGCGTTCCAGTCACGTGTTGTGCTGGCGGATGAATTGAAAGTCTTTGTCTGAAGCTGGCTTTGCAGAAGAAACGTGACTCGAAGTCTTGTCGCAAAACTTAACTTAGAACCGAGACTCACAACGGAAAATAAAGGAAATGATAACTCAGAAAAGAAAAGAAAATTTAGATGAGAGTAGTAAGATGGCTTGAATAAATCTAACCCATCTGATCTTAATTTGGGTTGGTCTGCTTCTCAGTTACATGGTTGCTCTGGTTCAGATCTTCATCTTTTTCTGCCCATCTCTCTTGAGAGTGATAGCAGAGCGTTTCTTGAGGGTGAATCCAGAGAGCGAGAGCACAGAGAGAGAGCTTTGAGAGCAGCGAGAGAGAGAGTTTTTGGGTCTCAGGGTTTTTACCTAAAAGTTTGTCCCCCCTCTTGAAGAGATCGGACCAATTAGACACTGCCTTTGTTTTCAAAGTCATAAATCATGTCTTCCCTGGGGGTTTAAAGACCAGATGCACCGTTTAGGCATGATTTCTAATTAAAAGAAGATCAAAACATATTACATAGATATCATTCAAGCCATCTTTTGAATCTCGGGCATACGATCATACTGATATGAAACACAACACACTCTCATTCAAACGTCTATCAGTATAACACTTACATGAATTATATGGGATCATAACATATTATCTTATTCAAATATGCATATAAGTGGTAGAAAAAAAACACAGGATTAGGTAGTTGCATGACTGTTTGATCATGAGTCCATTGAAAATTGTTCTTGAATGAGTTTTATGTATACTGTAGGAAAAGTCTCAGTTTTCTGGTTTAGAAGAGAAAAGAGCTTCTTAAGAAAGTTCATTCAGAGGTCTTCAGGAGGAGGGGTTCAGGAATGTTTGCTGGTATCGATCCGTCTTGCAAAACTATCAAACGTTGACCAGTTCTTCCTTAAGTTAACCAATAAAGGTCTTTGGTTAGCAGACTTTCTGGAGTCTGTGAATGATTCATGGTTGGGTAAATTGAATCTGGAATGTGAGGACTCTTGTGTGAGACCTTGGTCTCTGTCTTTCTCTTAAACAGTCAGCGTTTTGTCAACAAAGCTTGGTATTGACCAGCTATTTGGTTAGTGTTGGGTGGTTTAATTAGTCACGCTGGTCGGCGCCTGGATCCCGTGACAAGATGGATGAGGATAGAAGTCCTGACCAAATCTTGAATTAATATTCTGTTTGAAATAATATTATGGAAGAAGATTATTTTGTCGTTACATATCCCCCCTTCGGTCGACGATGTGTTGAGTAGAAGACATCGGTGAACGCTGGAGAAATGGGTAGAGGAAGCAAACACAAACAGCAAACAACAAGACAACACCTCCATGACTGGTCACTTTACTGGTGCAGGGCATTAGATTACCTAGGCATAAACAGGTTCACTCTCTCAATATAGTTAGTCACGTTGAATAGAGTTTGGTTCAATTTTAGGACCGTTATCCTAATTTGTTTTGGGACGGTGATTAATCAATTTTGTGACTAAATTTGATTTGTTTGTTTTCTTCTCTTCTAAATTGTTCTAGGCTTAGACCAATTTACCTTTCAATTTGTGATACGAACGATGCAGGGAGTTCTCTGGCTCACATTCGTTTTGAGGTGACTTACAAATATTAGGCGTGGTGTGTCAATCCTATTATTGTGACCTTGACCCTTATGGGGCAGACAGGCATTTTACCTAATAAAAGAAGGAAAGGAAGGAAGAGGTAAAACAAAACAAAGCAGTTGAGTGTTCCTCCTGATATGACTTATGTAACTACGGTGCACAGCTAAGGTGTCAGGTATCATGATGTAATGAGAGGTGTTCTACGGTGTACTTGTTGGATGGATAGTTACCATGTTTACTATGGTAAGTGTAGCTAAGTTGTTAAGCTAGTTTCTAAAGTCGGTTTTCTACCTGTGGGGAAAAACACGTTTGTGGCATGTTTTGCATGGTAGAGGTGGTTAACTTCTGTAAGTTAGTGAGCATGTTAGGGGTGTCGAGTAGTGCATGTATGTATGTATGCATGTATGCATGTATGGTCAGATCTGTTTCAGTCTGTTTTGCTCCCCCCCTTTGCTTGATGGCTGAGCTTTGATGAGCTTGTTGCCTCTTTGCCTTGGAAAAGGGATCTTCTGTGATCTGCTGGGGTCAAACCAGTAAGGCAGGAAGTTCTCTGGCAGACATAGCGGGGGTAGTTTGGCATGGATGCGTGCAGCTGTAGTGCGAAACTTGGTCTCTGTTGTTGCATTCCTCCGATGATGCCTTCTGGTTGTGACAGACTTTCTGACCTTCTGTGCTTAACTGTTGTTGCTGTAGCACACACATGGTTCTTGAGTTTGGAGCTCGTTTGGTGGGTTCTTTATGAGTGGTAGCCAGGATGGTGTTTTCTGGTACCTCAGTGGTTGACTGTGAGAGAGCACTTTGTTCTGTGTTGTCGTAGAACAAGTGGTCGTCATCTTCATTATGAAGGTGTATCAGGTGATCATTGGTGGTCTTCCGTGTTCAGCCTGTTTTCTAGGAACACTTCCAGTCGCCTCATTAGCTGCTCCATGTCTTCTGAGGGTAAACTGTCTTGTTCTTGGGCATACCCAGTGCTGTTCTTAACTGAGTGGTGCCGAGGTGGGTTACTTGAGAAGCGTGGCTGGTCCCATGAATTTTCCATGTGGTTGGTGTAGTTGCTGTCATCAGCATGGGAGTCACGTTCTCTGTGCTTCTTACGAAGAACTGTGGAGTTGTCATGCCACTGGTTGTCTTCCAGTGCAAGGCTTGTGTCTTGGCTGAAGGAGTTTGAAACTGTGGATGTTTTCAAACCTTTCTTTGAGGACATCTCCTGTTTGATGTGGGCCTTGTGTGTCAGGTCACGTAGCTGCTGAATTGTCAATTGTCATAATTCTTTTATCAGTGTCTCACATAGCAGCTGGTAATTTGACTTGACATGAGCAGGTTGTCGGTCTAGAAAGCTTCGTACCTCTGAACTGGACGTCGATCTGAGGAGGTAGAACCTGTCTCTGTCAGTCACATGTGGTCTCACCTCTAGGTGGAAGTTGATATCTCGGATGTGGGACTGGATGTCCGGGCATTCCGTGGAGTTTGGGTTGAATTGAGTGATATTCTTAACCGGCTGGTTGAGATCTTTACAGGTCATCCCCTGTGCAGCTTTGGAGTCTGCCTGGATGAGCTCTCTTTGTTTGTTGGCAGTGAACAGTTCTGTGGTGAAGGCTGGTGATGTTTTGGGTTGCGGCCATTCACCTTTTCTGTTGTATGGCAGTTCTTGGATGGAGGACTCTGTTCTGCTCAGCAGTGGTGATGCTGAGGGAGGTCTCTCCCTTCTTGGCTCTGGTTTCTGTTGGAAAATGTGCTGGAGTTCATCTCTGACCGCGTAGAGCTCGTCGTTGGCGTCATCTCGCTGTTGGGTCAGATGGTCAAGGTCAGCACTGCACCTTTCCAGGTGGTCTTTCAGAGCATTAATTTCAGAGTTCTTATCTTTAATATCAGCTTTAGCTTTCTCTAGCTGATGTTCAGCAGACTGGAGTTGGTTTACCAGGTGCTTCTGGACAGTCTTTAATTCTTGTTTGTCACGTTCAGTGACTGCAAGGGCTTCTTGGAGCTTGTCAACTTGTTTCTTTGTTTCTTGCTCCACTTCGTCAGGCACTTGAGCTTTCGCTTTGAGCTGGTCTGTGCAGCGTTGAGTGTGCATCAGCTCTCTCAGGAACTCAGTGGTCTGACGCTTGAAGTCGTCCTGGACTTTCACTTCCAGCTTGTCTATGCAGCTCTGAGCACGTGTCAGCTCCTCCTGAAGGTGGGTGATGTGCTTGTCGCTTAGTGTCAGCTGGGCTGTGAAGGCATTGCTTAGGGAACAGATAATCTTGGTTAGTTCCACGTGGTTGTGGTTCTGATTCTGGCTTGAATCATGTGTCAGGAGTCTTCTCAGAATTATGATTATTATTAAAAATAATAACAGTTCAATTGTCTTTGGTGTGAGGCAGTCTGCAATGCCTCTGAGCCAGGCGTCCACGTCAGTTGGGTTGGTTGTCCGCGACATGTTGGCACGCTGGGGTGAAGAGACTGACACAGATCTGTGTGGGGTGTAAGCCTGTGTGGTTGAACAGCTAAGTGTCGTTTCAGTGGCTGTACAACAATAGTGAAGTGTTGTAATGTCTAAGTGTTGGTCTCAGTGTAGACAGGTAGGCTATTGATGTGGAAACTTTGTCACTCAACTAAGTGAGGGAAAGAGAGAAAAAGGTTAAAACAAATCTCAATTGAAAGGATTTTTTTTTTCAATGGGAGAAATATTTTTATAAATATTTTATCAATGAAAAGCTGGTTTAAACTCGTGAAGTGTCACTTAACTGAGTAAAGGGGTAAAAGAGAGAGAGGTTAAAACCAATTTCAATAAAACAAGAAAGAAAATTCTTAAGTAGGTGAAGGAACTGTAGTATAATGGAAATGGTTCAGGTGAAGTGAGGGGTTTGGTGAGCAAACAGAGTCTCGGTCAGAAGACGTCAGATGATATGGCGTGATGATGGAAGCAAGGAGAAGGCAAGGTTTATTGCAACACCAGTAGTGGTTTATTTATTGTTACGGTTGTCTTTGGTTGAGATGCATGGTTTGTGTGCTGCAGAATTAAATAAAAAGAGATAACAATCAATAACAATTAATTGACAGTTGTCAATCCACATAAATTAAACAATACAAATAAACAAAAGGGATATGAATTTACTAATCACAACGACTAAACAGGCTGTTAAAACATGAATCAAACAAACAATCGTCCCACATGGTTCACGGCACATGTCTGGCAAACAAAGAAATCAACCAATAGTGCACATGTTAACAGTTGACAGTAAATCATAAAAAAGACAAATCAAATGGAAACAAATTAACTCACGTTAACTGATGAAGACACACACAGTATACATCAGAGTGCCAGGAGAAAGTGCAAAGAGTGAGCCAAGAGGTGCAGAAGCAATTTATAGACAACAGGTGAGGCGGGCGTGGTCAGGTGGCAAGTGGGAAAGTATCTTGGAAAGAGCGAAATGGAGTAGAAAGGGAATGGAATTGCCAGAGTCTTTTCATAGCCGCCCCGGAATTGGGATCAATTCCTCCTGATAAAAAGACTCACTCGTCTACCAGCTCAGGAAGCACCATCAAACGTGACACTGGTCTTGTGTAAATCCGACTGCCAACTTGGACGTCCACTGACCGGACACGACCATCCCTCCCAGTCGTGACGGTGGTGACACGCCCAGTTGGCCAAGAAGCCCGAGGCAGTTGTGGGTCAAAGATTAGAACAGTCTTCCCTACTTCGAGATTCTGGACCTCCCTCAGCCACTTCCCTCTAGGTTGCAGGTTAGGCAAATAGTCACGAATGAATCGTGTCCAGAAGTGGTCAGCTAAAATCTGGCTATGACGCCACTTCCTTCGCCCAAGGAGCTCACTACTGACAAACATGGCTTGTGGCAGAGAGGCATCACGCCGCCCCATCAGGAGCAAATTGGGAGTGACCGGATCAGGATCCGCAGCATTGGAGGAAAGATAACCTAAAGGCTTAGAATTCATGATGCCTTCTACCTCGATCAGGACAGTTTGAAGGACAACTTCGGAGATGGTTTGCTTTCCAAGAATCACTCGCAGGGCATTCTTAACTGATCTGATTTCACGCTCCCAGACTCCACCGAAGTGTGGAGCCCCTGGTGGATTGAAGTTAAATGAAATCTGCTGATCGGCTAAGTGTTCCTGAAGCTTAGGTTCCATCTCCTGGAAGCATTTACTCAGTTCTCTGTCTCCAGCACGGAAGTTTGTTCCTCTGTCTGCCCAGATCTCCAAGGGCTTGCCACGACGGGATATAAAGCGACGGAGAGCTAGGAGAAAGGCGTCAACATCCAAACTTCCGAGCAAGTCGAGATGTAAACAACGAGTAGTTAAGCACTTAAAGATGATTCCCCATCGCTTCTCTGTTCTACGGCCCTGGTGGATAACAAAGGGTCCAAAGCAATCTACCCCGGTGGACCAGAATGGTGGTTTAAAGAGACGCAGCCTCGCTGGGGGCAGATCAGCCATCTTCGGTACTTCAGGAGAGGATTTCCATCTCTGACACTCCCGACAGCTGTGCTGATGTTTACGGATAGCTGGTCTTCCTCCCATGATCCAATACTTGCGTCTCAATTCTCCGAAGACCCTATCTGGGGCCGGATGCAGCAGGGACTCATCATAGGCCTTAATGATGAGCTGCGTAGTAGAATGCTTCGGGTCTAGAATAATTGGGTGAATGATGTCGGGATCCAAGTCCTGGGATCGACGGAGTCTTCCTCCTACTCTCATCAGCCCCACATCTGGATCCAGTTCAGGAGACAATGAGAGGAGACGACTCTGCCTAGGGAGAGGTTTCCCTTTCTGGAGAGCGTCAAGTTCTTCAGGGAAACATGACGCCTGAGCTTGCTGTAAGATTAAGGTTTCGGCTGCTGCTCCTTTAGAGACTTGGTCTGACTGAGTTCGTGCCTGCTCAATGGCGACGATTAAGTCACTCCAGTTTCGATACTGGGAGACATCTGGTAAGATACAGGTAGCAGAAACATTCAGACACAGAACAGCTTTCTTCAATTCAGTACTGTCTGCGAGTGGTGATGGTTGGGCAACAGTAGGGGCAACTGGCCAGCAATTTTCAGGCTTCTGCAAGAAGAGCGGCCCAGTCATCCAGCAGTTGGGTTGAACCAAATCACTCAGTTTCTTGCCTCGGGTCAGGGCATCCGCTGGGTTGTTCGAGCTGTCGACATATCTCCAGTCATCACTGTCGGTGAGTTCCTGGATTTCTGCGATCCGGGTGCCGACGAAGACCTTATAGTGGCACGACTCGGATTTCAACCAGGTCAGCACCGTTGTGGAGTCACTCCAGATGATAGTTTGAGCTAACGACAAGGTAAGTTCCGACCTCAAGGTCGTGGCTAACTGTGCCCCTAATAAGGCAGCACTCAGTTCAAGTCGGGGTATTGACAACTGTCTCTTCGGTGACACTCTGGAACGAGCCATGAGGAAGGCCACATGAATGTGATTTTGATTGTCCTGGACATGCAAATAAGCCACAGCACCATAGGCCCGTTCCGCGGCATCACAAAAGACATGAAGCTCTCGGTATATACCTGACTGGTCCGCACAAGGGGGCACATAACAGCGGGGCAGTCTGATGCTGGGGAGCTCCGACAGTTCCTGTTCCCACTTTAGCCATTGATCTGCTAGTTCGGACGGAGTGATGGGGTCATCCCAACCTTGTTTGAGTTTCCACAAGTCCTGCCCCAGCACTTTAGCCCGGGTGGTATAAGGTAAGATGTACCCTAATGGGTCATATTGACTGGCAAGAGTGCGGTAGATGAGACGGAGTGTGGGAATCCTGATCGGCGTCACCCTGTGTTTGTATCCCAGGCTATCAGGAAGGCAACGCCAGCACAAGCCTAGGGTGGATTCTTGAGGATCAACGCCAAATTGAGAGAGCCACAAGTCAGTGCTCACAGATCTTGCCTCAGGTGAAAGATGTTCTACCACACTGGAATCATTACTTGCCCACTGACGGATTTCGAATCCTCCTCGAGACAGTGTGGCGCGAAGTTTGTCCAACAGAGCTTTGGCGGTGGCTGATGTTTCAAAGCTCTGCAGACAATTGTCAACATAGAAAGCTCTTAGCACTGAGTTCAACACTTCATGGTCACTCTCAGGGTGCTCCTTCACGTGACGTTGCAGGGCGTAAATGGCGCAGCAAGGACTGCAAGCTGTGCCAAAAGGTAACACTTGCCACTCATAGGTTTTTGGGGGAGTTGTCTTAGCCATAGCTCGCCAGAGAAACCTGAGTAATGGCCGGTCAGCAGGGAGTAGATGCACTTGATGGAACATAGATTTTATATCGCCACTGATGGCCACACTATGCTCACGGAAACGGAGGAGCACACCAAGAAGAGAGGGACCGAGAGTTGGACCAGGAAGAAGACTACAATTCAGGCTGACACTATGAAGCTGGAAAGAACAGTTGAACACCAGTCGGTGTTTCCCACTGGCTTGTTTGATAACATGATGTGGGACTAGCCAAGATTCTAACCCTGGCTGGTCATCTTTGGGATCCACCTCCTTCACATACTCCATATCAACAAGCTTCTGAATCTCCTGGTGGTAAATCTCAATTAGCTCTGGGTCCTTATTCAGTCTGCGCTCGGTTCCCCGGAGCCATGGCAACAAAGTATGGGCTGAGGAGGATAACCTAGGACTGTTGGGTGCTCTGAGCAATGGGGTAGCATATCGCAAGACCTCACCTACTTCTTTGACGGCAGTCTTAGTCTCAAGCAGTTCCAGGCAATAGTGGTCTTGTTTAGATCGGGTTACATCCTTCTCCTTACGGTGTGGGAAGGAATCCAGTCTCCACAGTCTCTCCACATTCTCCATCAACTCCGCAGTAGCGGGGCAGGATACACGATCACAAATAGTAAACAAAGCTTGTGCATCTGAAGGAGGAGATCGAGGTAAGGCATTGGATGGGCCTTGAACAGCCCATCCCAGGGCAGTATGAATGGCGATAGGTCCCCCATAAAGTCCAATACGGACAGGCTCTTTGGGCACCAACAAGTGGGAATGATCTGAGCCTATTAGGATTAATGGCCGAGCATGGACAAAGTCCGGTAAGGGTAAGCCTCGCAATATTCCCTCTGCAGGTCAGAGGCACAACAAGAATGCTCAGCCAAATTGAGGACTGGGGCAGTAAAGGCATTGGCTATATGAAACCTAATCTTCTTCCTCTGGCTCACAGGGGAGATATAACAGGAGATGGTCTCACCACTCATGGGAATTACTTCATGTCGCACAGTTCTGAGATTAAGGGTCTCTTTTGGCCCTGTAAGTTGTAGCTGGGACGCTGCTGAGGTCAGAATGATTGTTCTTTCTGAACCATCATCGAATATGGCATACGTCTGCAGCCTCTTCCGGCCATTGATTAGTAAGACTGGAACTACCTTCAACATCACCCGAGGTGATCGGTTTTGCTGATCGATGTACAGTGTGTCGTCAATACAGGGTGCACGAACGAGCACATTGAGAATGTCTGCCGTAGCCAATTTCTCTGAGCTTTGTGGGTGTGTGGCCAGTTGACGTGCAATGCTATGCAGGATGGTGAGATGCAGTTCATTGCAAATGTTGCAAGGCTTTTTTAGGGTGCATTTATCCGGCTTATGGCAGCGGGCACATCTGTAACAACGATCATTCTTCTCTATCCAAGTTCTCAGTTCTGATGGGCTGAACTCCTTCACCTTTGGACAGGTTCCCAAGAAGTGGTTGTTATTGTTACAGTACGGACAGAAAGGTTGGAACTTGGGTTTACCAAGGATGGTCATCCCTTTTCCACGGCCTCCTTGGACACTAGGCTGTCTTTCCACAGTGGCTGTGTTGCTTAGGTACATAGTGGTAGGCATCACCTTTCTCACTTGGCTCTTTTGAACTGGTTCTCTTCTCTCAATTGAGGCAGGGACAAAGACTTGTTGGGCAAAACTCTTGGCCCTGGCTTTCACCTGGAGCCAGTCAGAGAAGTCTTCCAAGGTATATGTTTGTTCTGCACCATCTCTAAGGATACCACGATTCAAACAGTGCTCAACGAAACTGTCCCGATAATTAAGGGGGAGCTTCGTTAATAGCTTATCGACATGAGAACCACACCGCAATTCACTTCCACCTGCACCGTCCACCGATCGCAGCATGCCAATCAATGACTGTACAGAAAGAGCAAATTCCTGGAATGCATTGCTATCTCCGAATCTGACAGGTGGTGAATGAAGGATGCTGGCTAGTTCACTTTGGACCAACTGCCGTGGCTGGCCATACTTTGCTTTAAGGGCAGCAAGAGCAGATGTGTAGGGAGTTGAGGCATGCATATAAGACTTAGCTAGTTTGTACGCAGTAGGCAGCCTCAAATGGTCCATTAGAACCTGGAACTTATATTGTTCAGAGAGGTGAGCATGGATATCTAACAGGCTTTCCAACGCCATCTTAAGCAAAACAAAGTCACTTTCTCTCCCACTCTCAAAATAAGGCAGTCTTGGCTTGGGGATGCCAAAAGCAGTGGCTACTAACAGCTCCATGATACTGGCTCCCTCTGATGTCCTTTCACTGCCCTTGTGTAATGAAAGAGGTGCGGACGTATCAGGAACTGGATCTGAGGGTCTTTGACTCTGGGAAGGACGAGGTGCGGTCCGCACTAAATGGATGAACGAAGGAGGTGAGGGAGTTGCCTGCTCTGGACTGGACCTCTGAACTGCTGGGTGGCTCCCTTGAACAGGATGGAGAGTCTCAGACTGACTCACAGCATCGACAGGCTGAGGTAAGGATTGGAACGACGAAGTGGTTGGCTGACTCACTGGAACAGGATCAAAGACAGATGTTGGATGACCAACACAACAAGCTTGTTGCTCTGAGTACAGATCAACAGGTTCACCTGAATCCAAAACTCTGGAGCTCATTGAAAAAGGAGCCAGCTCTTGAGGTGGCAGAGCAGGTGAATGTTCTGTGGTCACTTCTCCAGTGAATGAGGTTATCAGCCGAGCCTCCTCTAATTCTCGGTGAACTTTCCGCAGTCGTCGCTGTAGAGTCAGAGATCGGGACATCCTCTCTCGCTCTGTTAAAGCCGCTTGTGCTTGCCTGTCCAGTTCTCGAGCCCGGCTATCCAGGGCTTGTTCCTCTTGGATTTGATTTTGGATCTCTTGCAGTTCTCCAAGTTTCCTCCTCTCCTCAATCATGGCTGCCTGTCGAGAAGTGAGCTCCACACCATGGCTCTTGCGCGAGCTTCGGGAACTTCCACTGCCAGAAAAGTAAGTATACGAGGTGGCCTTCGACCTGGGTGATGACTCCTGCTTATCCCTCTTGCCTCTGGATCTAGTAGGTCTCCCCTCTCCCTGTGAGGGTGAAACTGGTTGTGGAGCTAGTTGTGGAAGTGGAGGTTCCTCAACCGATTCGGGCTGAACATAATCGTGGGTGATTTCTTCATCCTCCACTTCTCCATTTCCAGCTTCAATTGGGTTAGAAGATGGTTTGGCTGCTTGGCTGGGATAAAGTAGGCTCTCGGGCTTACTAGAGGCTTTCCTAGCAGGAACCGGGAAGCCATAACGGTCAGGTTGATGCCTCTCTCGCCTGGATAAGGTGCTACTGGGTTTAACTGGGAGAGCCCTCTCCAACTCCAACTCTTTCTCATCTTTTCCATCCATACCAATGCCTGCCATGGTATCCCTCACTCAGTCTCCGGCTCGAAGGACCACTGAAGGAACTGTAGTATAATGGAAATGGTTCAGGTGAAGTGAGGGGTTTGGTGAGCAAACAGAGTCTCGGTCAGAAGACGTCAGATGATATGGCGTGATGATGGAAGCAAGGAGAAGGCAAGGTTTATTGCAACACCAGTAGTGGTTTATTTATTGTTACGGTTGTCTTTGGTTGAGATGCATGGTTTGTGTGCTGCAGAATTAAATAAAAAGAGATAACAATCAATAACAATTAATTGACAGTTGTCAATCCACATAAATTAAACAATACAAATAAACAAAAGGGATATGAATTTACTAATCACAACGACTAAACAGGCTGTTAAAACATGAATCAAACAAACAATCGTCCCACATGGTTCACGGCACATGTCTGGCAAACAAAGAAATCAACCAATAGTGCACATGTTAACAGTTGACAGTAAATCATAAAAAAGACAAATCAAATGGAAACAAATTAACTCACGTTAACTGATGAAGACACACACAGTATACATCAGAGTGCCAGGAGAAAGTGCAAAGAGTGAGCCAAGAGGTGCAGAAGCAATTTATAGACAACAGGTGAGGCGGGCGTGGTCAGGTGGCAAGTGGGAAAGTATCTTGGAAAGAGCGAAATGGAGTAGAAAGGGAATGGAATTGCCAGAGTCTTTTCAGTAGGAGAAATATTATTTTTCTCGTAAATGCTTCCTATCGGTGAGAATCTATTTCCAGAAAGGTAAACAATATTATTGTTTATGTTTACAAGGAAAAATAATACAATAATAATGCTGATACCTTTTTCCGAGTTTTACAGGATTGACACCACACACCGTCAGTTGGACCGCTTACAGCTGGGATGCTATGAAGGCGACGGTTGCTCAACACTTGTCTCTGTTAACTGATCTTGGATAATATGTTAAATTGTAAATTGTGTTTACAAAGACAGAGAGAGTATGGAGAACAAGAGAGGGTTTGATTACCAATCAAATACCTAATAATTGTTTTCTTTGGAAAAATTATCTTTCTCTTTCTTTAGACTCGATTGATGGTTCTTCCAGGTTTGTTTCCTACAAATTTGAGGGATGGCAAAGCAGGACAGAACAGGAAGGACGTAAGAAGGAAAGGAGGGAAGGAGATTGGATCCACAAATGGCTCTGGAGCCTTTGTCGAACTACGAGTATAGAATTGATAGTTGCCAACAACTAAACATTCACAAATAAAACTTTGTAAGAGAGGTTTATCTCTGATTTATTTGAAACTTGTAGTGAGATGCCAATGTCTCCTATTGAGGCTCAGGCGTTTCACTCCCAAGCTAGAAATCAAAAGAAAGGAGAAGATAATAAAGATGAAAGAAAGTAATAATGTGATGGACAAAATAAGAAAAAGGGAAATTAAATACAGAGGTAAATAAGTAAAATAGAATAGTTAAGGTTATAACCACAACTTGAAAAGGAGGACATACCGCAATAATAAATGAGCAAGCATGAGTCTAACAATATTTGTAATAGGGAAATGTTAGTTGAATAAGTTTACTTAACTTTCAAAGTGTAAGACTTATTCACCTGAAGCGATTAAATCTAAAAGAGAAATTTAGAAATTATGAGAATTATGAAATTAGATTTATTAAAAATAAATCTAGAAATTGTTAGAAATTACCTGTTTAGAAAAATAAAACTTCAATCTTGATTTAATATTTCCTTTTTTAAATCAAATTAGAATTTGGCAATTAATAATCATAAACCAGTATTTTCTTTTCAAGTAAAATGCAGGTAAATGAAATTAATAATTGTGAACCGAAATTTCATTTTCACAGAAAAAAAATATGGGTAAAGTATGAGACAGGTAAAATAGGAAAGAAGAAAAGACCAACAGGTGTAAAGGCCCGTTCACACCAAGGACGATAACTATAAAGATAACGAAAAAGATATAATTCTAAAAATCGTTCTCCATATTAAAGAATAACAGAGTTCACACCACAACTATAACGATAAAGATATGAGGAACGATATCGTTGGGATCACTTTCAGAACGATTTTTTTCCAGCTGTCGAACGATAAAACACTGACAGCCAATCAGAATCCATTCTAATTTAAAGGTCTCACGCATTTAAAATGGATCTGGATCATCCGGGCGCGCGCGTGCTTAGAATAAAAAGACCGTTATCGGTCGTTGGTGTGGACGCATATATAGTTATCTTTATCGTTATCTTTATAGTTATCTTGCTTGGTGTGAACGGGCCTTAACAGTCGAGGTGTTTAAATGGTTAAATCAGACACATTAACCACAGATGTTAATATTAATGATAACCGTAAATAATGCTAAGGCTTTAGCATAGGTTAGGCCTCAATGTAAACAACTATTTAGCTTAGCTTTAGCTTAGCTAGCCTAGCCACCAAAGGGTTTGTTGGTTGGGGTCAGAGCGTTGGTTAAGACTTCCGTGTCACGATTGTAACTATGGCGACAAAACAAACTCTAGTGGGCAAACATGTGAATTACAGTTTGTAAACAGTAATGCATGTTACATGAAATGTCGGCGCATTTCAACAATGTTCAAAGAAATATGCACGTACAGTTGATAATATTACGTGAAATGTCGCCGCATTTCAACCTGTACAAATGGGACGCCACTCGTAGCTGTTTTACGACGTGGGGCTTCACTCAGTTTGTTATGAGTGAGATTAACTTTAAAGGACAGCTTTGTGCTGTAATAGATGGAACAATATCTCGGCGGATTGTCTCTGTGCAATTTTATCTGAGCACACGAAAACAACAGGGTTTTTAACTGTTGGTTGAGTTTCAACGTCAAGCTTTACTTGAACACAACTTTAAATAATTCCTATTCAACTACACTCGGACATACGCAGTGTTTACACAAGAATTAATTGAACAGACACAGATAAGCTTATAGTTTATCACGGGGAATGCCGTGGGACACGCACGGACAACCTGATAAATAAAGACTAATCTGTGAGAATATTCGTCCCAGTGGAACACGCACTGAGTGACGATCAGATAAATAAGGACTAACGTTCACGTTAGACGAGGGACACGCTCGTCCGTCCTTTACATGGTTATTTTAATTACTGCAGTTTTAATTTCATTCAGCTCTCTGACTGATACAAACACACATAACGTTATAGCTATTTGAAAGACTCTGGAACACGCAGATGTCTTAAGCTATAATTAAAGTAAAAGAATCGAGGGATACGCTCAATTGTTACCTTATCGTTGTGTGAGATCTTATATCTTGGGTTATTTTACTGCAGTTTAAAATAAAATAAAAATAGGCAGGCAGCCTAGACTAGAGTAACAGCTCTCTCTGTGTATTCACTCAGCAGACATTCATTCAAAACAGAGCGCGCGGCGCGCGCTGCATATGTCACACACAGACTCAGAGGTCCGGATCTCTCTCGAAAAGATAATTACTTCGTATATGCTTACAATTTTAGGTTAAACTTCCCGCATTCTCTCCACCATAAATATAGCGTTTATACGCCCACGTATAAATATAATTAATTATTATTCATAACGAATTATGATCAATAATTAATAATTTAATTATTTTCATAATTTACTGTAGCAGAATCAATAGTATGATCATTTTATCGGTTCATCCAATGAACAGAAAGCATAAACAATTATTAACTCTAGGAAATATAATATCTTCCTGACCAAGAAAGAATAATCCCCAGCTAACAATAAATTATGAAGTAAATTAAGGGTAACAGCATAGGTAACTTAAATCGAAGTTCAAGACAATAAATTTGATAAGCACATACACAAGCAATCTCTTTTCAAATACAAACAATACTTTATTGATTATATACTAACACATACAGCTAATGTCTAACACAAACACACACACACGCACACACACATTCATACGAGTTGCAGAAAGGAAGAGAGTGAGGAAAGAGTGGGTTTAAGAGTGAAAGGATGAAATCTCACGATTCCATATGCACTTAGACATGACCTGAACGAACCATCAAACATTAATTTAACCCTTCTATCATTTTAGGCAGGTTATTAAAGTTATATAAATACACCAGTTCAGCTTTTAGTCTGGAGGTTACTTGCTTGTCTTCTGCGTTCCTTTTTGGAATTCCCTTTGTTGCGTAAAAGGGGGTTTCCCCGGGTTCGTTCCTCGGCTGTGGTCTCCTTGTGTCTGGGCCTGCGGCGTTCCAGTCACGTGTTGTGCTGGCGGATGAATTGAAAGTCTTTGTCTGAAGCTGGCTTTGCAGAAGAAACGTGACTCGAAGTCTTGTCGCAAAACTTAACTTAGAACCGAGACTCACAATGGAAAATAAAGGAAATGATAACTCAGAAAAGAAAAGAAAATTTAGATGAGAGTAGTAAGATGGCTTGAATAAATCTAACCCATCTGATCTTAATTTGGGTTGGTCTGCTCCTCAGTTACATGGTTGCTCTGGTTCAGATCTTCAGCTTTTTCTGCCCATCTCTCTTGAGAGTGATAGCAGAGCGTTTCTTGAGGGTGAACCCAGAGAGCGAGAGCACAGAGAGAGAGCTTTGAGAGCAGCGAGAGAGAGAGTTTTTGGGTCTCAGGGTTTTTACCTAAAAGTTTGTCCCCCCTCTTGAAGAGATCGGACCAATTAGACACTGCCTTTGTTTGCAAAGTCATAAATCATGTCTTCCCTGGGGGTTTAAAGACCAGATGCACCGTTTAGGCATGATTTCTAATTAAAAGAAGATCAAAACATATTACATAGATATCATTCAAGCCATCTTTTGAATTTCGGGCATACGATCATACTGATATGAAACACAACACACTCTCATTCAAACGTCTATCAGTATAACACTTACATGAATTATATGGGATCATAACATATTATCTTATTAAAATATGCATATAGGTGGTAGAAAAAAAACACAGGATTAGGTAGTTGCATGACTGTTTGATCATGAGTCCATTGAAAATTGTTCTTGAATGAGTTTTATGTATACTGTAGGAAAAATCTCAGTTTTCTGGTTTAGAAGAGAAAAGAGCTTCTTAAGAAAGTTCATTCAGAGGTCTTCAGGAGGAGGGGTTCAGGAATGTTTGCTGGTATCGATCCGTCTTGCAAAACTATCAAACGTTGACCAGTTCTTCCTTCAGTTAACCAATAAAGGTCTTTGGTTAGCAGACTTTCTGGAGACTGTGAATGATTGATGGTTGGGTAAATTGAATCTGGAATGTGAGAACTCTTATGTGAGACCTTGGTCTCTGTCTTTCTCTTAAACAGTCAGCATTTTGTCAACAAAGCTTGGTATTGACCAGCTATTTGGTTAGTGTTGGGGGGTGTAATTAGTCACGCTGGTCGGCGCCTGGATCCCGTGACAAGATGGATGAGGATAGAAGTCCTGACCAAATCTTGAATTAATATTCTGTTTGAAATAATAATCTGGAAGAAGATTATTTTGTGGTTGGTTTTCTACACATTGTCGTTACAGTTTATTTATCTGGTCTGCCAGAATTCGGTATCTTGTACCCATGATTAATACAGCCCACTCACCAATAAAAAGAGGCATGTCCATACCTTCCTGTAAATCTCGCCATACTTTTGTATAGAATAAAACCCAATCCAATTCAGTGAAGTTTAAAGCCGGATCATCCGTGGCGTTTCTGGTGAATCGTTCGTCGTTATCCACGTTAAAATATTCCACCACTAAAGACTTCCCTGTTGATTTTGTCATAATCATATGTACACGCACGTCCTTCAGACAAATGAAAAGTATATTTCACAGAATCTGCAGGCTCATGAAGAAATCGCGTTAAAGGGTTAGTTCACCCAAAAATGAAAATTCTGTCAGTAATTACTCACCCTCATGTTGTTCCAACCATGTAAGTCTTTCGTTCATCTTCGGAACACAAATTAAGATATTTTTGATGAAATCTGACATAATTCTGACTCTTCCATAGGCTTCCAGAGTGACCGAAACTCGCCGACCCAGAATAGTTATTAAAAACATCGTTAAAATAGTCCAAGTGACTCCAGTGGCTCAATCTTAAGTATATCAAGCGACGAGAATACTTTTTGTGCGCAAAAACAAACAAAAATACCGACTTTATTCCACTATTCAATTCCTTCTCTCTGGGCCTCGTAGTGTTTTTGAACAGAATCAGAATTATGTCAGATTTCATCAAAAATATCTTAATTTGTGTTCCGAAGATGAACGAAAGACTTACATGGTTGGAACAACATGAGGGTGAGTAATTACTGACAGAATTTTCATTTTTGGGTGAACTAACCCTTTAAACAAGGGCCATGGGTTTCCAGTTTTTTCCATGGGGCTAAAGTTAAATCCTACATAGCGACATCAATGCTCCTCTCAGGTGTTTTTTTACACACACCCTTAAATCGAAATTGACCACTCAGTTTTGATAAGGGTGTGCTAGGGGGTGTGGGCTCTTCGAGCCGTTGCACACTGTTTTAGTCGTCATTTAAGTTCGACCAACGAACTGACCGGTCGTGTTTTTCTATTTGGGAGCTTGAAGGGACTGTGGGAAGTTCCCACGGTGACATCTGTTGTGGGCGGTGTTAGGGGCGGAGCTTGCGTCTGTCTCTCTGCTACCTTCACAAACTTTGGGAAATTCCCACGGTCAAAGGGGGCGTGGCTTAGAGGGTCATAAAGCAATAAACCTGTCAAAAGTTTGATGGAAAGGACCCTCCATTCTCTCTCAAATGGCCTGGCTCCAGTGCTTGTCTCACAAATTTTCCATGAGTCTGTGTTGTGTCAGCACTTTGAGGAAAGCAAGTTAAATTTGGTACAGTACAAAACACTGTTAATTTGAACTAGAAAAACCTACACAATAACCATCATGACCCTCAGACAGGGCCACAGCACCGCTTTAATGTGGCCCTCAGTAAAACCAGAGTGAAGATAGAGATGACCTTTGGCATCCTAAAGGCACATTTCAACTGTGTTCGGCGCTTCAGAGTCACCAGAGCGGGCATCACAGATAGTGGCTGCATGTGCCATTCTGCACAATATAGCCACCAGTAGAAAGGAGCGAGAAACACCATAAGACCAGCTTATCCCCGATGAAACTGACCTGATCACACTTGACCACCCAGCTGGTGCAGATGTAGATGCAATCACCATACAATATTACACTTAATAAAAGCACATTGAAACTGCAGATAGGCCTCAAACTGTTTTATTGCTTTTTTTTGGGATGGGAGGGAGAAAGAGAGCAAGAGAAAGTTGCATTGATAAATATTCATACTAAAGTGTTACTTGATTAAATAAGTTATACTATATATACTATATACATACTGAGATCAGTTTTATCCAGCTGTTTGATTTTGTTTGGAGCCTCCTCAGCTCACAGTCAGCTCCTTTAGTGTGCAGTCTAGTTCAAGACTCCTTTAGTGTGCATTCTAGTTCAAGACTCCTTTTGTAAAGGGCCCTGACTGAGTCTGTTTCCACCTGAAACAATTCCACCACAAACATGATCATTACAAGTTTTCTGGAGGCTCATCAAATCACAAAAAGTTCCTTGACTTCCTACAAACACAGGACTGACTGTAATTTATGTCAAGGGTTTTAAGTCCTTTCACATTTCTTCTGAAGCCCATTGAGGTAGAGGCCTCAGTTTCTGGGGCAGGTTGTGAAAAATCCTACAATAAAAAAAATGTGTAAGGGCCAGTCCCTTTTTTATGCCACACATTCAAATGTTTGACATAATAAAAAGCCCAGTGCATTCACATCAGCAACTGTCTGAGAACACACAGACAGAGTACAGACAGAGTATCTTCATTTCCTCCACCCTAATAAATAAAAATAGGCCAATGTAAAGCAAAACTGTTGTAAAGCAGGTTATGTTTGGTGTTCTGTCTGCTGCATACTGACCTCTGTGTGCGAGACTGTGTGTATGTGTGCTGGCTTCAACAGGGACACTGTATTTTCCTCTGCAGAACATACAGTCAGCCATATTTAAAACTTAAAAAAAGTAGTAGTGTATTGCACACGTACCCAGTGTTACTTGCTTAGAGGAGCCAGCACCAGGGTCAGATTGTACAGCACCTGTAATCCCATTAATAATCGGCCATCCCTTATTGCCTACTCAGAGCCAACTCCTCCGCCACAGTGTATTCTGGTTTTCTGAATTTAACTCTATTTCTGTTTGCTGCAAACAAGTGTTTGTGATAAAATGTTCACAAAAGTAATAAAAGGTTGTGGTAAATACTCACCACTTAGAATTATATTTTTTTTTTGTAATTTAATATTTTTATTCATTTTCAATGTTTTGCCAAGATACAATAACAACAACAATTTGTGCAGTTACATTACTTCCAGTAATTGCATTAAACAAGTAATATACACCACACATTCCTTAACTACAAAACCCCCCTCCCTCCCTCTCTCCCTCCCTCCCTCCCTCCCAGCTAGCAGGGAACGTTCTCAGAACTTTCGCTAACATTCCCTACAAGTTTGGTTAATGTTCTAAAGAAAACATTTGAATGTAATGTTTACCGAACATTTTAAGGATGTTTTCTCATTTAAAAAAATGTTCCTATAACGTTATATGAAAACTAAGATATAACATTTTAACTGCAACATTCAAAAGATGTTTTGGGAATGTTTCTGAAATAACAAGTTGTACTATGATCTCAAAATATCATTGTCCCTATGTTTCATTATAACGAAAGAAGAACGTTCTCTCTGTCACGTTAGGAAAACGTTTTGAGGATATCATTGAGAGATGAGATGTTGAATGTTCTTTATAAAACGTTATTTTAATGTGACGAGTTAACAAAATTATAACATTTTATTTGCAACATTTTGAGGATATTTTGGGAATGTTGTTAAAGTTAAAGTTTGTACAATGATCTCAATATAACATTGTCCCAATGTTTCATAAAAACAAAAGAGGAACATTCTCTCTGTCACATTTGTAGAATATTTTGAGGATATCATTGAGAGATGAGATGTTGAATGTTCTTTATAAAACGTTCTTCTAATGTGACGAGTTAACACAATTAGAACATTTTACTTGCAACATTTTGAGCATATTTTGGGAATGTTGTTAAAGTTAAAGTTTGTACAATGATCTCAAAATAACGTTGTCTTAATGTTTTGTCATAACAAAAGAAGAACGTTCTCTCTGTCACGTTAGGAAAATGTTTTGAGGATATCATTGAGAGATGAGATGTTTATTGTTCTTTATAAAACGTTCTTCTAATGTGACGAGTTAACACAATTAGAACATTCTACTTGCAACATTTTGAGCATATTTTGGGAATGTTGTTAAAGTTAAATATTGTACAATGATCTCAATATAACATTGTCCCAATGTTTCATGATAACAAAAGAAGAACATTCCACTTGCAACATTTTGAGCATATTTTGGGAATGTTGTTAAAGTTAAAGTTTGTACAATGATCTCAATATAACATTGTCCCAATGTTTCATAAAAACAAAAGAGGAACATTTTCTCTGTCACATTAGGAAAATGTTTTGAGGATATCATTGAGAGATGAGAGGTTGAATGTTCTTTATAAAACGTTATTTTAATGTGACGAGTTAACAAAATTATAACATTTTATTTGCAACATTTTGAGAATATTTTGGGAATGTTGTTAAAGTTAAAGTTTGTACAATGATCTCAATATAACATTGTCCCAATGTTTCATAAAAACAAAAGAAGAACATTCTCTCTGTCACATTTGTAGAATATTTTGAGGATATCATTGAGAGATGAGATGTTGAATGTTCTTTATAAAACGTTCTTCTAATGTGACGAGTTAACACAATTAGAACATTTTACTTGCAACATTTTGGGAATGTTGTTAAAGTTAAAGTTTGTACAATGATCTCAAAATAACGTTGTCTTAATGTTTTGTCATAACAAAAGAAGAACGTTCTCTCTGTCACGTTAGGAAAATGTTTTGAGGATATCATTGAGAGATGAGATGTTTATTGTTCTTCATAAAACGTTCTTCTAATGTGACGAGTTAACACAATTAGAACATTTTACTTGCAACATTTTGAGCATATTTTGGGAATGTTGTTAATGTTAAAGTTTGTACAATGATCTCAATATAACATTGTCCCAATGTTTCATGATAACAAAAGAAGAACATTCTACTTGCAACATTTTGAGCATATTTTGGGAATGTTGTTAAAGTTAAAGTTTGTACAATGATCTCAAAGTAACATTGTCCCAATGTTTCATAAAAACAAAAGAGGAACATTCTCTCTGTCACATTAGGAAAATGTTTTGAGGATATCATTGAGAGATGAGAGGTTGAATGTTCTTTATAAAACGTTATTTTAATGTGACGAGTTAACACTATTAGAACATTTTACTTGCAACATTTTGAGCATATTTTGGGAATGTTGTTAAAGTTAAAGTTTGTACAATAATCTCAAAATAACGTTGTCTTAATGTTTTGTCATAACAAAAGAAGAACGTTCTCTCTGTCACGTTAGGAAAATGTTTTGAGGATATCATTGAGAGATGAGATGTTTATTGTTCTTCATAAAACGTTCTTCTAATGTGACGAGTTAACACAATTAGAACATTTTACTTGCAACATTTTGAGCATATTTTGGGAATGTTGTTAAAGTTAAAGTTTGGACAATGATCTTAAAATAACATTGTCCCAATGTTTCATGATAACAAAAGAAGAGCATTCTACTTGCAACATTTTGAGGATATTTTGGGAATGTTATTAAAGTTAAAGTTTGTACAATGATCTCAATATAACATTGTCCCAATGTTTCATAAAACCAAAAGAAGAACAATTCTCTCTGTCACATTAGGAAAATATTTTGAGGATATCATTGAGAGATGAGATGTTTATTGTTCTTTATAAAACGTTCTTTTAATGTGACGAGTTAACACAATTAGAACATTTTATTTGCAACATTTTGAGCATATTTTGGGAATGTTGTTAAAGTTAAAGTTTGTACAATGATCTCAAAATAACGTTGTCTTAATGTTTTGTCATAACAAAAGAAGAACGTTCTCTCTGTCACATTTATGTTTTGAGGATATCATTGAGAGATGAGATGTTTATTGTTCTTTATAAAATGTTCTTCTAATGTGACGAGTTAACACAATTAGAACATTCTACTTGCAACATTTTGAGCATATTTTGGGAATGTTGTTAAAGTTAAAGTTTGTACAATGATCTCAATATAACATTGTCCCAATGTTTTGTCATAACAAAAGAAGAACGTTCTCTCTGTCACGTTAGGAAAATGTTTTGAGGATATCATTGAGAGATGAGATGTTGAATGTTCTTTATAAAACGTTCTTGTAATGTTATGTGTTAACACAATTAGAACATTTTAATTGCAACATTTTAAGGATGTTTTGAGGATGTTGTTGAGATAACAGATTATATAATGTTCTCAGTAAAACATTGGCACAATGTTCCATAATAACAGAGGAGGAACATTATCAAATCAACGTTCGTAAAATGTTTTGAGGATATCACTGAGACCTGAGATGATGAGTGTTTTTAAAAAAAAATTCTTGTAATGTGACGTGTTAACAACACTAGAACATTTTAAATGTAACATTTAGCAATCAAACTACACAATTATTGTTAAATTGAGCTTGCTGGTCAGACAGCAGGCCAACAGGGTTCACGATGGAACATATGGTGCATTTAAGTCCTCCTGGGAAGTTTGTATTCATGAGGTTTTACAATTTTGTTTAATGTTTTAAATTAATGAAGCCACTGTAAACTTTATCATCACATATTATACTGTTACATATTAATGCTATCATATTTTGTGCAGGCATTAGCTTACTTCATTGTCACTGCTAAATACCTAAGTATAGTGGTATCCCACAATGTTTCCCACTGACACACCTAACTCTTCAAGATCGGGGTTAAAGAAAATACTGAGCTTCCTACTCATATTCTCATCATTGTGGTGGCGTTCAACTTGTAAATACGATCTTTATGACATGACTTGAATGCACCAATAGCTCTAGCTTAATTAGGGACAATCCATACAAACACTCTTTGCTAAAATACATTACAGACTGTCACAGTAAGAAGTTATTCGTCCTGTATCAACGCTAAAGGCCTAACCACTGCAGTCAACACCTTGGAGTATCCATGCTGTTAAATAAAAGTCTGTAGACAAGGGTTAGGGTTAGGGTTAACCTTAACCCTTAATTTCTAACCCAGACCCGGTTTCACAGAGTTTAGATTAAGCCAGGATTAGGCCTTAGTGCATTTAATTAGCTTTTAAAAATGTGCCTTAGAAAAAAGAAAAAGAAACATTACTGGTGTGCATCTTGAGACAAAACAATGGCACTGACATATTTTAAGATATGTCAGTGCAAGTTGCTTTCAGGTAAAACAGCTCAAACGTGCATTTTAGTCTGGGACTACAGGCTTAAACCTTGCCTGTGAAACCCGGGGTATATGTTGCAACTTGTATAGAATTATGCCAATGTTACCAAAGTGTTGTGTTGGACAGAGGATTTACCCTAAACCAACAGGTTGTGTAACTGTGCCACACAGGGTGAAAAGCAAGTTGACATTATTAGGCATAAGAGTGTTTCTAAAGGAAAGGTCAATAGTGTTAAAGTGCAAAAGGATCATTGTGGGTCACATGAATGTAACTCTAATGTTACCATGATACCAATCCATTAGTTTTTCATGTAGGTAGGTATACAGAATTGTATATGAATAGCCTACATATGCAATGTTTGCTCTGTTTAATATATAATATGTTTGCTCTTTTAAACTGCTGTTTGGCAGAGCAGTGGTAAATATATGTTGTTATACATGGTATATATTATTTGTGTAATTTATTATTATTATTTATATGTTATTGTAAGTTTTTTTTTTTTTTATCATGCACTGCAATGAAGACACCATTTAACCAATTGATTAAATATAACAGCCAGCTTACAAATACAACTAAATAAATAGCCGTGCACATTTTTTTCATATTCTTTCTTTTAAAACATGTAATCTTTTCCTGTAATTGCAATGTTACCACATTATTGGCTGTCTCTTCGAGTTGTTTTGAGCATGATTGGCTATTCAGACTGTCATCCAGGAATCTGGCCAATGGCAGCTATGCGCGCCTTTTACTGGTCAAGTTTGAAGTTTGAATATTCGTCTGTTAGAGTGAGAGTGTGTGTGTGTGTGTGCGCGCTGCTGCTGCTCGGGAGGATCTTCAGTACTAGCCTCCTTCGGATCTGTGGCTTTTACATTGTTTAAAACATGGATTATTTTGCATCGTACTGTTACATTTTTATTTTGAGCGAGTTGCGGGATGTAAATGGACAACGAATTTTAACAACGTAGCCTACGTGTAACGGACATATTGCAATCTGCGGAAGGTAAATAACTTTATTTTATATAAAAATACATTCTGCTACATCAAAATATAGTGTGTTAAATTGAGAAGCTAATTTTAAATGCGACTAGAGCAATATCGATATTATGTCAATGTTTCAGGCTGCATGTGTAACGTTAGGCTAAATATTGTCAGCTAAGTTAGTTTTTGATAAAAATAAATATAAATAAACCTCAGCATAGTCTGAGCTTTACAATGAGTGAACTGAGAACATTGTGTCTTTATACAGAGAGGAACTCGAACCACACTATGAAAACTAGGCTTTTGAATGATCGCGGGATATCGGCCTAAAGTTACCGTCAAAATGATGAGTCATCATCATAATATGTTTTTGAGCTGGTGAGTAAAAATTTGCAAGCTTTTTATGTCTCTTTTAGTAAGTAAATACAAATAGCTAATAATATTGCTGTATGTGTGTGTTTCCCATTATCCAGGAATTTTGGGAATAAATTATCCAGCCACATGATCTTCAGTTGCGGTGAGTATTGTCATAGTAAAATACACGTGAAATAGAGGCAGAACATGTAAACTCTGCTCAAAGGCACACTGGTCCAAACCCTCCAGTCAAAATTGTACCTGTCTTCTTGATATGAGTTTTTATGGGCCTAGCTGACCCAAACATAAATGTCCTTTCAAAATGAAATTATTTTCAAACCTGTATGACTTCTGTGAAACACAAGAATGTTGGGAATAAAACAACATTGGAACCCATTTTATGGAAACAAATGTTCCCAATGTTTCATGATAACAAAAGAAGAACATTCTACTTGCAACATTTTGAGCATATTTTGGGAATGTTGCTAAAGTTAAAGTTGTACAATGATCTCAATATAACATTGTCCCAATGTTTCATGATAACAAAAGAAGAACATTCTCTCTGTCACGTTAGGGAAATGTTTTGAGGATACCATTGAGAGATGAGATGTTGAATGTTCTTCATAAAACGTTCTTCTAATGTGACAAGTTAACACAATTAGAACATTTTACTTGCAACATTTTGAAAAAATAAAATAAAATAAACCTCAGCATAGGAGCTTTACAATGAGGGAACTGAGAACATTGTGTCTTTATACATAACATAAATGTCCTTTCAAAATGAAATTATTTTCAAACCTGTATGACTTACTTCTCTGAAACACAAGAATGTTGGGAATTAAACAACATTGGAACCCATTTTATGAAAAAAAAAAAAAAAAAGAAACAGTGAAGTCATTTCTAAAGATATCTTAATTAAGGTTATACAAAATAAATTCATACAGTTTTGGAACAACATGGAGTACCGGTAAATAACGATAGAGAGTCTATTTTTTGGATGAGCTGTTCTTTTTAGGACATGTTCCCAGGGTCCTTTGCTAAATTAACCATGGTTTTTATTATAGTAAAGTGTAGAAACAATATTTTTATGGTGGATTGATTACAATAATTTATTACCATTTAGTTAGTGTAGCAAAACCATGGTTAATGTTAGTAAGGGTTCTCCAGATTTATATAGCCTAACACTTAAGGAAAACATAAAAAATGGTCCTATGTCACCCAGATCAATAGTTTGTTAACACACATTAACACACTTTTTACATTTTCTTAAGATCAAGCATTGGACCAATGTTTACGGAGCAGAACAGGCACCAACAGAGAAACAAGTCCATCACTAGTAAGTATCCACTGCATTTTATAAAACCGTAGTCAATTTTAAACGCACAATGCACTCCAAAATAAAAATGATCTATTTTTTTCTCCTTCGTGCCAGATTTATATCTGTCCCAGATTTATATCTGACTTTCTTTCCACAGAGATTTTTAGAAAAATTATCATTAAAGAGAATCATATAAAGAGAAATGTGGGAGGAGCTTGAATTTATTGCCTAGCCCTGTTTGTTTGAACCGCGAGAGCCGTCAAAGCTTATGCTACTCCTATGTCATGCACCGACAAGAGCCTTTTATAGTCAACACGTCGGACGCAAGCAACTTGCAGTTTTGCCCACACCAACAACGCATAGTATTGCATACAACGGTGCGTCGCGTATCAAAAACTGGGACGACACATTTTTCTACTCATAGACGCATATGGCGGCCGAAGTGTAGTGATGCGTAGCATATGGCTGTCTGCTGGAAGCTAGTTATTTAAGTCGATAAAATTATAAATATGGTAGGGCTGGGGGAATTAACACGTTAATCTTCGCGATTAATTTGAGATGCTTAACGAGTTTATAAAAAAAATGCAATTAACGCAGCACTTTTTTTGCCTCATTTTAATGACTTCCTGTTGCGGAAAAGGCTGCAAAATATACCGTCCCGCCCCTCCGTGTTTGGCGATCAGGTTTTATGGTGCGTTCAAGTCATCTCGTATAGATCGTATTTACGAGTTGAAAGCACTTGAACGCCACCACAATGTCGTAAATACCAGTGGGGAGCTCGGGATTTTCTCTAAGCTGCGATCTTTACGAGTTGGGGGCGTGTCAGTGATTAACATGGCGGAATACACAATACGTAAAGGTATTTAGCTGTGATATTGTCAGGCTTTTCTATTAACAGCTAATCGCCAACACAGAATATGATAGTATTATAATATAACAATGCAACATGTAACGATGTGTTGGCAGTGGCTTCATAAATTAATTAAAAACATAAAAATACAAAGTACACCTGATGCACATTTCTTTGTTCTTCATTTTCTAGAACAAGAGTTTAAGAACCTTACTGTATTTTTGTGTAATTAATTAAGAGAAAGTACTCCGCCATTTTGCTCCGACGAAAGTGACTTGAACGCACATGCCGTTATAAGCACGACTTCCCACCTCGTACGTACGAACTTCCCAGGAGGACTTGAACGCACCATTATTCTCGCGCAGCTTTCATGACCGGGTCTTTTCCACTCCGCGCTCTCCATTCCGTGTGTGTGTGTCGGCGCACTGACACACACACACAACACTGAGCAAACATTGAGCTCTTTGCTCAATGTTCTGCTCCGTGTTTGCGCTGCGCGTTCTGCTCTGTCGTTAACGGCCCAAACGCTCCAATCATGTACCGATCACGCACTGGAAAAGCAAAGTCAAATAAAGTGAAATTTCTCAGTAGTAGACTTCTGTGAAATAGCCCTACTGAGCTGGTATAGTCATGCTGACAACAATGGTAAAATTACCTGCTCTGATCACATGCTCTTGTAATAATAGCTTTGTAGGACTATGTTTTATTTTGATAATTAGAAAAAAAAATATAATAATAAATTGTTAAATTTATTATGTTGATTGATTATTGAAAATAATAATATATTGATATATTGATGTTTAATATTATTTTAATACAGGGCTATTTTCTGTTCCTTTTTTTCCTTTTTGTTGTTTAATTAGGTTATTCTAAGTTTAAATATTGATGATTACAAGCTTGGGGGAAATGGAATTAATTGCATGTAATTACAGCAAATTGTGTAAATAATCAGTTACTTTTTTTAATTGATTCCCAGCCCTAAAATATAAAATATGGATATGTTTCTTACACAAACGCATCACTTCGCTTCACCTTTCGCCTTTATTAACCTGCCAGAGCCGTGTGGAGTACTTTTATCATGGATGGATGCATTTTTATGGACTTGTCAAAAAAATCCCACAGGGAGCTACAGCATAAGAAATCTTTGAAGTCCACTTTTTTACTGTCTGTTTCCATCAGTAAAATTACAGTTGTTTTTTTTTCTCTCAGAATTGTGAGGCAAGAACACACAATTGCAAGAAAATATCAGAATTGTGAGCTGTCTTTTTTACTCCCCTCAGAATTCACCCTTCGAGGGAGTTTGATTGACAGGTATTTTTTACATTTTTATTTTACCAAAAATATTTTTTTCTAAAAAAATTACACAAATTAAACGTTGAGACTTTGTTTCAACTTTCATATCAAAAGTCACCTGCTCTGTCTTGTCTCTGCGTTTAAACGTTTCAGCGTTTTTTCTGTGATCCGCAATGTATTTTTCATTGCGTGACAACATGATGTGTGGCGTGAGAGCGCCATGGCTTGTTGGACATAGCAACAGTAACTAAAGGGGGCGGGTCTTTGCAAATTGCATTAACCATGGCTGCCTGTTAATTATCACTGGACTACTTCGCTCTCGCATCTCCCAAAAGTATTTTTTTTTTTGTTTTCTTGATTCCATTTGAATGGTTTAATTAAATTGCTATAACCAATTATTTAAAATGTAATGATTTAAGCAAAACGTTCTTCAAAGGTTAAACCAAACTTTTATTTGATGGATTGCCGTGTAGACCTTTGAGTTTCTCTGTGTTTTATGATATGATGATAGTTTTTCTCAAATGAAGCTAAAATGCTGCTGAAGTGACTCTCAGAGCGGCTGTGTTGATGAAGTGCATTAATGTTCTCATATAGAAACGACAGCAAAAAAAATAAGCCAGAATTGCTTTTTTTTCTCAGGTTTTACTAATTTATCCTGTGATTCTGACTTTCAAACGGCCAATTGCGAGTTTATATCTCGCACTTCTGAGAAAAAAAAGTTTGAATTGTGATTCGCAATTACCTTTTTTAAAAATTGTATTCCATGGCGGAAACAAGCTTTCATATGCACAGACAGTAGCTCACATTTAACATGCAGATTGTGCGCACACAGAAACCTACTGGAGCACAAAAAGTTAGTGTCAACACTGTCCTGTGATTTCTCAATAAGAAACAGAAGTTATAGCATATTTTTCTTTCTGCTTTTGAAGTAACTAAAACTTACAGCTTAGCTAATAGCAAAGAGACGATTCACAGGTATGATTAAATCACACTAGAAATTGTTCTATCTCAAATGCAGTACTACTTTATCTATATCTGATTTAAAACAAGCAGAAATCTGTAAGAAATGTAACAATCCATAGACAATATAACTGATGAAAATGAGCTGTTACATCAGAGCAAAAGCATCGTGGGCAGTGCTGTGACATGCAGCAGCTGTGCTCAAGGCTACCTGAGTTCGAGGTTCACACTTCTCAAGCCAAGTTTGTAGTTTGTTAAAATAATTTAGCCTCTAGTTGTGTTATTAAAGGGATACTCCACTTTTTTTTGGAAATAGGCTCATTTTACAACTCCCCCAGAGTTAAACAGTTGAGTTTTACCGTTTTCGAATCCATTCAGCCGAGTTTCTGATATTTGGAAGAATATCAGTATTGAGACAGTGTCTGGTCTCATTGACTTCCATAGTAGGAAAAAATATATACTATGGAAGTCAATGAGACCAGAAACTGTCTGGTTACTGACATTCTTCTAAATATCAGAAACTCGGCTGAATGGATTAGAAAACGGTAAAACTCAACTGTTTAACTCTGGGGGAGTTATAAAATGAGCCTATTTCCAAAAAAAGTGGAGTATCCCTTTAACATGTATATAATGGATTAAGTATATGTTTTAAATTACAGAAACAAAATAGATACTCATAAGGTATCATATTTATACTTTTAAATAAACTAATCTAATTAATTTCTGATTAATAATTAGGCTGGCTAATTTTGAAAGTTTTCAAAGTCAATATTACTTGTGATCTTAATATGTAATATGTATTTGTATTATTTTTGTTTACACTGTTGCATGATCTTCTTTTATAGGCTATGAGGAAAAACTCTACCATGCACACTGAGAATGGAGCTCAATTCTGCTAACTGGGATAGCAGCTGAAAAACAAGAAGAGAAGAACAGTAGAACACCTATTAATGCAGATGACTTTATTCTTTTTCTGCAAGAACCAAGACAACCAAAGACTGATGATGAGCGCTCTGAGCAAACAGCAGTCAAGACGTGTGATTGCACATTGGACTTTACTGAGTTCTTCATTTAATGTTGGGCATCTACTGTACGCAGAACTTCTAATCATTTATGTGAATGCCATTCATAAACCTGTTAGATTTTTGTTTTATTTTAGAGATTAATAAAATTGTATGTTTTAACAATGTTATAGCTAAGCATTTTTTATGTTTAAGAGAACATTTTGGGAACAAAAATAAAACTTCCCACTAAAAAATTTATAAGAATGTTAAGTAGTATTTTTAAGAGTATTTTTAGAGAATGTTATCCTAACTTTTAGAAGAACGTTCTAAGAATAAAAATAAAACTTCCTGCTAAAAACTTTATAAGAATAAAGGGATAATGTTCTAAAAATGTTATGATTAAACATTTATAGAAGGTCATCATCACAGAACATTTTTAGAGTGTTCTTAGAGAATGTTATCCTACCTTTTAGGAGAAATAATGTTCTAACAATATTATTATTAAACATTTTTATAATGTTGTAAAATAAAATGTTATATGAACTTTTAAAAGAACATTCTGGGAACAAAAATAAAAACACCCCCTGAACACTTTCTAAGAACGTTAGAGAATAATGTTGTAAGAATGGTACACCTAAACATTTTAATAATGTTTTTAAATAATGTTATCCGAACATTTAAAAGAACATTCTGGGAACAAAAATAAAACTATCCGCTTACAACATTATAAGAACGTTAGAGAATAATGTTATAAGAATGTTATTACTAAACATTTTAATAATGTTTTTAGAAAATGTTCTCTAAACATTTAAAAAAACATTCTGGGAACAAAAATAAAACTACCCGCTGAAAACGTTCTATGAACATTAGAGAATAATGTTATAAGAACGTTATTACTAAACATTTTAATAATGTTTTTAAAAAAATGTTATCCGAACATTTATAAGAACATTCTGGGAACAAAAATAAAACTACACGCTAAAAACATTATAAGAACGTCAGAGAATAATGTTATAAAAATGTTACTACTAAACATTTTAATAATGTTTTTAGAAAATGTTCTCTAAACATTTAAAAAAACATTCTGGGAACACAAATAAAACTACCCGCTGAAAACGTTCTGAGAAAATTAGAGAATAATGTTAAAAGAATGTTACTACTAAACATTTTAATAATGTTTTTAAAGAATGTTCTCCAAACTTTTAAAAGAACATTCTGGGAACAAAACTAAAACTAGCCGCTGAAAACTTTCTAAGAACGTTAGAGAATAATGTTAAAAGAATGTTACTACTAAACATTTTAATAATGTTTTTAAAGAATGTTCTCCAAACTTTTAAAAGAACATTCTGAGAACAAAACTAAAACTAGCCGCTGAAAACATTTATAGAACAATACATGCTAATGTTCTTAGAACATTTTTAGAACAAAAAATTTCTAGCTGGGCTCCCTCTCTCCCTCCCTCCCTCCCTCTCTCCCTCCCTCTCTCCCTCCCTCTCTCCCTCTCTCCCTCTCATTTCCCTCCCTCCCTCCCTCTCATTTCCCTCCCTCCCTCCCACTTCCCTATGGGGCACACAAGTTAGACCAGAGACATGATCAAGATTATAAATTGAACCTAACGGGTTACCACAAATGAAAGATACAAAAAGTCATAACAATAGCTTCTTTACATCCCCTGCAGCCTTTTCCCACATCACCAACGTTTTTAACTTGACATTATTAATACGGGCTGATGACCACTCCAGGTAGATCACCTCGAGAAGAGTTTGAAGCCATTGTTTTATTGATAATCGGTGCGGAGGAAGCCACCTCAGAATAACAATTTTTTTTCGCTGCAGTCAAACCAGCCAACCAAAGTTTACGTTCTATCTCAGTGATCTTGAACCTGGAATCGTCATTTAGAAGAAGCAGTGCCGGCTCCAGAGAAAACTTCTTCCCCACCAGAACAGTCATTTTATCCACAACTTTGCCCCAAAATCTTTGTACATCTGGGCACTCCCATAAGACATGTAGTAATGTGCCCATAGTGCCCTGACTACAAAATGTACAGAAGGGGTTGGGCACTAGACCTAATAAATATCTTTTACGTGGTGTCAGATAGGTCCTATGGCAGATTTTGTAGTGGATTAATTGGTGATTTGGATTTTTAGAAGACTCAAATACATTATTCCACACCACCTCCCAATTAATGGTCTCTGTTCCAAGAGGTATATCCACCTCCCACGATCTATACCCAGGCAATTCTGTATTGATGTATGCCATGAGATTGTTATAAATGAATGAGACCGTTTTCCTTTGGGGTGCTCTTTCCATAAGAGACACTATAGGATGAATCTTTAATGCAGACCCCCAGGGAACCTTAAGAGAATTAAGTGCTGACCTTACCCTAAAATAGAGGAATTGTGAATTTCTTGGAATATCAAAGTGGGACATTAGAACAGGAAAATCTAAAATAGAATTTTGCCCTGAGATATCCCCCAACGTCCATATCCCATATTGAGCCCACAGTTGAGAAGTGAATGGTTTACCACCTGTCAATAAATTGATATTGTGCCAAATAGGAGAGTGTTTATGCCATTTCAGTTTGAAGTCTACGTGTTTCTCAAAATTTTTCACAATTTGTAATGTATACGAAATAATTGGTCCAAATTCTAAATAGCACTTCTTATGTTTCAAACCAGAGAAAATCACATCCCGAAGCCTAAATGGGTGCACCAGTTCCTGTTCTAACGTTTTCCAAGGTGACACTAATTCCGCATCAAGCCAGTATTTTAAAGAACGTAATATAAAGGCCCAATGATACAGTTTGAAGTTCGGGCACGCCCATCCACCCTGAGATTTATCCCGTTGTAATGTTGACCATTTAATGCGCGGCTTCTTCCCATTCCAAGTAAATTTTTTAAGCATTGAATCAAGTTTTTGCCAGTAGCCTGTCGGGGGTGATATTGGAATCATAGAACTAATAAAATTTATACGTGGAAGAATATTCATTTTGATTGTAGCCATGCGGGCAGGCATGGACGATGGGAATGCTGCCCATTTCACTAGGTCATTCTCGACTTTTTTCAAAATAGATGAGTAATTATTCCTAGCTATTGCATGGATACTGGGACTAATTTCAACACCTAAATATGTGGCCTTTTGCGCCACTGGTATACGGGATTGGATATTTAATTTCTTCAGATCCGTATTCAACAACATTAAAATTGATTTGGAATAGTTAAGCTTATAGCCAGAAAGTGTACCAAAGTGTTCTATAATTTTTAGAACATTCGGAAGGGATTGCTGTAAATCCGAAAGATAAATAAGTGTATCGTCCGCGTACAATGAAACGGAGTGTAATGTGGACCCTAATTTAACTGGAGCTACTAAGGTGCTTTGACGTATATATTGGGCTAATGGTTCGAGTGATAAATTAAAAATGGAAGGAGATGCTGGGCACCCCTGTCTGGAACCACGACAAATACTGAAAAGATCAGAAAGGTGCCCAGCTGTAACAACCCTTGCTGAGGGATTAGAATATAGTACTTGTATCATTTTAATAAAATTTGGGCCAAATTTAAATTTTTCTAGTACGTTCCACAAAAATCTCCATTCCAGGCGATCAAACGCTTTTTCAGCATCAAGAAATAAAAATCCACAAGGTAGTTCTGTCTTTTTGGTTTCCGAGATAATATGTAGAAGCCGCCGGACATTATCTGAAGCTAGCCGCCCTTTAAGAAAACCAGTCTGATCTAAATTTATTAACTTCCCAGTAACCCTATCAAGACGCATGGCAATAACTTTGGAATAAATTTTTATATCTGCATTAATTAAAGAAATAGGGCGATAGCTTGAGCAATTCTGGGGGTCCTTCCCTGGTTTATAGATTACCGAAACAAGTGCTGTGTTGAGATCCCTGTGGAAGAAGCCCTTTTCTATAGCTGAATTAATAGTATCTAGCCAAATAGGTCCTATAATATCCCATAATTCCAGATACAGCTCCACAGGTAACCCGTCAATTCCTGGTGAGCGCCCAGTTTAACGTTTTTAACCTATTGGTTAATTTAACCGCTGTATGTAATTCCTCTAGCGTTATGGGGATATCCAAGTCCTTGGATTCATTGTCCGATAACTCAGGTAAATTCAGGTTGTCAAAGAATGAATCAAATAAGTCCTGCGAGGATCGTTCATCCGAAGAGTAGAGGTTCTCAAAAAATGATTTAAATGAATTATTAATGTCGGCTGTTTTGGTGACCAATCCGTTCACTGGACAATTTATAGAAGGAATATTAAATTGGTTTTCTTGTTGTTTTAATGTTAATGCAAGGAGACGGCTTGGTTTACTGCTATCAGTGTAATATTTGTGTTTGGTGATATGCATCATGAATTCAGCCCATTGCCTCAGTATATTATCTAGTTCTGCCCTCACAGCCCTAAGCTTTATTGCTACCTGATTACTATAGTTGTCCTTAAGCTCCCTCTCTAATTTGCAGCAAGCCTGTTCCATTTGAGTAATCTTTTGTGTTCTGCTCCGTTTAAGATAAGATGAAAAACTAATTGCATTTTGGCGCAGAAAGCCTTTGATTACTGACCAAACAATCGCTTTTTCTGAAACTGAGTCTTTGTTAATATTAATAAATTCCACTAGTTTGGGCTTAACTTGTGCAAGGTATTTTTCATTTCTCAACAGAGTTGTATTAAATCTCCACCTAGACGATTTACCTTGTAAAAAGTCAAAATTAAATAAAGTCATAATTGCATTATGGTCAGAGATAATACGAGGTAAGAAAACCATCTTATCTATAGTTGCAATCAAATCTGGTGTGGATAACATGTAATCTATTCTTGAGAACATCTTATGATAGGGGGAAAAATAAGTATAATCTCTGGCTGTAGGGTTCTGAAGCCTCCATATATCAACCAAGTTTATATCTTTGACAAAGTTCTTTAAAGCCTCAGAAGATAAAGCTTGTGCACGTGTAATGGATGGATTAGATCTATCTAAATTGCAATCAAAGAACGTATTCATATCCGATCCTATAATAAGTGAATAATTAGACAAACTTAGCAACTCTTTAGTCATCCAAGGAAAATAGGATGAGTCAAAAATCGTGGGGGCATAAATGCTTATAAAAGCAATTTTTTTACTCTGAATAGAGACCCCGCAATAGGCCAATCTCCCTGAGTTGTTAGAGTTAACCTTCTCAATAACCAAATTAAGTTTGCGTTTCATTAATACCATAACTCCTTTAGTCTTAAAGTCATCCCTCGAGGACGCCACCACTTTATAATGTTTATTCTGCATGCGATGGACACAAGCTGGTTGTAAATGAGTTTCAGATAGGAGAGCCACATCAACATTTTTCCTTCTCAGGAAATCTAGGACTTTTGTTCGCTTATACGGTAAGTTTAAACCTCTAACATTGAGGGACAATACAATGTAATTTGTCATCCTGATAACCTCTAACCAAAATGCATTGTAATCCTGATATAAAATAAAAAATACAATTGTTCTGTATGAACCCCAAACCCCCCACCCCCTTGTGATAAACACTTGACTTCCTTGGTTCTATCCTCAACTTATCTACTCTCCCTGGGAGAGCTATCCGAGCATTAAATCTTAACATATAATGCCAAAATCAATATAATCCAGTAATATATGGTGGGAGCGATATAATATAAACACATACCTAAAAAAAAAAAAATTTACAATGAAATTAAGATATGTTATCAATAATATTAAACCAGAATAATGTTGCGCTTTAAAGTGCCTCTTCAAATTGAAAAATAGGGTAAAATACAAATGAGAACACATTGGCATGTGGCGTCCCACTAAGTGTGTAACTAAACACATTGATTGTGATTAAATCAGTTCTGAGAGAGGGGCACTTGCAGAGTTCGATTATCTGCACTCTGCCCCCAGAAGCGACAAGAGACATTCAACATTCACATTCCAACTGAGTGTAGTCCCCTAGATTAAAGTCATTAAAGTCATTGTAATAAGGACCCCCTGTGGACGATATCAATCCTGTCATTTTTAAATGTGTACCTCCTGTCCAGTCATCACCAACTCAGTCCTTTTTTGAGCCGAGGTGTTGATTGTAGAAAGTTTCAGCAGTCTCTGCAGAGCTGAATGAATGCCGAGATCCCTCAAAGTACACCACCAGCGTTGCAGGGTATCGTAGGCTGAACTTAACCCCCTTCTCATAAAACTGTGATTTTACCTTCTTGTAGGCGCTGCGCTTGGCCGCCAGCCGAGCACTCAGATCCGGGAAGATAAAGATTTTCCTGCCCTCGTAAAAGAGCTGACGGTTTTGTATAGCCAGTTGCAGGACGCGCTCTCTCTCCTGAAAGCGGTGGAAGCAAAGGATGAACGGCCGCGGGTTTGCGTCAGGGCTCGGTTTAGAATTATATTTTTTATATTTTGTCTTTATCTGCTGCCAAGAACATTTGGAGTTGGGGTTGCATCTAAAAATAAATGAATATTAATCTTTCTTAAATGCACATTTTTATATAAAAAAGGCTATAGGCTATATTACACGTATAAGCTACACATACACACACACACACACACACATATATATATATATATATATATATATATATTAGGGCTGTCAATCGATTAAAATTTTTAATCAATTAATCACATGATTGTCATGAGTTAACTAGTGTTTAATCGTACATTTTTTTATTTGTTCTAAATGTACCTTAAATTTATACTTTTCAAGTTTGTAATACTCTAATCAACGTAGGCATGGATAAATATGGATGCTTTATGCAAATGTATGTTTATTATTAAAACCATAGTCAACATAGAGCATGAAGACGAGACATGTTTCAAAGGTCATAGATGTTTTTCAAAGAACTTGTTCATGTCCATTAGACACATGTACAAAAAACAAAGAAATACCAGGTTCCCATTACTTCTCTTTCTTTGCACTGAGCAATTAACACAAACATGTTTAGATTTTTGCATGACAGGGCAGCTCTTCTGAAAATGCTAAATGTACATTTTGATGAAGCTAAATTTTCAAAACTGTTTTCATTGGTATATTTTACTGTTTCTCTTGTCAAACAACGGAATGAATATGAAATGGTGACTGAAACGCGACCCATTAAGACATAACCAGCTCTCCCTTCCAAGATGTTAATCTGCACAAAAATCCTGATAATCGAGCCGTCGTCTGATGAAATCAAATACACATAAGATAAACACAATATCTGTTTCGCGATTTCGGCTATACGTGCATTAGTGATGCGCGGGTCGTCTCATAACCCGCGGGCCCCGCGGGTAGCCCGCGGGTCGGGTTGGGGCGGGTAAAGAAATTGTCACGTTATTTGCGGGGCGGGTTGGGGCGGGTCATTAAAAACAAAATAAAATAAAAATCCATATATGTTGCATGCAATGTCCAGCCCATATTAAATATTTGGGAATATCAATCTAATCATATTTTTTAGTAGGTTCTTTGATAACGCCGTAGCAATGCAACTTGCGTGATTTCCCCAAACCTTTGGCGTCACGTGACACAGCTCGCGCAAAGCAGCTCACGCCAAGCAGCTCCCGCCGCCAGCCACAACAACAAAGACGGAGAAATAAAAGTGAAGATGGAAGATGAGGTGCAGGAGAAATTGAGGTCGGGATTTTACACAATTAAAAGAAAAAAAGGTGAATGATGAATTAGATGAATACAAACGCTGCTTTGTAAATATTGAAAATGTTTAAATCATTATCTTATTAATATGACCTGATTTATGGTTCATATTCAGAATCGTCTGTTATTGCCAGTTGGCGATGTTTCCAAGCACTTTCAGGCTGAAATAAAGGCTGTTTTCATTTACATTACAATGCCTAATATGTCTATTTAATGGTCGCGGGTGCGGGGCGGGTTGTAAAAATAGATACAGTGGTGCGGGGCGGGCTGGGGCGGGCCAAATAATTTCATAAAAGCGGGAAAAAAAGCCGACCCGCGCATCACTAACGTGCATGTAAAATTAGAGAAGCAACATCGTGTGTTTAACTGAATTAAAGCGCTGCTCCTCTCTCCAGCGCGAGACGCAGAGAGAGAGCGAGAGAGAGAGAGAGCAAGAGAGAGAGAGGCACGCGCGCGTGCTGGAAGAGCAGTACCGGCGGTACCGGTAGATTCTCAGAAATTAAATAAGGTTTGATCGCTTTGTTGAAGGGAAAAAAATCGCTAAATGGGTCTGCAATATCGCTAAGTTGGCAACACTGTGTATCTCCATTTCTCCAACTAGGTTTTGGGCCACGGGTCAAACAGAAAATACGCACTGCGTTAGATCGAGCGTTAAAAAAAATAGTGCCGTTAATATGATTTTGCGTTAACGCGTTATTAACACGCTAACTTTGACAGCCCTAATATTTATATATATATACACATAATTTTACGGTGTGACAAATAACATATGGAACTTATTCCCGCTGAAGCAGTGTTCCCGCTGGTACACTTTGAGTGTAACACCGTCCCCAGGCCTGTGTGTGCGTCTGTTGCCATGACAACCCCAAATGACAGATTGACAACAGGTGTGGGGAATTTACTCTGAGAGTTTGGGTGAGGCCCTGTCAGCATTTGAGAGAGTATAAAAAGCAAGAGAAAGAGACTATTGGGGTGGTTCTCCCCCGATTCTTTGGTGGTGTTGCTGAAACGGAGGGAGAGGCGAGAGGAGATGTGAGGCACGCAGCACGTGAGCGGCCGCGGATGCGGAGGGAGGCCGCGGGAGAGAGAGAGAGAAAGAGAGAGAAAAAAGAGAGACAGAGAAGACTTCGGCTGGATTGCGGGTGTACGCCTTGGTTGCACCGTGAGTCTGTTGAATTGCAGTTTTATTATGGAAATGAGCACGAGTGGAACCTTACAGTGTGTGGTGAATACACGAGTGTGGGAATTGTGTTTCTGCGGTTCACTCGCAGTCACAGCTGTCTATTAACCTCTTCTCTGCCTGAACCCTGTGCTGAGATACGCGAAGAGCCCGCTGAAGAAGAGAACGCGGAAGCTGTGAATTATGTTAATTCCTCTCTCTGTCCGAAGGTGCTGAGATACGCGAAGAGCCCGCTGCAGAAGAGAACGCGGAAGCTGTGAATTATGTTCATTCCTCTCTCTGTCCGAAGGTGCTGAGATACGCGAAGAGCCCGCTGAAGAAAAGAACGCGGAAGCTGTGAATTATGTTCATTCCTCTCTCTGTCCGAAGGTGCTGAGATACGCGAAGAGCCCGCTGAAGAAGAGAACGCGGAAGCTGTGAATTATGTTCATTCCTCTCTCTGTCCGAAGGTGCTGAGATACGCTGTTTTATGGTGCTTAATTTAACCCCTTGTTTGGGTCTTAAATATAGACACCTTCTACCTTATTCTGTTTATTCTCAGGTTAGGTAAAGTCAGTCGAATTCGTTCTAAACAATAAGTATATAAATTTCCATACTTACATACTTACAATTACAATATTTGGTAAAACAGAGACTTAAAGCAGGCGAGCTTCTTAATTTCAATTATATGTATTTTTTTATTAAATACAGGTTAACTGGTTTACATAAAAGGTACTAATATATAAAATAAAAATAAAAGTAAATCTAAACCAAATAATTTACAAGCTTTCATCTTGAGGCGCAATGGCAAGGCATCTGACACCGGAGAGGCCGTCCTTGGTGAATCAGCGTCCGACTGGACATGTCATTCCAGCTCTTTTAAAGTCCATCAACTTTTGGACATCTTCAGAAATCTCCTCCTGGAAACTCCCTATAACTTGTTCATTGGTCATCCTCTCCTGGAAACCCCCTAGGACTTGGTTATAAAGCCTTTGTCTCTCCGTCCTCCTTCTTCTGGACCTTTTCTTCATCGCTGTATCTTCTGTGTCTCGTCCGCAACACATAGACGGTAATGATTGCATTTTTCTTTTTTCTTGGTAAAGCTCTTTCTAATACATTTTCAATTTCTCTCTACTCTGCCATATGCTTAATAAATGCTTACAACATTCAGTGTGGTCTGTTTTTCTTTATAAACCATCTTCTCAATAAATGACTTTACATCACCAATTGCAGTGTCTCTTTTTTATAAACCATCTTCTCAATAAATGACTTTACATCACCAATTGCAGTGTCTCTTTTTTATAAACCATCTTCTCAATAAATGACTTTACATCACCAATTGCAGTGTCTCTTTTTTATAAACCATCTTCTCAATAAATGACTTTACATCACCAATTGCAGTGTCTCTTTTTTATAAACCATCTTCTCAATAAATGACTTTACATCACCAATTGCAGTGTCTCTTTTTTATAAACCATCTTCTCAATAAATGACTTTACATCACCAATTGCAGTGTCTCTTTTTTATAAACCATCTTCTCAATAAATGACTTTTACAAACAACAGTGGTGGTGTCTTTTCTTAATGACAATTTCTTAATAAACGTTTATAAAAACAAGTCTCAGTGTCTTTTCTAATGAACCAGATTCAAGGGTTTCTTATAAAAACCTTTTACATTGTTTCCATATAATAAGGTTTCTTATAAAAACCTTATACAGTGTTTTCATATATTAAGGTTTCTTATAAAAACCTTATACATTGTTCTCTTACGAGAGGTTCTCTCGTATTTGCGTAAGCTAGCTTACGCTACGGTAAAGTCATCTTTTCTCGAGATACTGAAGCCAAAAATTATCCTAATTTTTCATATATTGTCAACGCAGTGCAGCAGGCAGCACAGCAGAGCTAGAGCGGGCAATACTGCGCACTCATTGGCTGCCGTGCGGCAACTGCTTAAGCCTACCAGTGAGCCCCGCGTGACGTCACGCCCAATGAGGCCCTGCTCTCAAAGACCACCGGAGTCAGAGACGCGAGTCAGGCTTTCGCCGGAGGCCCTCCCGCGAGCCTCGCTCTCTCCTTCTCAGCCCCCACTTCCCGACGCGCAGCCGCCGACTACCGCCCGTGATGCCGTCGCCTCAGGGGATGAAGCGGAGGATGACGCGCTACTGGACAGCTGCTTTCTACTGGCGTCAGACAGCGAAGGGTGGTCCGGTTCTCACCGCTCCGCCGCTTCCTCTACTCACGAGTCTGGGAGAACCCATGCCAGTGTGGACGCCGAGCTTCTCCGCCTCCTCACTATGGGCGTCGAAAACCTGGGCCTCGATTGGTCCCCACCTGCGGCGCCCGCACCGAACAGGCTCGACGGGTTCTTTCTGCCCAGCCGCCGCCAGTCACCAGCGTCTAGATCAGCGCCCTTTCTGCCGGAGCTTCACGCAGAGCTTTCTAAGTCGTGGGATGCTCCAGTTTTGGCCAGACTTCGCTCTCCAGCCTCAGCGACCCTCTCGCACGTGGACGGAGCCGCGGAGAAGGGATACATCAACATCCCTCCGGTCGAACAGGCGGTCGCAGCGCACCTTTGCCCCCCAACCGCGAGATGGCGTTCAAAGTCTGCCCTCCCGTCTAAGGCCTGCAGGACCACTTCAGCCTTTGTCAGCCGCGCCTTCTCCGCCGCTGGTCAAGCCGCTTCAGCCCTGCACACTATGGTGGTCCTTCAAATCTTCCAGGCAGACCTCCTTCGTCAGCTGGACGAAAAGGGCCCGGAACAGACCGCATTGACAGACCTGCGCAGCGCGACGGATCTCTCCCTTCGTACTACGAAGACTGCAGCTCAGGCTATTGGGCGTTCCATGGCTTCTCTGACCGTCACAGAGCGCCACCTCTGGCTGACGTTGGCTGACATGGGAGAGGCAGAGCGGTCCGTTTTTCTTAACGCCCCGCTTTCCCCCACCGGCCTCTTCGGCCCGGCAGTGAGCGGCCTAGTGGATCGCTTTTCTGAGGTCCAGAAAGCTTCAGAGGCCATGAACCTGTTCCTGCCCCGCCGCTCGAGCTCTGCTGCAGGCCGCTCGCAGAAACAGCCTCCTGCACGCAGCTCTACCCAGCGCCCATCTCGCCCTCCGCCTTCACAGCAGCGTGGCCGCCCGTGATCGCGGTCATCCAGCCGGCACAGGCCGCCGGCCCCGCGGGGTCCCCGGCCTAAGGTTGTACTGAAACCCGAGCCTGCGAAGTCCTCCTAGCACGCGCCGGGGGGAAAAGACGGCTGAGTCCCGCCGCGGCCGGACCACCGTCCAAACTCGTCTGCCTTCCTCTGCCAGTCCCCTTATTCAAGGCTACTGCAGTATTGTTTTCCGCAGCCAACGAGCCAGTTTCTCAACTCGCTCGCCTGCACGCAAACGCCGTTTTTACGGCGACCCAGATAATTCGCAAAAAGAGCTCAATGTCTGGTCATCCGGCCCATGCCGGCAGTGTTATGAGTGTAGTAAATATGCCCACGTCCCCGTGTTCATGTCTACACACAAGCACGATCACCCCCGTGTGTCCCACAGAGCATACTCACATAAAGCGCGCGGCTGCCGCTCGAGTGTTAAATGTAGGAAATGTGCCCACGCCCCAGTGTTCACCCCTACACACTGCCCGCTCTGTCTCACATATTCGGGGTTCAGATCTCATAAAGCCCCATGCCCCTGGCGGTGTGCTAATAAAGAGTCCTGTGCCCGCTTTTCAGCGCTCACACTCGCTTGTAAACACCCCCGTGCTAGAGACCGTGTCAGTGAGCACCGCTCAGCCGGTCGTCAGTATCAGCGAGCCCCCGCTCCCCAGCACCGACAGGGCGGCGGGCGAGACCCGGAGGCCATTCGACCCCTAGCTATGAGTGCGGATGCATGGAAAGCTATTCCGGGCGTGTCAAATTGGGTACTGAGCACTATAATACAGGGCTACTCGCTTCAGTTCCGCCGCCGTCCTCCGCACTTTCGAGCACGCGTCGAGACTAAGGTGAATGCAGAGGCAGCTCATCTGCTTCATGCAGAGATAGTGAATCTGTTGCGGAAAGGGGCTATAGAGAAAGTTCACCCTTCTTTAACCGAGGCAGGCTTTTACAGCCGTTATTTCCTCGTTCCCAAGAAGGACGGAGCGCGCAGACCTATATTAGATCTGAGATGTTTGAACAAAGCTCTCATTAGCCGGCCATTCAAGATGCTCACTACCAGACAAATTCTCGCGCATATTCGCCCGAGGGACTGGTTTATCTCTCGATCTGAAAGACACATATTTTCAGATTCAGATTATACCCCGTCACAGGCCATTCTTGAGATTCGCCTTCGACGGCCAGGTATATCAACACACCGTCCTGCCGTTCGGTCTATCCCTGGCACCCCGTACATTTACGAAGTGCATGGATACGGCGCTCGCTCCCCTGAGATCACAGGGGATGCGAATTCTGAACTATCTGGACGATTGGCTCATTATAGCACAGTCAGAGGAAGAGCTCACTTCCCACAAGATGACGCTTCTCAGTCATTTAGAAAGCCTGGGTCTTTCGGTGAACTGGGCCAAGAGCACGCTATTCCCCAGCCAGTCAATATCCTTTCTGGGATTAGAACTGGACTCGGTGGCCATGACGGCCAGGCTGTCGACACAGCGCGCGCGCTGTATTCGACTCCTCGCCGCGTCTTTTCAAAAAGACAGGTGTTTCCCCCTGAGAACGTTTCAGAGGATGTTGGGCCATATGGCGTCAGCCGCAGCAGTTCTGCAGCTGGGTCTGCTACGAATGCGCCCGCTTCAATGCTGGCTGAATGCGAGAGCGCCCCGCAGAGCGTGGGTCTCAGGCTGTGCCCGAATCAGAGTGACTCAGGGCTGTGTTTCAGCCCTGCAGCCCTGGCTGGCATCCGACTGGTACCAGCAGGGGGTGACGCTGGGAGCGATCTCTCACCGCAAACTGATCTCAACAGACGCATCCAACACGGGTTGGGGAGCGCTTCACGAGGGCAGACCGGTCTACGGCCACTGGTCAGACCAGGAGAAAAGCCTTCACATAAACTGTTTGGAGATGCTAGCGGTCGAGAAGGCGCTCAAACACTTTCTCCCGTATCTGCACGGGCACCACGTGCTAGTCCGTACGGACAACATGTCAGTGGTGTCTTATGTGAACCGTCAGGGCGGAACCAGATCCAGAACTCTGTGCGCTCTGACAGAGCGTCTTCTGATCTGGGCACAGGGACCGTTGCGCTCGCTGAGAGCCGCACACGTGCCCGGTCGCCTGAACTACGGACCAGACAGGCTGTCCAGAGACACGGCCAGACTCTACAAGGGCTCTACACGGCCAGACAGTACAAATTCTGTGGCGTCGCTTTGGCAAAGCAGAAGTCGACCTTTTTGCCACGAGCGAGAATGCTCAGTGCCAGAGGTTCTTCTCAAAAAGCGAGGACGCGCTGGCCCAAGTCTGGCCCAGCTGCCCGCTGTACGCGTTTCCCCAGATCTCGATGCTGCCGCAAGTGTTAGCAAAGATCAGGGAGGCACGCTCCGCGGTGCTCCTCATAGCCCCGCGCTGGGAGAACCAGTTTTGGTTCCCAGAGCTGACGGCGCTGTCAGATGCAGCCCCGTGGCCGATCCCGGTGAGGAGAGACCTTCTCTCTCAAGCCCGGGGCTCAATTCTACATCCCCACCCAGAGCATTGGTCTCTGCATGCGTGGGTAATCAACGGATATTCGTTGATCTGCCAGAAGGGGTAGTTAACACGATTGCGCAGTCCAGAGCCCCCTCGACGAGGCGGCTCTATGCGTCTAAATGGTCGGTGTTTAACGAATGGTGTACGGGTAAGGGCTTGAATGCTCAATCTTGTGGAGTTCCACAGGTCTTGAACTTCCTCCAAGAGCTTCTGGACGCGGGCAGGTCCCCTTCCACGCTCAAGGTTTATGTTGCGGCGATTGCTGCGCTCGCCGACTCGGCTGGGAAGAAATGAGCTCATTACCCGCTTCCTACGAGGGGCCAGGAGGATGAATCCTCCACGGCCGCCTTCAGTGCCCATTTGGGATTTGTCTTTGGTACTAGAGGCCCTGAAAGCTCATCCCTTCGAACCCCTAGACTCGGCGGAGTTGAAATACCTGACGTTCAAAACCGTTTTTCTGTTAGCCCTGGCTTCAATGAAACGCGTGGGTGACTTACACGCGCTGTCAGTGAGAGCTACGTGTCTTGAGTTTGGTCCTAATGACTCTTTAGTCATTCTCAAACCAAGCATGGTTATGTCCCCAAAGTGTTGGGTACTCCGTTTAGAGCTCAAATTATTTCCCTGTCTGCCCTGCCGTCAGGCAGTGGGGATGACAGCAGTTTTCTTTGCCCTGTTAGGGCTCTAAGGCATTACGTCACACGCTCCGCCGCCTTCAGGCTTTCGGAGCAGCTCTTTGTTTCGTTCGGAGGGCGCACCAAGGGTTCCGCCCCCTCGAAACAGACGTTATCCAGATGGATAGTCGACGCTATTGCTACTGCCTATGCGTCCAAAGACCTGCAATGCCCCTTGGGCATACGGGCTCATTCCACCAGAGGCATGGCCTCGTCGTGGGCATGGTCCAGAGGAATTTCCATTCAGGACATTTGTATGGCGGCAGGCTGGGCCTCCCCCTCTACATTTGTTAGGTTCTATAACCTGGAAGTTCCCGCCTTGCAGGCTAAACTTTTGTCAGTCTAGTCGAGTATATGCCCTGTTCATGTGTGCACAGGCTAGCCACTCGTTTTAGCTCTCCTGGTTGAGCTGTACTGGGGAATGTCAGATATATATTAGACCGGCTGCGCCATTCTTTCTTCCCTATCAGTGCTTCTGAACGTGTGCTGGCCTGCCCCACTGGCCACCCGTTTCTTCCACTTATGCTTCCCGGGCTCCGGGAATGTTATGTGGATGTAAAGCGCGCATGGCGTTGACAATAGGGTTCCCGTAGCGTAAGCTAGCTTACGCAAATACGAGAGAACCTCTCGTAAGAGAACGATACTAGGTTACTTGCGTAACCACGGTTCTCTCTAGAAGAGGGAACGAGTATTTGCGTTCCCTGCCGTGCTCACGCCTTGAGCTATGTCGCTTCATTCGACAGAAACCAGAGATTTCAGCCTCCGAGCCCTCCTTATATACGCTCTGACGCCGCCCCTTATGGCGGGCTGTGACGTCACGCGGGGCTCACTGGTAGGCTTAAGCAGTTGCCGCGCGGCAGCCAATAAGCGCGCAGTATTGCCCGCTCTAGCTCTGCTGTGCTGCCTGCTGCACTGCGTTGACAATATATGAAAAATTAGGATAATTTTTGGCTTCAGTATCTCGAGAAAAGATGACTTTCCCGGAGCGTAAGCTAGCTTACGCAAATACTCGTTCCCTCTTCTAGAGAGAACCGTGGTTACACAAGTAACCTAGTATCGTTTCCATATAATAAGGTTTCTTATAAAAAACTTATACAGTGTTTTCATATAATAAGGTTTCTTATAAAAACCTTATACAGTGTTTTCATATAATAAGGTTTCTTACAAAAACCTTTTACATTGTTTCCATATAATAAGGTTTCTTATAAAAAACATACACAGTGTTTTTCTTATACAACACTTTTCTTACACAAAGTTACAATTATACTTAATACCCTATTAGAAGCCTATATATTATGAGGCATAAAAGAATAAATTGCATGTTTCACACAACAACGCGAAGAGCCCGCTGAAGAAGAGAACGCGGAAGCTGTGAATTATGTTCATTCCTCTCTCTGTCCGAAGGTGCTGAGATGCGCGAAGAGCCCGCTGAAGAAGAGAACGCGGAAGCTGTGAATTGTTCATTCCTCTCTCTGTCCGAAGGTGCTGAGATACGCGAAGAGCCCGCTGAAGAAGAGAACGCAGAAGCTGTGAATTATGTTCATTCCTCTCTCTGTCCGAAGGTGCTGAGATACGCGAAGAGCCCGCTGAAGAAGAGAACGCGGAAGCTGTGAATTATGTTCATTCCTCTCTCTGTCCGAAGGTGCTGAGATACGCGAAGAGCCCGCTGAAGAAGAGAACGCGGAAGCTGTGAATTATGTTCATTCCTCTCTCTGTCCGAAAGTGCTGAGATATAAGAAGAGAACGCTGAAGAAGAGACTTTTTAAAATGTTTTTATTTAATAAAGAATATTTATTTTGAATTCTGTGTCCGCCTTTCCCTTCGTGTCCACGGTCAGCTCCTCAGGGGCGGCACGCAAGCGAAGGGGTGGGCGGCCCGCTGGCGCTCCACCCCGACCTGTGACATATAGAACGTATTTGTTTAACTTGCGCATTAACAATCAGCAATCTTTCTCCAACAGTCTTCTCTTGCTTTGGCAGCAGAGACCATATTGTTTTGAGCTTGAAATACATATTTAAATTCATCGTAATTATGAATGAAAAAATAAAAAAAATCTCTTGTTCCTCCGCGGAAAAATATATCGCTCTCGCTCTACCCGCGTTTGGTTGTTCAGTGTCGACGTCACTCTTTTATGTGCACGCGCGCGTGGAGTAATGATAGCTTGAGGATCAAAGCCTGAGTTGACAGAGAAAGTTGATGAGCTGCATCATAGTACCAATAAAGCCTGATTGCATCGGTTTGGTTTTGTCAACTCAAAACTAATCCTGTAACCCCGAGTTTGTTCAGCTACCTTCATGGTACAGGCCCCAGATCATTGTACTTGTTTACACCGTCTCGCAGCGCTGTGAGGAATAATACTATAATGGAAAATTTACCTCAGAAGTACGAGGAGAAACAGATCCGAGGCTATGGAATAATGTAGTAAGTTTTTTTTTTTCATTCTCAAGTGCGGCGCGTATCTGCGCATGAATGAATGAATGAACGGCAGAGATGCCGCTGTTTACCACAACTTGCAAAAGACGGTTTAAATTTGAATCGTTTCTGTCTGTGAATGTTTCGCTTTTAGCAAACTGTATTGCTATAGGCTACTGAGTAAAAATTGAGTGAAATATGTTGAATTAAAATGTATTTGTATAAGCAACGTATTAAACTGCAAATTAACATTTATATTTCTTATAATGAAAACGAAAGTTACTATGTTACAGACATATGAAAGACAACATTTCATTGATTAGTTTTGGATAGATTATACATTTTTACTGTAAAATATCTGCCACCTCAAATAAGCTTTTGTTTGCCAATTTTTGCTCATATGTTAAATAGTAAATAGTATGTTTTGTCAAAAATAATCAAATAATATGTTATAGTGTTTTCTCCAATGTAGCCTAGGCTATATTCAAGTAATGAATCCTTAACTTTGAAATATGTATGATAAAATGTATACTTTAGTTTTTACAAAGAAAGATTACACTTGAATTGTTGTTGTAATTGTAACCTTTTTAATAAAAAAAAAATACAAGGTAGATGTAAACAAACTAATAAAAGGTAAATATAAGCCTTTTCTTTAAAATAATTTTTTATTGTGTTTTATTAGTGACAAATTTGGGGAGAGGATAAATATTCCAAAACTGAAAATACAGTATGAGAATTAACTGCACAATTACTAGACATGTTTTCCTTTTGATATTATAGGCCAATTTGCAAGCACAATTTGTGAAAAAAAAAAAATTGATATGCTTCCAACTGTTGCTCTTGCATTCTTTCTTGTGACATACCTGAATGAATAGCTCATTAAGTATGCAGGCCCCATTGTCTCCAGGTGCGAACCACTAAATATGCATGATCGTTGACGCCCACTCCGCATACTGCCTTTCCAGACAGAAAGTGTTTTGCAAAATTTAAATCAATGCATTGTGTTATGTGAATGATTAGGCAGGATAATTTTCACATCATTTTGAAGAAAAAACTCTAGGCGATGACATCCAAATCAAAAGTCTTATTGACACATATTTAGAATGTGTTTTATGGCCTTATTTCAGAAACTTTAGTTTTTAGTTTTTTCAATAACCATGCATAAACATTATTCTCTCAAAACTACAAAAATGTACATGCATTGTGCTCACATATGATGGTAGCCCTGTTTGTGCTATATAGAGTGAATTTACACCTTTGCCATTAATATGTTTATAAGCAACTGAAAAAAGCAAAAATGTCAGGGCATGTCAGAACATCTCAAGGACCCCAAAAACACCTTAGACCCCAGAGGGTTAAAAGTAAATTGATTCTGGGTGGCATTTCAAGGATCTTGGCCAGAGCGGAAAGATAATCTGAAACAGCTCGAGCAGCTAAGACGACAGGCATCGTCTTAGGGGCAGAAACAGCTTGCAGAACCTCGGCCGCAACTCTCTCAGCAGATCCGGGGATAGCGCCTGAAGCAGCGGACTCTGGAACAGCGCTTGCGGTAGCGGACTCTAGAACAGCGCTTGCGGCAGCGGGCTCTGGAACAGCGCTTGCGGTAGCAGGCTCTGGAACAGCGCCTTTCGGTAGCGGGCTCTGTGACAGCCAAAGACGAAGGATGGGAGGCTCCCTTCCTCCTCTTCTTCCTCCTAGGTCGCAGTGCGGGAGTCATAGCTGGACTAGTGGCCAGTTGAAGAAGCTCCGCGGGAACCGTAACTGGAATCCGTCTCCCTCATTTGCCACGGAGATCAGCAGGTGTGGATGAAACCTCGGGAGAAGAAACAGAACCAGCCTGATCACCCTGGGCAACAATGGCCAGGACGCGACCCACCGGGACCACTGGCAGCGAGGCGGGTGGAGAGAAGATGGAGCCCCGCAACTCCCTTCGTGACAGGCAGTCCACCATGTCAGCAAACGGGCAGTCTACCAACCTCTCCCGTTCAGCAAGAGGCGGAGGAGCATTGAGACCCGCTATGAAGTAGCGGTTAAGAAGGATGTCAGGAAGGAAGAGTCTCTTCTCATGAGCGACCCGAGCGTACTCTTTAATGGACCTTTTTTATCTCTCCCTGAGGAGGAATCGGCAGCTTGCCGATTCTGATGTCAGAGCTCGTCTTGTGCCACCACTCTATAAAAAGGTCCGCTTGGGACTTGACGGGCGAGGACCTTCTGTCTGCTGGGTTCGATGTTGGTCGGTATATTCTGTCATGAGGTGGCAGGAATGAACCCAAAAGCAGACGAGGTGCAGACACTCAAGGTTTATTATGACAAAAAAACAGAAAACAAAACCCACGAGGGGGCAAAACAGGACTGGGGAAGAGAACAACCAGACTAAGACCAAAATGATAAATAAAGACTAGACTCAGACTTGACGATGACTAGAAAAGAAACAAACAGCTATAAATTCACTAATAAAATTCACTAATAACATTCACAGGATTCAGACGAAGTATCACAGGCCAGTCACAGCGAATAACACACAATGTTAGACAATGTACCGACACAGGACAGAAAACATGAGGGGATAAAATAGGGAGCAAACTAATCAGGGACACAGGTGAAGGCGATGATACAATAATGCAGATGAGATAACAAGGGGCGGGGCAAGGTGACAAGACAACGCAAGCACACAGCCCAAACAAATGGCCATGTGCTTATACATAAAACATAGGTCTGTCATGATCCTGCCTCAAGACAAGAGAGATCTGGAACACGAAGGCAGAATCATGACAGATCTCCCTAGAGTGTGTTCTGACGTTGATGTAATCATGTACACTGATGATACGGTGATCTTCACTTTTGGGGAAAACGAGCTGGAGGTTGCTGACAAATTATCAAAAGAGATGCAAAAAGTTGCAGAATGGTTGCAGATGTCCTGTCTGACCTTAAACGTTGATAAATTGGTTTCAATGTTTTTTTTTTCCAAATAAACGTAAATTACAACTAACTCAGGCAATTCAAGTGAATGGACAAAAAATTAAAAATGTAAATGAAACAAAATATTTAGGTCTGATACTTGATTCTAACCTTGGTTTTAAAAGTTACATAAAAAAACTTGGTAGTAATTTGAAATTTAATTTGATGAACTATAAACATAATAGAAATTCATTAACTACGGAAGCCTCAAATATATACCTCAATACTATGATTGTCCCACATCTTCTGTATTGCATGTTTAGTTGGTCTCAGGTGTGTAAAACATTTTTAAAATTACTTGAATCAATTTTAAAAAAGGGCCATAAAATTCATGATAAAAAGCCTCGCCAGTACCATCACTGTAAAGTACAAAGTAAATATAACATTTTGAGTTTTGAAAACCTCATTAAATATAATCAAATTTCTGCTTTATTTAAAATTATCCATAACATCGCTGCTCCCCCTTTGAGAAAATTTGTCACACTAAATTCGGAGAAAATTTCTAGAGACACACAGTCGACAGTCAGAGGAGAGTGCAGCGTTCCAAGACGTAGAACCACATATGGTCAACAATCGTTCTCTTATAAAGCAGTGAGCCTTTGGAACACTCTTCCAAACGAAATTATTTTATGCACAAACTATAGTACATTTACACGTCTGACCAAACAGTGGTTATTATCAAAGCAAACCTGTACGCACTGAATGACTGTGATATGAACGATGTAGCCTAAACTGTGAGTGAGTGAGTGAGTGATAGACTCCTGAAGTGGAGAGTGTTTTTATGATGTGACTGAAGTAATGCTTCCATGTATTATTTTGTATATATTTTATTAACTTTTGTAAGTATAATATCAACCTGTCCAGGGACTGCGGGTGGAAATTAGCATTTTTTGCTATAACCAGGGCAAGACAACCCTGCACAGATTCCCAAAGAACCCAGCGTTAAGGAACCCGTGGATGGAGTTTGTTTTCCTGAGCATAAACGGAGTTGTGTAAGACTGTTGTTCCCTGCATTTCGACGATGATTGTTTTATAAACAAAGCCCATTTCGACGGATTTGCAGATCGTCTAATGCTTAAGGATCGAGCAGTCACAATGATAAAGGTTTGCGGTCGTGCGTTGGAACCGGACGGTGAGTAAAACTGTTGAACAAATGTCTCCAGTGGCGTCATGCCCATTCAAAGTGAGGGGGCACGTGCCCCCTCAGATTTTTCCTCCCTGATAATTTTTTTGTCACAACTTTATTCCTATTATGCTCCATTATATACCAGAGCCTATAACGACTCAAATGTATTCTTCTGGATGTGTAATAAATCGGTCAGCATCAGCTCTTTTTCCTAATATGGTGTCTGTGTATCAAAGATTCTAGAGCACTACGCGCGTATGTTCGCAACTCACTCGTCTCGCGCACGTTGAGCTGGCAATGTTTTACAGATGGTCTTGAAGTGGTAAGTGGGCAAAGCAACAAATCAGCATTGAATTAGTTATCGGATGATATTAAAAGGTAGTGGGATTATTTGTGGTTGACCTGGAAATTTTAACTTGATCAAAAAGTTATGGATTTGATATTAGCTGCGAATTCAGAGCATTAACTTATGTTGTGTCAGTGTAACGTTATCGATAGCTAGCCTAGTCTAACCGTAAACTAGTTGGCTAACAAGTTAGCTTTTCTGTTAGCTCATAAATTACTCTTTACAAGTTCCTTATTTGAAATATAATAATGAGCAGTGTAACTACAGTATTTCAATGATTTTACTAAAGTAATGTTATTACTGTACATTTGATTTGATTACTTTTTTTACATTTCTGTCAAATATTAACCATTTTCAAATAAACGGGGTAGTTTTAACCTTATTCAGCACTGAAATCTGTCAAACTTCTTTCAAAGTCCTTCATCACATATTAATATTAAAATAACTTAATTTCAGAGCACCACAAAGTCAGACCTCAGCACCTTTATGTACCTTTAATGTAAGATCGTTCTTAGGTCACATACCAATTTAAAATCATAACATAAAAACTGCAATGGTACTGTTTTTAAAATCATGTGTAGTAGGCCTAAGTGTACAGTAAGTGTGTGTGTAAACATGCTTTAATGAAGTAGACTTCAAAAGCTTTTGAATTTGAGCTTACAGTTCTTTCATCAACCTGTCTTTTACATAAACTTACAAAATAGATACTTTAACTTAGTCCTCAGATAGAGGAGGGTTGCTGCTAGCTCCGTTAAGGTATTTCTGTCCCTCCCAAACTGCATTGAAATTGTATGTTTAGCAGTCAGAATTAAAAGAAAATCAGGGGGAGAAACCCCCTGACCCCGCCTAACATGATCCATATCACCCGTCAGAAAACAATTGCAAAGTCTCAGATTGTGCCCCCCCAGAATTTTGGCTTGCATGACGCCCCTGAATGTCTCTGTGTGTTGTCACCAGCTCGGCGCGTTAGCACAGCTAAGCTTCGCCCACACGGCCCGCCCCCAGCCGCTCGTTTTTTTCCGGAAAGACTCGGTACAGCCTATCTTTCTTTTAAAAATATAATAAAACAAAAGACTTTTTGGAGATATGAAGGATGCAATATTATTCTATAGGTACTCAAGATTAACAGGAGATTGAGTGAAAATGAGCATTTCACCCCCCCTTTAAAGGATAAAAATTTCTCAGACACCTTATCCAGGGGTTCGAAGGGTGCCAGGGATAACCCTTCAAAGACCACTGCCAGGTCTCACGTGGGGACCCTAGGCTGGATGGCAGGCCTCATCCTCTTGCCTCCACGAAGGAAACAAATTATGAGTGGGTGTATCCCCAGAGTGCCCACCGTTAAAGGCATGCGGAAGGCTGATATAACCGCCACATAGACCCTAAGCATGGACGGGGAGAGCCCGTCAGAGAAACGATTCTGGAAGAACTCCAGCACTGAAGCCAGAGTTCTGCACGGGTCCGATTTTGTAAATCCGCACCCGCCCGTACCCGCAGTGATTAACCCTCTGAGGTCGGATTTTCTTCACATTGTCGCACTATAAACTTAAATTACTCCATCATTTATGGTCATACAGAAAAACATTAATACAAAAAAAGAATCTGTGATATTTTTACTTTTGTATGTGTCCACTTACAATCAAATCAAAACATTGTGCTTTTGTAAAATAAAGAAAACAAACAGGGTGTGCGTTCTGCCTCTCCGTCGCGGTGAACTTTTTTTTCTTGAGCACGTCTATAAACTGAAACAAAACTCAGCGAATACTTGTCACACATTTATGAGCCATATACCTTTATAAACTTTTAAGTGTGTACTTTTAAATGATCGGATTCAAACTGAAAACAAATATTCTCTTTTTAAGTAATTTGTATAAAACCAACAAGATGTTCAGCTTCTCAAAAGCTTCCTAATTATTTTTAATTTGAACACGCCCTATGGAAGTAAAATAATGTCAAATGTTTTTGAAATAAAACGCCTGTTGAATTGCACTACTTGAAAAAAATATACATTGCATTAACCATGCTTGCATTTTAATGCATTGTATTTTTAGGGCTTGCATTTTTATGGGCTGAAATTCAGCATGGTTGAATATTTAAGCTTTGAATATTTCAATTAAAAACATTTCAAACACCTTTCATTATTAAAAATTCAATAATCCATATTCACCTTTCATATTTCACTTCCAAAATATTCAAACTGTTTAAAAATACAACCAATAATATTCAACAGGCAATTTTCGGGCCATTTTATTTCGCTTTGCAAATTCGCTTCCACAAATTCAGTGGTTTAAATTCGACAGTAAATTCAACATTGACGTCCAGGAACTGCAGGAAAAGCAATAGATTACCGAGCATACTCTCCATCTGCTGTTAGTCGACCTCACCATCAGATGGTGAAAAAGCGAGTGTTGTTGACGAAGACCAGCAAAATTAGAGCAAGTCATTCATTCATAAAACTCATTTACAGCAATGTAAGTGTATTTGTGATTATTATGACAGCTGTTTTATGTTTAATTCAGTGCCTTCACGGTTACTTTTCCTGTGTAGCCTATGTGGCAGGATGGACTGTGGTTGGATTCAGTCCCTCCTCCCCATTAAGTTATATTGGCTTTACCCTTTCTAGCCGGTTTACGATTGGCTCGTGGTGGCCAATCAGGTCAGGAGGAGCATGTTATACCTCGAACGTAACTCCGGGTAGTGCGTGACGCTGAAGGCTCGTGTTGTTTGGGTTCACCCAGTTTTTGGTGGTGTCGCAGAATTCCTTGCTTTGTTGCGGCTACCCCGTTTCCCACCGGATTGAACGGAATAACGTGTTATTGTTGACTCGCGCACTGCGCATTGCCTGCGAGATTCATGTGTCAGCGTGCTGTGGTTCAGGGATAGCTACCATCGCAAGGAAGCATTTGCGGCCTGCCTTGGGGCAACTGCTGCTTTGTTTTGTGTTGTGAATGCACGTCTCTTCTAAGTGCAGAACTTTGCTTCGCCGAGTCCGAGTTAATGGACTGAGTTCATCTTCCAAAGAAATCGCCTCATTGGCCACTTGTGTGGCCGACTGAGTATCTGCCCTCATTCAGTTATCCACGGATGAATGTGTTTGTTACGTGATTTACGTTAATTGTGATTGTTTGAGTGGGTTGTGTGTCCTTGTTTCTTAACGATTATTTCGTTTGTCTTGTTTGTTTGTTTATTTCATTTATCAGTCTTACTGTTTTTGCAACGTTATTTCACTTGTTCTTTTTGTTTAGTTTATTCAATTACCAGTATTCTGTTTTTGTAAAGTTATTTCATTCGCCCTCTTTGTTTATTCATTTACCAGTATTTTGTTTTTGTGAAGTTATTTCATTCGCCCCTTTTTGTTTATTTATTTACCAGTGTTTTGTGTTTGCAAAGTTACTTCATTTGCCCTCTTTTGTTTATTCATTTACAAGTATTTTGTTTTTTTGTGAAGTTATTTCATTCGCCCTTTTTTGTTTATTTATTTACCAGTGTTTTGTGTTTGCAAAGTTACTTCATTTGCCCTCTTTTGTTTATTCATTTACCAGTATTTTGTTTTTGTGAAGTTATTTCATTCGCCCTTTTTTGTTTATTTATTTACCAGTGTTTTGTGTTTGCGAAGTTATTTCATTGGCTTTTTGTTTAGTTTATTTATTAGCATTATTGTTATTATAACATGCTATTTTTCTCCTTAGTTTATTTCATTGATCAGCATTACTGTGTTTTGTAACAGGATTTAATTTCCTTTGTTGTTTGTTTACTTACTTTATCAGTATTGCTGTTGTTGGTAAAGCTAGTTTGTTTTTGTCATTGTGGTGTTAGTCTGATTTCTGGTTTGACATTATGATCTATAGTTAATTTTGTTTATTCTGTCCTTGTTATATGTTTGAGGAGCTGAGTGCTGACGGTGGGGACGGCGCGCTCGAGGTCGTGGGCTCTCTTTGGTGTGTAGTGTGGGTACCCTCACAGTGTGATTATTGCTGTGCTGGTTGTGTGGTTGCGCACATGCGTTGGCAGGGGCATCGGACTGGGGGGATAAAGGGTACCGAGTACCCAGGGCCCGAGGCAGGGGGGGGGGGGGGGGCTTAGAAGTCAGTTTTCTATTCATACATATACATGCACTAACATTTGCATAGCATTTATGTACAAATAAAAAAGTTCCTGTGCAAAACTAAACTTGTAGTTAGGCACTGGTTTGGTATGAAAAAGTCATTTTCATGCTGTGCAGGGCCCCACCACCCCTCTCGAATCAATGTAAATGGTACGACCCGCAGGTCAGGTGCTTCAGCTACGGACCCGCGGTGAATCAGTTGATGAGACAGGAGCTTGAGTGAGCCGTGATAGGAACTAGGAAGACAGGGGAAGAGTCATGTCTTTCCTTAAGAAAGGAAAATAAGGGGCTCAAAAACGAAAAGAAAAGATTAAAGAGAGAAAGGCAAATGAGGGCAAGCAGTTGCTCACTCAGTTTTTTTAAAAGAAAGGTGAGCTCCAAATGCATCATCGAGCATTGACATTGTTTTAACATAAATATCTACTCCAGGTTGAATTGCATACATTTATGTTCGTACTCTGTTTGAATAATTTACCAATACTTTATAGTATCACACCCTACATACAGGGATGCAAACAGCACGCTTTTCGGCGCCTCGCGCTTTTTTCACGTCAGTTTGGGTGACAAAGTCATCTGAAGCCATTCCATAGCTTAATGTGAGGGTCAGACGTCTATTTACATCATTAAAGTTTACGGAAACGCGTTTTCCCTCCTCTGCGGCTGTCAGTCATTCTCCATTCAGTCGCAGCTAACGTTATTCAAACAGCGCGCGCGCCTCTGCCGGTCACAGCAGGATGCACGGTAAAACTCTCTCCAATATGATATTAACAATGCTTGATCTTTAGAGAAAGGCTGTGGATTTGCATAAAATGACTTTATTTTGTTGGAGTTTGTTGCTGTTTTTAAACGACTCGCTACCCGTGTGCCTGTAAGATCACAAACAGCACAAGGACTAACTTTATGAATCGGCATCAAACGCACAATAACTGGAATTTAAAACTGTGAAGAAACAAATGATCAATAAACTGTTGGACAGATATACACAAGGATTTGTGCGCTCGACATGTCTTCGCTTTGCGCCGTGAACTTTTAAATGCACACTTGCTGTGACTCCATGTCGCTTTGAGCACATCATTCTGCACCCGCGATGCGCATACGCGCTCTGTTTTGAAGCGTTTCATATTATCATGGTTTTGCGCACTGAAAGATTATTAAAAGCCTATATTTTTTTATACCTAGCCTGCTCAATACATTTAAAATAAGCATAATTTAATTGTGTATTATTTCTGTTTAGTGTAGCGTAGGCTATATAAATACACTTCTAAATTCTTGACATTAATATATAAATATAAAATTGAGAAATGTATGATTGCCTGATTGAATTTTATAAGAGTACTAATAGCAATTTGTTTTTATTAACGTGTAGATTTGATAAAATTACTGTGCAGATTTTTTCAAGAATTACTTTTTGCTGCTGATTTATACACTCAATAAGTTTAATAAAAATACATAATAATACATTTATGTAATATTTAAAGGTGTTAACCGTAATCTTACACTGCAAAAATCAGAAGTTTACATAAAAACACTGTATATTTCCCTCCATTGTCAAAATCTAACACCCGCAAAAACACAGATCGTTAGCGCCTATTTTTACCGCATTACTATGCAAATTAGCTCGCGCACGCTCTTACATTTAAGTACAGTATTGTTCTCAGTTTAATGCACATCTTAATGATTGAAAATGACTTATTTTAAAAACGTAATTCAAAGACTGAATGTCTAGTTTGGCGGTTAGTGTACCCTGTGATTCTATAGTCTGCATTTATTTTAAACAGACAAATAATCATCAATTAACTTGTACTTTTGACAATAAAACAAAATATATTAATCAGAGTGTGGCTTATTTTGTTTACATTTTAAATGTTTTTATTATAAAAATGCAATACCCCACCCATTGGTATCATTATGGTATTTGGTACGGGGGCCCAGCAAGATGGTTTGTACCCAGGGCCCAAAATTTGGTGCTACGCCCCTGTGCGTTGGGGTGGATTATCTGGATACTTATGCCCGACGGCCGAGTCGCTGGACGCCCACCAGTAAGCCTCAAGCTCGGTCTTGTGAGTGTGCGTGTGTGAGAGATTCTTTGTCAGTACACTACGGTGGCCCAGTAGTGCACAACACAACGAAATGTAAAAAGCAAACATAAGTTCACAACTCAACGAAATTAAGCCACAGCACAACGGAAACAAGCCACAACACAACGGAAAATCCACAACACAACGAAATAAAGCCACAACACAACGGAAATAAGCCACAACACAACGGAAAATCTACAACACAACGAAATAAAGCCACAACACAACGGAAATGCTCCCGACCACTAGAGGGCTCTCGGAGCCCAGGAAAGTTAGTTTTCCAAGCCATTGTTCATTAGAGAGTCAGCAGTCTATAAAAATATATCAACACCACGATTAGTTTTAACAGTATGTAGCTAACCATTGTTTATCGACATTTATTAATTCAAAATCACATACGTGCATTATAGCTGCATATTTATACTCTAGAATGCTTTGACGCGCTACCACAGCGCATTATCCCTGAGGGAACGTCTGCCAATTCCTCCAAGTTGTTAAAACGTATAATTTGTTTTAATTAAAATTACTTTTAACATTCAAAAACAGACATGTTCAAAATCCAAAGCTTGATTGTATTTGATAGTAGACTGACTTAATAAGACTTTTATAATGACTTAATAATGACTTTTTTTCCAATACCCTTCATGTATTTACAGTAATTAACAATTATTATTTTTTAGGAAATTTCTGTAAAAGTTTTTTTTTTTCTTTTATCATGTTCCTAGTGACCAGACTGACTTATTATACATAGTTCCCACATGACGTCACAACATACGGGCATTTGCCAACCCGGCGCCATTTCTGAGGGCAGAACACAACATTCTTACAATGCAGAACATGAGAAGAAGAAGCTGAAGCGAGTTAATTTCGTGATAAAAAGTGAAAATGGTGATCTCCTGCTGGGTCAATGGATGTTTAAATCGTGTCGGAGGTTCAGTTAAATTTGGATTTTACAGTATACCCGTCTTTAGACTTTATGAATGTGAGAAGACTAAGCTTTTGTCAGAACAACGACGGAGGTTATGGCTGGCGAGGATAAACAGGAAATAAACTCCCTCAAAACACGCAAGAATTTGTTGTTTTTTATTGCGGGTGTACACAAATATAAGTTAACACTTTGCAGTTTGAATTATGTCCTGTATGAACAAAATGACGAGATATTAAAAACATACAAAAACAACATTGTTTCCACTGTTCGATCGCGCCCGCGACTCTCTCACTCTCACACACACTCACACACACACACATTCCAGCACGGCAATCTCAGATTATGTTCCTAAAGAACCCGCGTATAAAGTAGTTCCGCATTAACTTACATTAATTCATTTGCACGCGAGTTTTATTTATTTTCATACGTTATATTCATATTCATGGACATATTTCCAGGCTCGGAATTGCTCACATGTATTAAAACTCCTAGCCAATACCAGATAATGGCACACATGATAATACTGTATCTGAGGCAAAGCTGTATAATCAGTGCTCAGTGCTTCCTTTGTTAGCGCATATGGATCCACACCATTTATGACTGAAATTTTCGCATTGTACCTCTCTCTGTCTTGTACGGTGACCGGGAGGGGACATGTTCGGTTCACTTATTTTTGTCGTGGCCACAACATATAAACTCGTGGGAACGTGATATTAAGTCGTGGGAACGTCATAATATCTCGTGGGAACGTCATATTAAGTCGTGGCCACAAGATCATTTTGTTGAGGTAACGACATCATTATGTCGTGGCCACGCGATGCAAAGTCGTGGCCTCAAGATCATATGTTGAGGGAACGATATATTTTTCTCGTGGCCACGAGATCATTTTGTTGAGGTATAACGACATCATTATGTCGTGGCCACGCGTTGAGGGAGCCACAGCGGCCAATACTGTAGGCCTAACCGTACCATAGACTGAGTTATAGCAGAGATGGAGATGACAGAAGAAATAACATTTTACTTTAAATTAGGAATGTCATATAAAGATATAGTGCGGTCTTTGCCATTAAGACATGGGTACGTTATAAGTGAAAGACACATGAAGCGCATTCTTAGACTTTGTCGCACGCATATTTAGGGACCGTCTCACATGCGACATTGGCATAAACATTTCTAACTTCAATAGCATTTGAAGACAATGACTTACAGTCATAAAACCAACTGTACACTGTTCACCCAGGTCTCATGTATGAAGCACACCTTTTAGATTTTTGATATTTATGACAATAAACTGCTAAATCATATTGTAGGCCTATTTCACTACTGCCACATACCTGACACCTAGATGAACAATGTAGGCTACAGTTGGTTTTATGACTGTAAGTCATTGTCTTCAAATGCTATTGAGCTTTAAATGTGGTCATATTCTGTATATGATTCCACACAGTAGTGAAATACATAGCATTATTTGCATATGATTTAGCAGTTTACTGTCATATCAAAAATATTAAAGGTGTGCATCATACATGAGACCTATTTGAACAATGTACAGTTGGTTTTATGACTGTAAGTCACTGTCTTCAAATGCTATTGAGCTTTAAATATTGTCATATTCTGTATATGATCCCATACATTAGTGAAATACATAGCAATATTTGCATATGATTTAGCAGTTTATTGTCATAAATATCAAAAATCTAAAAGGTGTGCATCATACATGAGACCTGGGTGAACAATGTACAATTGGTTTTATGACTGAAAGTCATTGTCTTCAAATGCTGTTGAAGTTAGAAACGTTTACGCCAATGTCGCATGTAATTTTGAGACGGTCCCTAAATATGCGTGCGACAAAGTCTAAGAATGCGCTTCATGTGTCTTTCACTTATAACGTACCCATGTCTTAATGGCAAAGACCGCACTATATCTTTATATGACATTCCTAATTTAAAGTAAAATGTTATTTCTTCTGTCATCTCCATCTCTGCTGTAGCCCAGTCTGGTACGGTTACAGTATTGGCCGTTGTGGCTCCCTCAACGCGTGGCCACGACATAATGATGTCGTTACCTCAACAAAATGATCTCGTGGCCACGAGAAAAATATATCGTTCCCTCAACATGTGATCTTGAGGCCACGACTTTGCATCGCGTGGCCACGACATAATGATGTCGTTACCTCAACAAAATGATCTCGTGGCCACGACTTAATATGACGTTCCCACGAGATATTATGACGTTCCCACGACTTAATATCACGTTCCCACGAGTTTATATGTTGTGGCCACGACAAAAATAAGTGGACCGAACATGTCCCCTCCCGGTCACCGTAGTCTTGTGTTAATGTAGTCTCTTTATAATCTCTGTCACTTTGTCTCTTCATGATTTTCGTAACATTATAAATGCAAAGAAATATTCGAAATTTGCTTGTAAAACTCATAGACAGTATGGTAAAACAATGTAAGCACAGCAGCTTTTGCCCTCAAAGATGGCGCCTCCGGGGAGGTCACGTGATATTAATCGGCCTGTGGGAACTATGTATAGGTGGAACTGTGCCAATTCCTTCCTATTTCACCAAATGGTTTTTATTTTTATTTATCAAATTATATTATAATAAATTATACGTTTTAACCACTTGGTGGAATTGCCAGACGTGCCCTGCGCTGTGGTAGCGCGTCCAAGCATTCTCGAGTATAAATCAAATAGGCCTACGCAGCTATAATTCATGTAGGTTATTTTGAAGTAGTATTTTATGTTGATATACACTGTTAAAACTAATCATGGTATTTATATATTAAGACTGTTGACTCTATAGAACAATGGCTTGGAAAACTAACTTTACTGGGCTCCGAGAGCCCTCTAGTGGTCGGGAGCATTTCCGTTGTGTTGTGGCTTTATTTCGTTGTGTTGTGGCTTATTTCCGTTGTGTTGTGGCTTATTTCCGTTGTGTTGTGGCTTTATTTCGTTGTGTTGTGGATTTTCCGTTGTGTTGTGCACTACTGGGCACTACTCTACTAAAATTTAGATATGCTGTGATACTATTAATTCTCCCCCAGAGTACAGTCAGTGTTTTAGAAATGTGCTGACGTCAGCTTTCAGAGTGTTTATTACTTTTTGCTGTGAATTTGCTGTGAATTTGATTAATAAAATTTGTATTTTTTTGTATGGAATCACGCATTGTTCAATGCCCGAACCTGATGGCCTAAGTTTATAGAAACCTTGGAGGTTACTTACAGTTCCCCGGGTTAGATCTCGGGGTGGCGTAGTCGAATTACATTACTGCCGCTGCTACACCTACATGCATCTTTCTCTATCGTGAACGAGATTATAATGTTATTCCCTGATGCGGATGTACAGATCCAATGTTACATTTTTGAGGTTGACATATATTTCTCTTGGTTGTTTAGTTGCCTTAACTTTATATTGTGGCGATGTGCTGCATGCAGGCTATTAGGGTTTCCCGCAATACTTCTGGACATATACAACGCTTAACGTAGCTTAATGGAACAGTGATGCAAAGACCAAACTCGCAGGCAAGCAGATGGACTCAGAATAACGCGCAAAGCTGAGCGTTTCCCAGTGATAGACTGGCATAAAGATGGCTTGATGTTGGACATTCGCACATTTAGGGACCGTCTCTGTGTATACGTAAGTGTATACGACTTTGGTATACACGTTTCTAACTCCGATAGCATTTGAATAGAATGACTTACAGTCATAAAACCAACTGTAAAGTGTTCATGTAGTGTCAGGCATAATGCACACCCTTTGGGTTTTTGATATTTATTCAAATACATTTAAGTTTGCTATTGAAGTTAGAAACGTGTATGCCAATGTCGAATGCAACTTTAGAGACAGTCCCTAAATGTGCGAATCTCCACGTGGAACGCAATCGCGCTCATTACCTCAGAAACAAAACACTAGAACACTTCACAAGTCTCTGCTTTTCGTCGAGCGCCGTGAGCTTACATTGGAATTACCTCAGAAGAAGAAGAACGCGATTTGAAGACAAGAAAGATGTAAGGTAAGAAATTCTTACATATTAGTTTGTTATTGTTGCATAAATTTCACATTGCAGTTGAACTGTTGCTAGCCTATATGGTGAATATTATTATATTTAGACCCGTGTTTACTGTTACTGTGTTCGTGGATATCTGCTCAAATGTATGGTAACCATAATGTTTTATATTTGAGCAGGATGGCGTTTGAATGTATCATATTCAAATCGCCATCGCGTTTGAAAAGCACCAAACGGCTTCATGTTTTTACTATTATCTCATTTCATATCATCATAACGAATGGAAACATTTGTTGTTACTGAAATATTTTGGAAGATTTATAGGCTGCTATGGTTATTGTTATTGTTATTATTATTATTATTATTATTTTATGCAGCACTGCTCATAGCCTATGCCTACAAGGCACAACAAACCTAATGTTCATAATATTATATATTGTTGGAAACATTTATGTGTGTGTGTGTATTCTGTGAATTTTAAAAAGCAATTTTAACCAGAAAAATCTAAAATGTATTCCCAAAATCGTGCAGGCCTTTCTCTTGATATCAGTATGTTCACTTTTTTTTTCTTTCAGGGCCCAGATGCCACTGAGTCCTGCTGACTTCAACATTCACATGAGTCTCTGTACATGAACATGGTAAAGTGAAAATCAAACACCTTGGAAATGAAAGGTATGTACAATGTTTTTAGGAATGGCGCAAAGTTCTCTGTCTTTGGATCAGTGTGTTCAATACATGCTTTTTTGTCATTTGTTTTGTATCTTTGGATTATGTTTTGTTGTAAATAAATCAAACAATATAAAAGCCATTCTTTTTTAAATCTCCTCATTTACAGTATTGTGCAAGGTTGCTCAGAATGATAGGGCCCTGATAGCTCCTAATAGGGCCGTTAGGGGAGGTTCTTTGTCTTTCTCAGGTGAGAAAAGCTTGCATATTAATGAGCTTCCGCATAAGGCTTTTTCACACAAAACACGTCGTAACATTTTTAAATCAATATATTGTCTTATCTGAATGAGCAGTCAGGGTGATTTTCACATCGTTTTAGAGCAAATATTCTAGGCTACGTCATACAATTTTCAAAGTCTTGTGAAGAAATAATCAGTATGGGTTTCATGACCTTATTTCAGTGAGAATTTTTTTTTGTATTTTCACAAACCACGCATAAATGTCATTATCTCAAAACAACAAACTTTTACACACATGCTGCTGATATATTATTGTAGCAGAGTTTGTGCTGAATACAGTGTAATTAGACTTTAGCCATGAAAATGTCACAAGTAGCAGAAATAAGCACAAATGTCAGAGCATATCAGAACACCTCCAGGGCCAGAAAACAGCTCAGACCTCAGAGGGTTAACAGTAACATTACAGAAAAGTGAAATCCATTTAACCCCCCTTTATTACCTCCCATCCATATTGGTTTCTTTTCCTATTTTCATATTCAGATCGTATCCATGTTTAACTATGTAGCGACAATGACATACAGACATCTGCGTTTCAAATTAAGTGAATCATGAGGGTGTCGAAATCATCGTCTTTGTCCTTAGGAAGGCAGCTCTGGTTAATTATTCTCTAGGGGGTAATTCACCAGCGCCCGTGTGGCTGGCTTCCCCCATTTCAGCATGGACTCCCTGTGACTTTATAGCCTCCTGACATTCCAACGCACACACACCAAGAGACCAACTTTTGTGTGTTACTCAGGATAAGGAATATTCTCCCTGTTAACCCTCTGGGGTCTGAGGGGTTTTTGGGGTCCTTGAGATGTTCTGACATGCCCTGACATTTGTGCTTTTTTCAGTTGCTTATAAACATATTAATGGCAAAGGTGTAAATTCACTCTATTTAGCACAAACAGGGCTACCATAATATGTGAACAACTTGCATGTACATGTTTGTATTTTTGATAGAATAATGTTTATGCATGGTTTTTTCAAAAACAAAAAACTAAAGTTTCTGAAATAAGGCCATAAAACACATTCTAAATATATGTAAATAAGACTTTTGACTAATGGATGATGTTGCCTAGATTTTTTTCTTCAAAATTATGTGAAAATCATCCTGCCTAATCATACACATAACACAATACATTGATTTAAATCTTGTAAAACACTTTTTGTTTGGAAAGGCCATATGCGGGTGGGCGTGATTCACACCTGCGGAGACAATGGGGCCCGCATAATGAGGCTGCATACGTAATGAGCCACAAAAATGCAAGGACAATATATAACTGGTTTGTTGTTTTTTTCCACAAATTTTGCTTGCAAATTGTACAATATCCAAGGTAAACATTTCTAGTAATTGTGCAGTTAATTGTTCTCATACTGTATTTTCAGATTTGGAATATATTCTCTTCCCAAATGTGTCACTAATAAAGCATAATAAAATTATTTAAAGAGAAGGCTTAATGACCTTTTAAGATTTTGTTTACATCTATCCTTATATATATATATATATATATATATATATATATATATATATATATATATATATATATATATATATATATATATATATATATATTTTTTTTTTTTTATACAATTAAGGTTATACAATTACAACAACATTTAAAATTGTAACAATATTTCCAGTGTAATCTTTCTTTGTATTCGCGATTCATATTAAAACAGTATTTTTGCCAGTTGTAGTAGCTCCACAACAGCGCGCATCTGTGTGTTCGTTCATTCATTCATACACAGAAACGCAATTCATATTTAAACAGTATTTTTGCCAGCTGTAGTAGCTCCACAACAGCACGCATCTTTGCGTTCATTCATTCAAACGCGATTCATATTATTTAAACAGTATTTTTGCCAGCTGTAGTAGCTCCACAATAGCGCGCATCTGTGCGTTCATTCATTCAAACGCGATTCATATTATTTAAACAGTATTTTTGCCAGCTGTAGTAGCTCCACAACAGCACGCATCTGTGCGTTCGTTCGTTCATTCATTCATACACAGAAACGCAATTCAGATTTAAACAGTATTTTTGCCAGCTGTAGTAGCTCCACAACAGCGCGCATCTGTGCGTTCATTCATTCAGATTAGAACAAAGCAAACAGAACTGACCTAATTCCTCAGCGGGATCCGTTTGCTCCTCGAAATGATACTTCCAGAACTTCTGAGGTAAATTTTTGCAGGATTATTATCAAGATAGTAGTATTCCTCACAGCATCGTAAAGTACATAAGTCTGAAAGTGAACTCGCGGTGTGTGTTATCCAGCTGATGTGGGCGTTTCACAGGTTTGTTTGGATCGCCTCACATTTGCGTTTGAATAGCGCGCGCTCTCCGTGGGCGGAGCACATTAAAACTTAATTAGCTGAGATGAGAACGACTGACATCTCTCTCTTTGCATACATATTACATAAACTGTGAATATTTGTTTTTTATAAAAATTACTTCATTTAAAAGAAGAAAATTCAAGCTTCATGCCTGTGTGACTGTATGCCTGTTTGACTGAGTATTTGCTGAGTTACAGTTCATTTTCAGAAATTGACGCGTTTCAGAATTGACTTCACTGACGGAGAGTAGGCAGAACTCGCATCATGTTTATTTTTCTTTATTTGGCAAAAAGCACAACACTTTGTTTTTATTATGAGCATACACAAAAAAAATACACACTAAACAGGATCGATTGATGTATAACACAAGCATATAAGATAAAAATTAATATTTATTTTTTATTTATTTTTGCACTCATACGGAAAAAAACGAGCCTGTCGCGCCGACCTCAGGGGGTTAAATACTGTATATGTACAATTCCATTAAGCATGTGTGGTTAGTTTGCCTTATAATAGAGATGTGTTGTGCTTGAGTATAGTTTTTAATTCTAGGTTCACTGAAAGAAGGTTCCTCACTAGTGTCTTGTAACCCGACCTCGTCATAAACTTTATGACTCCAAGGCTGCAGCTCATCCAGTTCCCCTGTCAAGCCAACATTCCAACACATTAACACACACACACACACACACACACACACACACACACACACACACACACACACACACACACACACACACACACACCATTCATGAAAGTACCCCTAAAAATGTTTGATATGTATTCCTTTGTTTCTCAAGTGTCGTCACTTGCCATAACGGAAACACTGACAATTTTATTGTGTGTTTAATCAAACTTTATTTGTGTGTAATTATGCATATGAATGTAACGTTATGTTTCTGCTATCTTTTACCTGTCATACTTAGTATCTGTCTGACCGTCCTTTTTTAATTCAACCAGTCACACATAGGAGATTACAGTAAAATGTATTGTTCTGTGTGTACAATCTTAAAGGTGCCGTAGAATGGATTATTTTATTATTTTATAATGTTTCCTGGGGTGCCCTTATAATGTTAGTATGTTTTTTAGATCAAAATTTGTTATAATTTAGAAATAAAAGGCATATTTCCTAGCCTGATTTCATTCCCTGGATTGAACACTCTGTTTGAAGGGGCGTGTCTGCTGTGAGACTTCAGTGTTGTTGCCCACTGCTGTGATTGGCTGACATGCTTGCATATGAAATATCTGGCATTACATGTAGAGCTATCTGGAAAACTTTTACTATTACAGCTTTTATACGTTTTTACTATTACAGCTATCGGGATTAACGAATCATGAGAAGTTTAAGTATTTAGATCTTTTCCAGCATTGAGCAGATGACAGCCTGTTGATCGCGTGAATGAAGATCTTATCACTTAGGGGTGGGAATCTTTTACCATCTCACGATTTGATTCGATTCCGATTCTTGAGGCCACGATTCGATTCAAAATCGATTTTCGATTAAAAAAGATTTTCGATTCAAAACAATTCGATTTTATTCATAATGATTTCTAATCAGGTTTCTGATCATGATCTACTCTCATCTGCTTTGCTATACAGAATGACAAACGGAGACATTAAAGTGTCTTTTTCACATTTATTAAGTTCAATTCTCAGGGAAGTGCCTTTTATCAAAAACAATATTTATTGAAAAAAAAGTTTTTACTTGGTACTTTTAAAGCAAAGTATTTATTATGACCCATAACGAACTTACTTCCAATACTTCCTATATTAATTTTATTATAAAACAAATGGAAGTGATTTGGCAAGTCAACTGTAAGGTTACATTTGCCAGCATATGTCCCAACATTGCTGAGATCCAACAGGAAAATAAATGTGTGCTTGTACTAGCAGCATACTTGTAGTAAATTAATACAAACTTCAGCATATTCTGAATCTCTAGCATAGTAGCATTTAATAATAGACTTCTAACCAACATCCTCTTGTTATTTCCAATGAGCAATATAATCCTTAAGACAAAAAAAAAAATTAGTTTTCGTTCAAAAATATAGAATTATGTACCAGAAGCTATCATAACGTATAATGCTTGTGGACTTATGCATATTCTGAATAATTAGTAAACATACAAAGTCGCTCTTGACTTATACACAACTAAATAATAAAGAGTTATGACTTGAAATGTTTGCTGTATACCACAATCAAAAACAGCTTATACAAAGAAAGTGAATGAACATCTGCAGAGAGTAAATTACAGTAAAAATGTAACTTTTTGTGACTGGCATTGCACATTTGGCGCTCAGCCATCATGCGTCCGTTATGTGCGCGTCTCTGTTATGTGCACGCTACAGACTGTCCGCGCACGTGCACGTCCGCTTCAGAGTTCCGCCTTTTGCGTTCCGTCAATGTTACGTTATTAGAAATTTTTTTTTTTTGAAAATCGATTTTTGACATTTGTGAATCGATTCAGAATCGCCCACGTCCCGAATCGCGATTCATCTAAGAATCGATTTTTTCCCCCACCCCTATTATCACTGCAACGCGATTTACTGATGCATAAACAGTGTTGAACGAATTTGAGAGAAAGATTATCTGTCTGAACTTGAACAATTACACATCAGAAATTCACATAACCCACTGGTTCTCCAGAGGCTCGGATGAAGGAACTAAAAAAATACTTTTGTGTTCATTTGTACATCCAAACACTGAACAACTGCCATGCTTCGTTCGCTCGTTTGCAAGCCACGATGTCTCTCAAGGAAAAAACAATATCGCGCTGGATCTAGATAACACAGTGTAAATTATTGTTAATAAAATCACTACTTACCGCTTGCGGGAATATAACGTTAGTTGAAATTGCCCCCTTCGTCCGTTTGAGACGCCAGGAGAAGCCTGGCTGCTTGATATATGTTCCAGGTTAGAAAAACAGTCCGTGGTGAAACGGGCAGAGCAACTAACAACTTCGAATTAAACTGTAGCGGTATCAGATTATAGATAGATCTGCCATTTTCCCTATGATCCTCCTCCTGCTTGTTTCTTCACCTGCAGAACTTCTGATGATTCGGCTGCGCAGTTCCGCCTGGCACTGAGCATGGGCTGGCATATGCAAATTTTTAGAGGCGTACATATTAATGATCCCAACTGTTGTGTCACAGTTGGTGTTATGTGGAGATTCGCCTGTTTTTCAGGGGTGTTTTTCAAAAACGAGATTTAAATAAGAAAGGGAAAACTATGGTGTTTGAGACTCACTGTATGTCATGTACATGTACTGAACTCTTGTTATTTAACTATGCCAAGATAAATTCAATTTCACATTCTAGGGCACCTTTAAGAGGAAAAATGAATTCTATCTCCATAAAACACATGGTCAAGGTAGGCGTGTCTTCTTCACAACAAAGAAGACTTTCTTCCCGCTTCAGGCCAGAAGATCTGATTTGCTGTTGTCTCAAAAAGAAGGCATAAACAGATGTCGTTTAAAAAGAAGAGACCCTCTCATATCGCTCTCTCACATCTCCTGCTCTCACCCTGATCTCTCACCCTTCCTCCTCTTCTCCCCGGCTTCAAGGAACATCTGAAGAAGGCTCCGGCCTTCTCCTCGGACAAACACATGTTCGAGTCTTAGCTGCCGGTCTTTGCAACTAAGTTATATTTTGCCTCTTCCTTCACGGGAGATGAATCTGAACTTTCTCTGTAACGTTACATTCAATGAGCCTTTTTAAACTTCCCGCGACACCGGAAGACGCAGCAGAAACAGGACACCGTCCGCGCTTTCCTGCCTCTCAGCATCACCCGAACAGAAGACAAACTCACAAGTATATTTATCTGATAAAAGCTGTTCCAGGTGTCTCGTGAACTTAGGTTTCTGTATGTAATAATTACTAGCTTTTCCCTTCTCTCTATATCTTTCCTTTTTTCTTTCATTTCATTCATTCTGATCATGTATGTTCTTGTTTGGTTAAATGTTTGTTTGTTTTATTGTTTGTATTTTTACGTACGTTTGTATTTGTAGCTCATATAATCTCTAGTGTTACATTTATTAAAATCCATATATACTTTTAACTGTTTCTGTGTTTGAAAGCCCGCTGTTATAAAGTCAATGAAACAAAAGATCTAATTAAGCTACAAGCTTGATATTATAGACTACATTGAGTAGTTTTAATTAATAAACTCAGAAAGTTTGATGTTCGTGGCCAGAAGATAAAACTTTCTTGAAGTAAACAGGGATACTCCTTCTTAACTGTGATAGTCTTACATTTATTTGCTGGACGAATGACTGATGACGAGACCAGTTACAGAACGAGGTATTTCCAAAATTAATTAAGTAATGTATATGCGATTTATGAATTATGACCATGAGTTATGATTAGTAATATTTCCCAAATTCCCTATATTCTTGAGCTAATTCGCATTGACCCAGAGTCATTTACGTTAAAACTATGTTCATGGCTCTTCAGATTTTCTTCAGATGTAACACTCCGATCTTGCCCTAGGTCCTTCTTTTTCTGATTCACCTTCTCCCTAATCTCTTTACTCTTTCTTAAGCACTCCAACCGACTCAAGTTTCTGGTATCATATCAACAATTTCTAAAATTAGCAATACATTTTGTCCCTTCTCATCTGATTACATCCCTAAAAATCTGCTCTAGATTCTCAGATCACTTTCCCTATTTTCCTACCTACGAACATCTCTCTCTAAAGCCTGGTTCAGGACTCATCTAGTTCTGTCCTCAAAAGCTGCAGTTATCTCCCCTCCAGTATAAAGGTCATTCATTTAGGATTGGGGCAGCCACTACAGCAGCTGAACGTGCATTTCTACTTCAGCTTTCAAGATCCTGGACAGATGGTCTTCCTCTGCATTCAAGTCTTATATAAGACCCGATTCTAAAACTATTCTTCAGCAAGCTCTACAATAACCATAAGGTAAATAACTATGCAACTACTGGTGGTGGTGTCATAATCTTATTTCTTTCATCCTATTATTATTCTAGCCAGCACTCCTCAATAACTATCTAGTCAACTATTATGTGTGGCCTAGCGGCTCTGTTCAATGTGGCCTCGTCTCTATGTGGCTGTAGCAGCCGTTGTGCCTTTGTTACATGTTCGTCATTTAATAAAAAATAAAAATAAAAAAAACGACGGCGATTTAATGCGATATTCATGTTCTATGTGGTCTACTGTGACCGTGTAGCCTAATGTGGCTGTCCCGTGGTCTTGTGGCCATTAACCCTCTCAGGTCTGAGCTGTTTTCTGGGCCCTGGAGGTGTTCTGATATGCTCTGACATTTGTGCTTATTTCTGTTACTTGTGACATTTTCATGGCTAAAGTCTAATTATACTGTATTCAGCACAAACTCTGCTACAATAATATATCAGCAGCATGTGTGTAAAAGTTTGTTGTTTTGAGATAATTACATTTATGCGTGGTTTGTGAAAATACCAAAAAAAAATTCTCACTGAAATAAGGTCATGAAACCCATACTGATTATTTCTTCACAAGACTTTTGAAAATTGTATGACGTAGCCTAGAATATTTGCTCCAAAACTATGTGAAAATCACCCTGACTGCTCATTCAGATAAGACAATATATTGATTTAAAAATTTTACGACGTGTTTTGTGTGAAAAAGCCTTATGCGGGAGCTCATAAATATGTAAGCTTTTCTCACCTGAGAAAGACAAAGAACCTCCCCTAACGGCCCTATTAGGAGCTATCAGGCCCTATCATTCTGAGCAACCTTGCACAATATTGTAAATGAGGAGATTTAAAAAAGAATGGCTTTTAATTGTTTGGATTTATTTACAACACAACATAATCCAAAGATACAAAACAAATGACAAAAAAGCACTCATTGAAAACAATTATCCAAAGACAGAGACCTTTGTGCCATTCCTAAAAACATTGTACATACCTTTCATTTCCAAGGTGTTTGATTTTCACTTTACCATGTTCATGTACAGTAGGGATGTTGCGGTGACGGATTTTTTCCACCGGTTAATCGACGTGTAAAAAAAACGGTAATCCCGGTGTCACCGGGGTCGCGTGTCGGGGATTTCGGGTGGCCGAAAATGCGGACGTGCACACGTGTCAATTTACTTTCACTTTAATTAGCGGCAATTCAGTAGCATTTGTTTGAATTAATCATGGGTGAATTTATTTTATTCTTAATAAAAATACACAAAACAATAAGACACTCGCTTGTATTACACACATCTTTATTGCAAAATTAATAATAACTTAACACACCATGTAAAAACTAAACAAAAGCACTTATGAAACACCTTTAAAGTGCATTTATTAACAAAACGAACCACTGCACACATCGTGCAAGTATCAAACAAGAAATTATATAAAAAAAATCACTATTCGTTAAATAAAGTGCCTGCCTTTTTCAGCAAAAAAAAAAAAAAAACACCGCACAACCATCGAATATGAAACGAACGAACATCAAAAACTTCGTTAAATAAGGTAGCCTACCCGAATGATCACTGGACACTTAAGTGCAAAAAAAAACTAATATAAAAATTAAACTCACGTTTGCATTTCTCTTTGAAACCAGATCTTCCGCCATCCTTTGCCAGTTAGCTCGCCTCACTCTCCTCAAATGATAAATGAAATCGGACACCTGCTGCTTTACTGCGGCGCTCGTTCCGCTTACGCTAAATTACGAAGGCACGTAGTCACTAACTGAATTAAGTGCTTTATTACTATAGGCTAAAACTTCAACACGATGGGGACTGTGCCGGTGGTCAAGTGCTATGACCGGTAGGTGGGTTAAACACCGTGTATCACCGGTAACACCGACTATCGCAACAAGCCTAATGTACAGAGACTCATGTGAATTTTGAAGTCAGCAGGAGTGGCATCTGGGCCCTGAAAGAAAAAAAAAAGTGAACATACTGATATCAAGAGAAACATACTCGGTTCTCTCTAGAAGAGGGAACGAGTACTGCGTAAGTATCTTACGCTAGGGGAAAATCCTTTTCCGCGAGATATTGAAGCCAAAAAATTATCCTTAATTTTGTAATAATGCAAAACGCGTTGCAGCAGCATACAGACATAGGCGAGGCAACTCGCGCGCCTATTGGCTGTTTAGCAGCAACTGCAGCAGCCTATCGAGCGAGGCCTGACGTCCCGCCGAAACGGGCGTGGCCTAGGCCTATAAATATCGCTCGCAGGCAGCTAAAATCTGGTTTTTCATCACAGAAGCAACCAGAGCATGCGCATGCACGGCAAGATACGCAGTACTCGTTCCCTCTTCTAGAGAGAACCGAGGTTACGTTAGTAACCGAGTACGTTCTCTTACGAGAGGTCTCTCGTACTGCGTAAGTATCTTACGCTAGGGGACCCAATGCAAAACGCCGTGCATGCTGAGATCTGACACCAAAGACCCAAAGGCGAAAGCCCGGAGTTCATATAGTGCACAATCACTCAGGGAACTCACAGGGAGTCCGGGAAGAGGGAGGGGCAAAGCCACACTCTTCCACATATGGCAGCGTCGCTTAGACGCGAATTTCATCATACAGACAGGGCGGAGTACGGCCTGAACTGATGCGAAAATGTGGGTCTTACACAGTTCGCCCAGGCACATCCTGTGCTATTCGATTATATTGTCGAACATGGAGCTATGCTCAGTAAACACAGCACTTTGAGCTGATAGCATCAGGTCAGATAATACTGGTTACTTAGACCGACAGCAGCCTGGCCTGCAGGGCGGGAACCTCTAGGTTATAAAACCTTATAAATGTAGACGGGGAGGCTCAGCTCGCCGCCGTACAAATATCTCGCAAGGCAATCCCACTCGACCAGGCCCACGAAGAGGCCATGCCTCTCGTGGAGTGCGCTCTGACACCCAGCAGGCACTGTATGCCCTTGGAGGTGTATGCTAGCGCTATAGTAGGGGTGCACCGATCCGATATTAGGATCGGATATCGGCCGCGATACTGATAAAATAGCTGGATCGGGGATCGGAAAAAATAACAGATCCACGGGCCGATCCAGGTTTTTTTTTTTTTTTCGTCGTCGCAGCAGAACCTACGTCATTCGTCAGCTTCACGCGTGTCGCATGCTAGAAGCAACATGGAGCGAGCCAGAGGCCGTTTCTCAATACCAAGTACGCAAACTTCGGACTTGCGTCCTCCTTGGTAGTTCGGACTTGCCAAGTTCGACTCAGGAGAACAAACTCCCGAGGACGAGAGGACGCGAGTCCGGTTATTCTGCAAATGGAACAGCAGCGTTCTTGATCGCGTCACTCAGCTCGCTCTGGCTACTCCGGTAATCTCTTTATGTATATTTTAGCCAACAATAAAACGAAGTATGTTATAAAACAGCACTCTGCCTCTTTTCATTTAAAAAAATAAATAAATCTTAAACATTTTAATGGCCACATAAATGTGGTTCAGGCAAACACGAACATTGATTATCTTTACTGCATATTTATAACAACACGAAATATAAAACAACCCTGCTTCTTTTTGTTTTCATTTTTAAAAATATGAAACATAATGATCATTAAAACTGACATTTAAATTTGCCATTGCTGATTAAGTGAGCATTCAGGTCATGTTTGTGATGGTGGTGTGACACGTTTGACCAATACACAGTTTTTTTGTTTCCACCGCTACATTTTTTTTTACATTTATTTAAAGAAGTTTGATTATATTCTATTTTCGATTTGAATGCACAATTGTTTTTTAAATAAATAAGAATACAACACATTACATACATCTGTTATTTTGTCTTAGTTATGTTTAGTTAGTAAAGTCTGGTGCCTTTAGTCTCTTCAAGGAAGGTATAAGGTGGAAGGTATACAGTTTATTATTAATTCAACTATAGTATCGGATCGGTATCGGGTATCGACAGATACACAAAGCCCAGGCATCGGTATCGGTATCGGGACTGAAAAAGTCGGATCGGTGCACCCCTACGCTATAGCGTCAACTATCCATCTGGATAGGCTCTGTTTCAACGCGGCTAGTCCCTTAGACCGCCCACTAAACGAAACAAAGAGCTGCTCTGTCTGTCTGAAAACAGACGAGCGAGACATCGTTCCTTCCTAATGACTGACCAAGCGTTGTTCTTGAGAACGCTGCTATAGCCACCACATAAACTTTGAGCGTGGAAGGGGTCCTGCCCTTATCCAGTAGCTCTTGTAGGAAGGAAAGCACCTCCGTCACCCCGCATTCTGTGGGCGACTCGCCATGGGCTGTGCACCAGCCCGCAAATACTGACCATTTCGAGGAGTAGAGCCGTCTTGTAAGACGGAGCTCTAGCCTGCGTGAACGTGTTTAATACTCCCTTAGGGAGTTCAGCATGTACCCGTTGATGGCCCAGACATGAAGAGACCACCATTCCGGGTGAGGATGCCAGATCGAGCCGTGGGCCTGAGAGAGGAGTTCTCTCCTCACTGGCACTGGCCATGGGGCAGTGCTCGTTAGCTGCATCAGAATTGGGAACCAAGGCTGGTTTTCCCAGAGCGGAGCTACAAGCAGTACCGCGCATCCCCCCTCCTCCTCCCTGATCTGCTCTATCACCTGAGGCAGGAGAGAGACGGGGGGAAAAGCATAGAGCGGGCGGCGGGGCCATACATGAGCCAGCGCGTCCCTGCTCTTGGAGAAAAATTCTGGACACTGAGCGTTTTCTTGAGACGCGAACAGGTCTACTTCCGCTCTGCCGAATTTCTTCCACAGCAGTTGAACTGTCTGTGGGTGTAGAGACCACTCGCCTGCCGGAACATTGTTCCTGGACAGTCTGTCTGGTCCTATGTTTAGGAGCCCTGGCACGTGTGTTGCCTTCAGCGAGCGCAAATTGTGCTGAGCCCACACCAGGAGGCGTACTGCTAGCCTGTACAGGTTCCTGGACCTGAGGCCGCCCTGGCGATTTATGTAGGACACCACAGATATGTTGTCCGAGCGGACCAGGACGTGGTGTCCTCTTATTAGGGGACCAAAACGCGTCAACGCGTTGTCTACTGCCAGCATTTCGAGGCAGTTTATGTGCAGGAGTTTCTCCCGTTCTGACCACTGGCCAAAGAACGGTCTGCCCTCGAGCAGCGCTCCCCATCCCGAGGTGGATGCGTCCGTGGACACCACTCTCACTCTCGAGGAAGTCCCCAGGCTTACACCTGATTGGTACCAGTCGTCCGCTTTCCAAGGTTTCAGAGCTGTGATGCACTTCTGATTTACCTTGAGGCGGAACAGACCGGATGCCCACGCTCGGCGTGGGACTCGCGCTTTCAGCCAGAACTGCAACGGGCGCATGCGGAGCATGCCCAGCTGTAGCACTGATGATGCTGAGGCCATGAGCCCCAGCATCCTCTGAAACTTCTTGAGCGGGACAGACGCGCCGCAGCGGAACGAGTTCGCTGTACGCTGAATGTCTACCGCGCGCTGTGGTGATAGTCGCGCTATCATTGACAGTGAGTCCAACTCTGTGCCCAGGAAAGATATCGTCTGGCTGGGGGACAGAGAGCTCTTCGCCCAGTTGATACTGAGACCCAAATTGCACAATCACTCAGGGATGCACCGAGGTGGTCGAGTAAAATGGTCGTATGCTCCATGAGCTCTGAGCGGGATTGCGCTAGAATCAGCCAATCTTCCAAATAGTTCAGTACTCGCACGCCCCTCATTCTGAGGGGTGCGAGCGCTGCATCCATGCACTTCGTAAATGTACGGGGTGCCAGGGATAAGCCGAACGGTAGGACTGTGTACTGATATGCCTAGCCCTTGAAGGCGAATCTCAAAAATCGCCTGTTAAGTGACGCTATCTGTATTTGAAAATACGCGTCTTTCAGATCTATTGATACGAACCAGTCTCCTTGGCGAACTTGCACAAGGATTTTTCTGGTCGTGAGCATCCTGAACCGTCGCTTCACAAGCACTTTGTTCAGTTGCCTTAGATCTAGTATGGGTCTGAGACCCCCGTCTTTATTCGGTACCAGGAAGTATCTGCTGTATAGCCCTCCTTCGCTCTGAACTTGAGAGAGAGGCTCTATGGCCCCTTTGTTCAATAGTTTCGCCACTTCGGCTCGAAGTAAATGTGCTACTTCTGTATTTACCGTGGTCTCGACGCGCGCTGTATAGCGGCAGGGCTTCGGCGAAACTGCAGCGAATAGTCTCCTTTTATGACGTCTAGCACCCATTTCGAAGCCCCGGGCAGCTTTGCCCATGCATCTGCATGAATAGCTAGGGGTTGAAGGCGAAGCACGCTCCGATCGCTCGGCGATGGAGGGGCTTCGGTGTGCTGTAACACAAGCGTGGCGCTCGTGACTTTTGAGGCGGAGGGCGCGCTAATATGCCCGCGCTCAACCTCCCTGCGGTGGTGAACCGAGAGGGCGAGGGCTGGGCGAGTCCCGTAGGGACCTTCATGTCTGTGTGTGGATGTGGGCGCGGGATAGCGGGCACATTCATAACACTGAGAGCATTTTTTCGCTTGAGTGAAGCGAATGCCTGTTGGTTTAATTTTTACTGAAACCGTGAGACATGCATGGCGTGGTGTGTGTGGGCACATTTACCACGTTTGATGCACAATCGATCTGAGTCGATGTCATGTGCGCGAGCCCTCTGTGACAGGCTGTGCTTGTGTGTAGTGATGGGCACTGGGCAGTGGGCATTCTTTCTACACATAAAACACCATCGGCCGTGGCCGGGACACCATAAAATTCACTCTTATGGGATTTATCTGGGTAGCCGTAAAAGCGGCGTTTGAGTGCAGGCAAGCGTGCTATGTCCCCGACTTGTTTACTGCAGAATACACTGGAACAGTCACATTTACTGGAACTGAACGAGCGAGAAGTTGCCATAGAAACAGAGAGCGTCAACATGCTGGCGTTTATTTGCAGGCATGCGTGTATTACAACAGGCTTGCTCACTGCAATATAGTCAAGTCAAGTCAAGTCAAGTCAAGTCATCTTCATTTATATAGCGCTTTTAACAATGTAGATTGTCTCAAAGCAGCTTTACAGAGATAAGCGTATATTTTAAGGTAACATAGATTGTTTCGGCTTTACAGCAGAGTTAAGTTATTTCCATCTAAAGTTAGTTTTAATTGATTTGGTTCCGTCGCAATGATCATTTGTTATTAAATTTGGGGCTGCTAAGACGACACCATTCTCTCTACACAGACTTTAAACGCGAACCTGTGAGAAACGCTGATGGCGTTCACATGCGCATTTAGAATGGGTTCTATAGTTATGTGCGTTTGAATATACGCAGGTTTGGAATTCCCTACAAGCCAAGCCTAAGCAAAATACTTGTCTTTCCTTATAAATTTTGATAAGGAATTTTATTTTATTTGTTGCTTTGGGGTAGGACCGCGAGACGAATTTTCCCGACAACACCTTATCTGTAGAGTGGTAGTGGGATCCTCCATAGGGAGAGACTAGTTGGCACTTCAGCACTGCGTTGTCATCGGTCCAGGTGAAGGTCCTTCGTCAGGTCTGGATACGGCCTGGATCCGGCAGGCTGCAGGAAAAACCTTAAGATAAACACAGACACTAAAATTAGCGTAGATGCCATTCTTCTCATGATGTAACGAGTACATCAGGATTTTTGGGAAGTGTTCCTGGTTCCGGCTGACCTAATCTATGCAGCATAACATTAAATTATAGAAGTCTATAATGTATTATGTGAAAGCTAGGTCAAAGAGATGTGTCTTTAATCTGGCTTTGAACTGACAGAGTGTGTCTGCTTCCCGGACAATGGTAGGAAGACTGTTCCAGAGTTTTGGTGCTAAATAGGAAAAGGATCTACCGCCAGCAGTCGATTTTGATATTCTAGGTATAATCAACTGGCCGGAATTTTGAGATCGTAATAGACGTGACGGACTATAATGCATTAAGAGCTCGCTCAAGTACTGCGGAGCTAAACCATTCAGTGCTTTGTAAGTAATCAGCAATATTTTAAAATTTATGCGATGTTTAATAGGGAGCCAATGCAGTTTTGACAGAACTGGGCTAATATGGTCATACTTCCTGGTTCTGGTAAAAACTCGAGCTGCTGCGTTTTGAACCAGCTGTAGTTTGTTTATTAAGCGTGCAGGGCAACCACCCAGTAGAGCATTACAATAATCTAGCCTTGAGGTCATGAACGCATGAACTAATTGTTCCGCATTTGTCAATGAGAGCATATGGCGTAATTTAGATATATTTTTAAGATGGAAAAATGCAGTTTTACAGATACTGGACACGTGACTTTCAAATGAAAGATTGGTATCAAAGAGCACACCCAGGTTCCTAACCGACGACGAAGACTTAACAGAGCAGCCATCAAGTGTTAGACAGTATTCTAGATTATTACGTGAGGAAGTTTTTTGTCCAATAATTAGAAACTCTGTTTTTTCAGAATTTAGAAGTAGGAAATTACAAGTCATCCAATTTTTTATATCCGCTATGCATTCCGTTAATTTTGTGAATTGATAAGTTTCGTTAGGTTTTGAAGAAATATAGAGCTGAGTATCATCGGCATAACAGTGAAAGCTAATGCCATGTTTCCTAATGATATCTCCTAAGGGTAGCATGTACAGAGTGAACAGCAGCAGTCCTAGTACTGAGCCTTGTGGTACGCCATACTGAACTTGTGATCGATGAGACATCTCATCATTTACTGCTACAAACTGATAACGGTCAGATAAGTATGATTTAAACCATGCTAGTGCATTTCCCGTAATGCCAACATAATGTTCTAATCTATTTAAAAGAACGTTGTGGTCGATGGTGTCAAATGCAGCACTAAGATCGAGTAACACTAATAGAGAGATACAATCACGATCGGATGATAAGAGCAAATCATTTGTGACTCTAACGAGAGCTGTCTCGGTACTATGGTATGGTCTAAATCCTGACTGGAAATCCTCGCAGATATCATTTCTTTCAAGAAAGGAACACAGTTGTGAGGATACTGCCTTTTCTAATATCTTTGACAGAAAAGGTAGATTCGAGATCGGCCTGTAATTGACCAATTCTGAAGGATCAAGTTGCGTTTTTTTAACAAGCGGTTTAATCATAGCCAGCTTAAAGTTTTTTGGTACGTATCCTAGAGACAAAGACGAATTAATGATATTAAGAAGAGGATCTATGACCTCTGGAAGTATTTCTTTCAGTAGCTTAGTCGGTATAGGGTCTAACATACATGTTGTAGATTTAGATGATTTAATGAGTTTAGTAAATTCTTCCTCTCCTATAGCAACGAATGAATAAAATTTTTCCTCAGGGAGACTACAATGCACTGCCTGATGTGATACTGTAGTAGACGGTTGCATAGTTATATTTTTGTCCCTGATATTATCAATCTTATAAGTGAAGAAGTTCATAAAGTCATTACTGCTGTGTTGCTTGGAAACTTCGGTGCTTGAAGCTGTCTTTTTCGTTAGTTTAGCCACCGTTTCAAATAAATACCTAGGATTATGTTTATTTTCTTCTAATAGGGTTGAAAAATAAGCAGATCTAGCAGCTTTTAAAGCCTCTCTGTAAGTAATTGAGCTCTCTTTCCATGAAATGCGAAATACCTCTAGTTTTGTTTTCTTCCAGTTGCGCTCCATTTTTCTGGCTGCTCTCTTAAGGGCCCGAGTGTGCTCGTTGTACCACGGCGTTGGACTATTTTCTTTAATCTTCTTTAAGCGCAACGGAGCAACTGTGTCTAAAGTGCTGGAAAAGAGAGAGTTAAACGTTTCTGTTGTAATATCTAGTTCTTCTAAGCTATCTGAGATGCTGAGATGATGAAACTGATTAGGAAGATTATTAATAAAGCAATCTTTAGTAGCAGAAGTGATAGGTCTCACATATTTGTAACACGGAGTCGGCTTTGCAGCCTTGGCTAAATGCAAATTACACGAGACTAGGTAATGATCTGAGATGTCATCGCTCTGCTGCAGAATTTCAACGGCATCCACATCTATTCCGTGTGATAATATTAGATCTAGAGTATGATTACGACGATGAGTAGGTCCTGACACGTGTTGTCTAACTCCAATTGAATTTACAATGTCTTTAAATGCCAATCCCAATGCATCTTTTTCATTATCGATGTGTATATTAAAATCACCAACAATTAGTACTTTATCTGCAGTCAATATTAATTCTGATAGAAAGTCCGCAAATTCTTTGATAAAGTCTGTATGGTGCCCTGGTGGCCTGTATACAGTAGCCAGCACAAATCTCAAACGTGATTTATCGTTTACACTATATATTTTTACATTAAGCACCAATGCTTCAAAAGAATTATATTTAAAACTTGATTTCTTAGTGGTATTGAAACTATTACTATAAATTACACCAACACCACCCCCTTTGCATTTCAGACGAGGCTCATGTTTATAACAGTAATCTTGCGGGGTTGATTCATTTAAAGTAATGTAATCGTTTGGTTTTAGCCAGGTTTCTGTCAAACACAGCACATCTAGGTTATTATCTGAAATCATATCGTTAACAACGAGTGCTTTTGAAGTAAGCGATCGATTAGCATTTGCTCATCTGTATTATAGCTGTTTTTTATTTGTTGAACATCAATTAAATTTTTAACCTTAGTTGGGTTTAAACGTTTTTTGGATTTCCAAATTCGGGGAACAGACACAGTCTCTATATGATGATAGCTAGATGAAAGAGGCTCTATGTGATAGGATTTATCTGACCTTGGTGACGCGAGGCCGCTAGCAGACGGTCGGTTAAGCCAGTCTGTCTGCTTCCTGACCTGAGCCCCAGATTGTCATGTTTGAGCTCTAATATAGACATTCCCTGTACTTCAGAGGGGAATGAGAAATGTATGAGAAAATGGAGGTCGGTCTGTCCGCAGCGGGACCAGAAGACCTCTCTTTCCTCCTTACGCCAGTGACGCACGGAAACCATAGAAACGGTGTTTGGGTGCAGGCGAGCGGGTTGTACAACGCGCTCGTTGGCTGCAAAATGCACGTCTGCAGTCGCCTTCAGGGAACTGACAGAGTGAAGCATTGGCGGCATAATTTTATCTGCCGCTAGACCGGGATTCGAACACCGGTCTCTCGTGCGAAAAACCTACAATTCCGCCACTGAGCCACAGGGGGGGAACACAAAGGCTTTAGATGCACGAGCATATATGCACGGGGCACAGAGGCAGGGTAGCTTTCTTATAACGTAAAGAAAAAACGAACCCCGACGTCCGCTTCCAGCCTCCCTTGTGAACGGCGCAGCTTGCGCGGCTCGAACAGAGGGAGAGAGAAAGCCAGCCCCGTGCGGAGGAAAGGGGCGTCTTGAAAAAGACGCCCGGCTCTTTTAGTGCAATGAGAGTGTGTGTTTGCCGAACTCAGAGGGTTAAGTATGGCAGGTTCTGTGTGGCCTAGTGGCTCTGTCTCGTTGGCCTTGTTCAGTGTGGCTTAGCAGCATTGTGGCCCAGCGGGCCTCGTCTCTGTGTCGGTCTCATGGCTTCGCGGTACCATGTTGCCTTGTCGGCCTTTAAGGCTGCGGCCCTTATGGCCTTGTTCTGTGTGGCTTTTGCCGTTGTCTGTACGTCTCGTCTATGTGTGGGATTATGGTAGGGCTGGGCGATAAAACGATAACGATAATTATCGCGATATAATTTTTCTCGATAAAACGATATCAAGAGGTCGATAAATGTTCGATAATGTTTATGCGGCAAAAGCGGAACGAAACTCATTTGAACCGCGCGCCACACGGACCATTTATCCGCTCGGCTCAAAGTCCAAACGGCAGCGCGAGCGCGAGCTCACTAGAGCAGAGGCGTTTACTCTGATCGCTCTCGTCACGAGATCCAGTGAGAAGCGCTTGAATTCAGCGAAGAACACAAATGTCTCAGTGATTTAAACCAGCTTAAAGGCAGATGAAACGGCGCTGACAAACAGGAGAAACACTGTGCGCAACGATACAGTCTGAAGGTTTTTCCGTCTACAAATTCCCATCATTTACCACGGATTTACTGTTAGCCTAGTAATATTAACTGCACCATGAAATGTAGGATATACATATTGAATTGTATTATATTATTAATGTAGACAATGTCTTAAAGGACTAATGGAATATAATTACAGTATTTAATAATGTATTTAGACTACTGTTTTTCATACAAATACCATAGAAACCATAAAGTTACATTTTGCCATGATGGTGAGGTGCTGTAGGCTATGCCTGGTTTCATCTGTGGTTGTCATGATCTAAATGCATGATACTGGATGACCAATGGTTAAGTTTAATAAAACTCAAACAGTCAGATTATTACATTTTACCCCCCAAAAAATTAGCACATGCAGAAACTAAGAAATTGTCCAATAAATATATTTATTTTGTTAAGGAAAAATGACAAATGTTTGAATGTTCTACCTCAGATTTGTGAAATGTTCACCTGTTTGGCAAGTGTTTGTCATGATATGTTCTGACAATAAAGAGTAGTTTAAAACCACAATTAACGCTCTGGTTTCTACAACTTTCACTTAGGAGCAAAAATCTGCCTTTAAACTTTAAAGAAATAAAGATTTGACTTTTTATCGTGATAATTATCGATATCGACTGATATAAAAAAAATTAGCGTGATTTTTTTTTTTTGGCCATATCGCCCAGCCCTAGATTATGGTTTAGGAAACATTCCATGTTCTGTGTGGTCTACTGTGACCGTGTAGCCTAATGTGGCCTTGTCTCGTGGTCTTGTGGTCTTCATGGCATGGTTAAATGTGGCCTAGTGGCCTTGTATTCAAGTATGTCTGTCTATGTGTGGCATTAGTGGCCTTGTGGCCATGTGGGCCTTGGCGCCTTGTGGCATATGTTTGCCTTGTCCTTTTAAAAGATGCCTGATCGGCCAGTGGCCCCTTTGGGGCATAGGTTCAATGTGGCTTAGATGCCGTAGTCTTGTGTGGTTTGTCTTCGTGTGGCACTAGTGGCTTGGTCTTGTCCTTAAAAGATGCTATGGTAGCCAGTCGCCCCCCGGGGCATAGGTTTGTGTGGTCTTTAGGCCCGTTGCATCTTGTCATTTATAAAAAAAAAAAAAAAAAAACTTGTGTTGTCCAGTCCTACCTCGTCTCTTCGTGGCATTAGCGGCCGTTGTGGCTCATAGAAGCCTTGTCTCTGTGGTCTATCTAGGCTGTGTGGCTCATTAAGGCCTTGTCTCTGTGGTCTATAAAGGCCATGTGGTCCAATGAGGCCAAAGTCTGTGTTTATGCTCGGCCTATAGGCGGCCTGCTATATGTGGTCCAATGCGGCCGTTCTTTTATAGGCAATGTGGCTCTGTCTGTGTGGTCCAATGAGGCCTGTTTTATTTTTGCCAAGGCGGCTGTATGTGTGGTCCAATGTGGCCTGTTTTATTATTTTTGCCAAGGCGGCTGTCTGCGTGGTCCAATGTGGCCTTGTCTATGCAGGCCAAAAGCGGCATTGCTGGTCCAATGAGGCCTTGTCTCTGTGTTTTCCTAGGAGTGAACTGGCAATTCAGGCTTTCCTGTAGCTCAATCAGTAGAGTGTTGGCGCTAGCAACGCAAAGGTCATGGGTTTGATTCCCAGGGAAAGCAAGAACTGACCAAATGTAAAATATGTACCTTGAATGCAATGTAAGTCGCTTTGGATAAAAGCGTCTGCCAAATGCATAAATGTAAATTCACTCCCACTCAAAAAACAAACAAAAAAATTATACTAGACTTTAATTGTCCTTTTTTCCTATTAAGCTATAGGCATGCTGCATTTTTCACATCTAATCTACTATTTGTATCTTCCTTCTCTATTTTTCAGGAACGCCAGGACTCTAGACTGGTGGGTATACTCAGTTACCAACTTTTGGGGGTTGGCGGGCCCCGTCCCGGTGTATTCATACTCCACCTACTTTTGGGGGTCGGCTGCGCCCCTGCCTTCATCTTCAGGCAGGAATTGCAGATCCGATACCCTCGGATTATGCACTACGGACGGGGCCTACGCCAAATGACTTTGTATATTATCAGCTTGCTGAGCTGTCAATAAATGTATGGTTTATTGAAATAATTCTCCCGAGTCTTTCTGGTAGAAATGTATTTTACATCTTGTGAAAAGGGCATTATACCACCCCTTTAAGGAAATTAAAAGTTGTGCAAAATATTGTATGCAAGGACAACTAGGATAAGTGACTTGCAGCTTCACCAAAAAACATTTAAATAACAAACAGATTTTTACATTAATGACTCAAAGGAAGCACAAATTATCCACCTGAAATGGACACGTTGCTAACATTTTCCGCATCTCACAATAACGTTGGAAACAAACAAACAAAAACCTTGCGTGCCATTGTAGTTTACACAGGACTGGCGGGAAATACACATTGATATACCTTTACTCTGTTATGTGGTTTATTTTGATAGGTGAACTGTCTTCGTAGTGTTAAGAGAAGGAGAGCAAACATGTTTCCATGTTTGAATATATGCATTATAATCTGCATAGATTTCAATGACTTCTCATTTTACCTTTCAGAGCTGTGACTACATCCCCATCACGCAAGACAGTGTTTAACATTTCAAATAATATGAACTAGTATTCACTATTTTATGTTTTATCTATGTAAGGCAGTGTTTCGTTGTGTATTCGATTAAAATACTTATACTTGATAATTTAACATTTCAAATAATATGAACTATTATTCACCGTTTTGTGTTTTATTTATCTATGTAAGTCATTATTTAGTTGTGTATTAGATTAAAATACTTATTGATAATTTGACATTTCAAATGATATGAACTATTATTCACTATTTTATGTTTTATCTATGTAAGTCAGTATTTGTTGTGTATTAGATTAAAATACTTATAATTGATAATTTAACATCTTTTTTCATATAATCTCTATTGTTTATTTATGGACGTGGCTGTGTAATCTGAAAATAATTCACTCTGATATATTTCTTCGGCGCAGAAAAATTCCACGATCGGCTATTTATACACTCCTGAGAGACTATCAGACAGACATTTGTATTCTTAACTCATACAATGTGGTGTTTAAAAGGTTAAAATTTACTTTTAGACATAGTTACTTAAATAAATTTAATCTTATTTCATATATCTGTTATTTTACATGTTTTTAATTTATCAATGCTATTTCTTAGTATCATTTACCCCATTTTTATTCTCTCCCACAGCCATTATACAATGCAGTGAAATCTGAAAAACAAATCCATGACAGATCTCTCCATGTTCATAATTTTATCAATCTGTGCACATTATCCCCAATAATAAAAACATAACTGAAAAAATATTCACTTCCTTGTCACACCAAGCAGCCAGTCAAAAACACACAGCCATAAACCCCAGAACCACACAGGGTAAAATTTCACATGGCCTCATAAAACAAATTTCACATGGCCTCAAATTTCACATGGCCTCATATTTGGACATCCTGTCGTAAACATATGTCATAAAACCATAAACCAAGGTCATAAATCATTTTTTGACAGAAGGTACAGCATATATACTGACATCAGCATGTATAATCTCTTGACCAAAATACATTATAATAAATGAAAGATCAGTGAAATGCTATGGCAGAGCTATTTTTATATAAAAAAAGTAGAACATTTTCAGTTATACATGTATTACTGAAAAGTACACAATGAATATTACATCACTGAATAAATAAGCATTACAGTGCAATTTTCAGAAAACATTTTTTTTTTCTTACTAAAAAACAAAGTGAAGAAGTTAACAGTGCATTAGTTACAAACTGAAGCCTGCAAAGGACTGAACCAAAGAAACAGAAGAGTTTAAATGTCACATCTTCATCTTCAAGGGGACGGTCACTTCTTTGATATGACTCACATTTCTGCAACTGAGGGCTTACGATTTAGACACTGTAGTATTTGAAGACTGCTTTATCACATGATCTGTGAAATAGAAGAAGAATTTATATTTAACCAATGATTGACTAACATTTTTGTTTCCATGTTTGAATATGATATAATATATGCATTATAATTTGCATAGATTTCAATGACTTCTCAGTTTACCTTTCAGAGCTGTGACTACATCCTCATCACGCAAGAGTGTCCATTTTTATCCTCTTATCTGTCATACAGCACTCTGTGGGATAAAAATATCTGTGGGGTATTTTGAGCTAAAACTTCACATACACACTCTGGGGACATCAGGAATGTATTTTACATCTTGTGAAAAGGGCATTATACCACCCCTTTAAGGAAATTAAAAGTTGTGCAGAATATTGTATGCCAGGACAACTAGGACAAGTGACTTGCAGCTTCACCAAAAAACATTTAATTAACAAACAGACTTTTACATGAATGACTCAAAGGAAGCACAAATTATCCACCTGAAATGGACATGTTGCTAACATTTTCCTTCCAAGACTGACCGAATCACCTTCCATTAGGCCTGATTCAAAAATCTCTATAACACAGGCGATATGACATTAAAACAAACTTAATACTCGCTTCTTCGCTTGTCTCTACACTCAGATTTCAGTTCCCTTTCAAAAGGGAACTCGCACTGTGTCAATGACGCTTTGGGGAACTTCTCCACATGAACCGGTGTCTGAAACGCTTATCCAATCACGGCAATCATATTGACCGCCGACATCTTATGACATCGCTACCAGTGTTGGGGAAAGTTACTTTGAAAAGTAATGCATTACAATATTGTTTTACTCCCTTAAAAAGTAACTAATTGCGTTAGTTACTTTTTTTTAGAAAAGTAATGTGTTTCTTGACTTTTGCATAACTTTTTTTTTACCTGGGCTGGGCTTGTTTTTTTATAACAAAAAGTTATATTTTTGGGCAAATGTAAAGACACTTTCCCACCAAAAGTGAAATAATAACCCTCAGGCTGAAGAAAATGCAAATTCACGCATGTACAGTATAGGGCGCAGCCCAACACTTTACCAATATTAAAAAAATAAATAAATCTTTAGTCATTTTTGCATATGGTTTAAATGAATCATCGAAGGTCAGAAGGAAGTACATTGGTCAATAAAATTAAACAAATATATATATGGTTAAAATAACATTCAAATTGAACATATTTAGTTATTGGAGGTTTGCATAGTATTCTTATTCTGCATTTCACTGATTTTATTCATTTTGAGGAATATTGAATCTTTTTTGTGCAAGTGAGATGAGTAAATGCATGTTTATTCAAAAACGTCTCAGGTTACGTATGTAACCCTGGTTCCCTGAGAGGGAACGAGACGCTGCGTCGAGACGCGGTGGGAACGCCCTGCGTGATTGCGTCGTGAAGCACTTGTATAATCAGTCCAATGGAAAGACGAGACGTCATAGGCCGGTGACGTCATCTACCAGGAAACTATAAAGCACTGCTGTAAAGACCGCGACAGCTTCTGAAAAGCCGAAGCAAGTCGATCACAGTAATTGCAGGGAGTATGGCAAGGCGACGCAGCGTCTCGTTCCCTCTCAGGGAACCAGGGTTACATACGTAACCTGAGACGTTCCCTTTCAAGGGAACTCGAGCTGCGTCGAGATGCGGTGGGAACCCTATACCCACGACACCATATGACAAATGCCTGTTCTGCATGAAGACCATGCGCACACTAGGAAACAAGCACCCTAGACCCTGGAGTGGAGCCTAGGTCCAAGTCATAAAATCTAACAAATGTATGCGGTGAGGACCTGCCTGCCGCATTACAGATGTCATAGAGTGAAACTCCTGATAATAAAGCCTTACCCCTCATTTACACCGCACACGTCTGCGGCGCATTACGTCTGCGACAAGGTTTTATTCCGTCCTCCAAGCGGTGCCAACTCACACCAGCAGCATTTCAGAAGCGGAGCGACTGGATGCGCGAGACCACGTGATTTGCCTGTCAGACGTGTTTTTTCTTGATTTTCGAGTTTCTACCATACAGTCTATGGTTTCTACCAAGGATATTGGTGTGTAATATGTTTGGGAGTTTGCACAGGGTGTTTATTTTGAATTTGACAATGTTTTTTTTACTTTTATTTTGTATTCCCGGTGCGACTTGGACGCGCGTCCGTCAAAAATAGACTAGGCGCCTATATTTAGCGAAGCGACGCGGAGAGCCGCTTCTGGGAAGCTTCTGAAACGCGCCGCGTCGCGGCCGATGTAAACACAAGCATTGACTTGAATGGGCGCGATCAGCTCCGGTAACCGTGTCGCAGCCGTAATGCACCGCAGATGTGTGCGGTGTAAATGAGGGGTTAGGGGCAGCCATACTCCTAGTAGAATGGGCCAGGAAAGCCAAAGGTGAAGGCTGTCCGGCCGCTTCATAAGCAAGTGAGATAGCCTCAACTACTCACTTGCTCATTATATGTTAAGATGCAGGGCAATCTATCTTAGGTACGTTGATTTCTACAACTGAGGGCTTACAATTTAGACACTGTAGTATTTGAAGACTGCTTTATCACATGATCTGTGGAATAGAAGAAGAATTTATATTTAACCAATGATTGATAACATTTTTGTTTCCATGTTTGAATATGATATGATATATGCATTATAATTTGCATAGATTTCAATGACTTCTCAGTTTACCTTTCAGAGCTGTGACTACATCCTCATCACGCAAGAGTGTCCATTTTTATCCTCTTATCTTTCATACAGCACTCTGTGGGATAAAAATATCTGTGGGGTATTTTGAGCTAAAACTTAACATACATACTCTGGGGACATCAGGAATGTATTTTACATCTTGTGAAAAGGGCATTATACCACCCCTTTAAGGAAATTAAAAGTTGTGCAGAATATTGTATGCCAGGACAACTAGGACAAGTGACTTGCAGCTTCACCAAAAAAAATTTAATTAACAAACAGACTTTTACATGAATGACTCAAAGGAAGCACAAATTATCCACCTGAAATGGACATGTTGCTAACATTTTCCTTCCAAGACTGACAGAATCACCTTCCATTAGGCCTGATTCAAAAATCTCTATAACACAGGCGATATGACATTAAAAAAACTTACTACTCGCTTCTTCGCTTGTCTCTACACTCAGATTTCAGTTCCCTTTCAAAAGGGAACTCTCACTGTGTCAATGACGCTTTGGGGAACTTCTCCACATGAACCGGTGTCTGAAACGCTTATCCAATCACGGCAATCATATTGACCGCCGACATCTTATGACATCGCTACCAGTGTTGGGGAAAGTTACTTTGAAAAGTAATGCATTACAATATTGTTTTACTCCCTTAAAAAGTAACTAATTGCGTTAGTTACTTTTTTTTTTAGAAAAGTAATGTGTTACTTGACTTTTGCGTAACTTTTTTTTTACCTGGGCTGGGCTTGTTTTTTTATAACAAAAAGTTATATTTTTGGGCAAATGTAAAGACACTTTCCCACCAAAAGTGAAATAATAAGCCTCAGGCTGAAGAAAGTGCAAATTCACGCATGTACAGTATAGGGCGCAGCCCAACATATGGTTTAAATAAATTATCGAAGGTCAGAAGGAAGTACATTGGTCAATAAAATGAGATTAAATGTAAAAAATATATATATCTTTAAAATAACATTCAAATTGAACATATTTAGTTATTGGAGGTTTGCATAGTATTCTTATTCTGCATTTCACTGATTTTATTCATTTTGAGGAATATTGAATCTTTTTTGTGCAAGTGAGATGAGTAAATGCATGTTTATTCAAAAACGTCTCAGGTTACGTATGTAACCCTGGTTCCCTGAGAGGGAACGAGACTCTGCGTCGAGACGCGGTGGGAACGCCCTGCGTGATTGCGTCGTGAAGCACTTGTATAATCAGTCCAATGGAAAGACGAGACGTCATAGGCCGGTGACGTCATCTACCAGGAAACTATAAAGCACCGCTGAAAAGACCGCGACAGTCGATCACAGGCATGCATGGAGTATGGCAAGGCGACGCAGCGTCTCGTTCCCTCTCAGGGAACCAGGGTTACATACGTAACCTGAGACGTTCCCTTTCAAGGGAACTCGAGCTGCGTCGAGACGCGGTGGGAACCCTATACCCACGACACCATATGACAAATGCCTTTTCTGCATGAAGACCATGCGCACACTAGGAAACAAGCACCCTAGACCCTGGAGTGGAGCCTAGGTCCAAGTCATAAAATCTAACAAATGTATGCGGTGAGGACCTGCCTGCCGCATTACAGATGTCATAGAGTGAAACTCCTGATAATAAAGCCTTAGGGGCAGCCATACTCCTAGTAGAATGGGCCAGGACAGCCAAAGGTGAAGGCTGTCCGGCCGCTTCATAAGCAAGTGAGATAGCCTCAACTACTCACTTGCTCATTATATGTTAAGATGCAGGGCAATCTATCTTAGGTACGTTGATTTCTACAACTGAGGGCTTACAATTTAGACACTGTAGTATTTGAAGACTGCTTTATCACATGATCTGTGGAATAGAAGAAGAATTTATATTTAACCAATGATTGATAACATTTTTGTTTCCATGTTTGAATATGATATAATATATGGTGGCTGGGCGATCCCTTAGAGATAGGGTGAGAAGCTCGGTCACTCGGGAGGAGCTCAGAGTAGAGCCGCTGCTCCTCCACATCGAGAGGGGTCAGTTGAGGTGGCTCGGGCATCTTTTCCGGATGCCTCCTAGACGCCTTCCCAGGAAGGTGTTCTGGGCATGTCCCACCGTGAGGAGACCCGGGGAAGACCTAGGACACACTGGAGAGACTATGTCTCCCGGCTGGCCTGGGAACGCCTCGGTGTCCCCCCGGAAGAGCTGGAGGAAGTGTCTAGGGAGAGGGAAGTCTGGGCATCCCTGCTTAGACTGCTGCCCCCGCGACCCGGTCCCGGATAAACGGTAGAAGATGGATGGATGGATGTTTTATCTATGTAAGTCAGTATTTCGTTGTGTATTAGATTAAAATACTTATACTTGATAATTTAACATCTTTTTTCATATAATCTCTATTTTTTATTTATGGACGTGGCTGTGTAATCTGAAAACAATTCACTTTGACATTTCTTCGGCGCAGAAAAATTCCACGATCGGCTATTTATACACTCCTGAGAGACTATCAGACAGACATTTGTATTCTTAACTCATATAATGTGGTGTTTAAAAGGTTAAAATGTACTTTTAGAAATAGTTACTTAAATAAATTTAATCTTATTTCATATATCTGTTATTTTACATGTTTTTAATTTATCAATGCTATTTCTTAATATCATTTACCCCGTTTTTATTCTCTCCCACAGCCATTATACAATGCAGTGAAATCTGAAAAACAAATCCATGACAGATCTCTCCATGTTAATAATTTTATCAATCTGTGCACATTATCCCCAATAATAAAAACATCCCTGAAAAAATATTCACTTCCTTGTCACACCAAGCAGCCAGTCAAAAACACACAGCCATAAACCCCAGAACCACACAGGGTCAAATTTCACATGGCCTCATAAAACATATAACTCATAAAACAAATTTCACATGGCCTCAAATTTCACATGGCCTCATATTTGGACATCCTGTCGTAAACATATGACATAAAACCATAAATAAAGGTCATAAATAATTTTTTGACAGTACAGCATATAGCTACTGACATCAGCATGTGTAATCTCTTGACCAAAATACATTATAATAAATGAAAGATCAGTGAAATGCTATGGCAGAGCTATTTTTATATAGCCTGCACTGTAAAAATAAAAGGTGCCTGGAGGAACCTTTGGAGGTTCTTCACTTTGCCACACCGGCGGAACCGTCTGTAGATCCTCTAGGCACCCTTTAAAAAGGTGCGGTTCTCTGAAGAACAACACAAGTTTCCTGAGGAACTCTTATATTAGGCACTGTGTGGAACCACTGTGGGTGCCTCCAGGAACCAAATTTCATTTTTTTTATATATTTAATTTCATTTTGTTACTATGGTTACCTTTGACTTCTGTTATAATAAACAAATTGAACCAAATACAAAATAAGAATTGTTTATTACATATTTGATATTCATTTTTATACATACACTTCCATGCACATGGGGAAAAAAAGCTAACTATAGATTAATATCAATGAATACACACAAAAAAAAATTAATACATAAGCAACATGAATAATCAACAATGTATATACAATAGATAAACAAGAAAAGACATCTCAACAAAATGCATGGAAACACATATGTTCCACGAAATAAATCAATGTAAAAAAATTACATTTCGACTAACTAAAAATATCCATCTTTACGTAACTTTAAAGGGTAACTAAACCCTAAACCAACTTTTTTTATTTAATGATTTGTAAGAATGAGGCTTTATTAGTGCTGTTCATTGATTCGAGTAGCTTTTTTGACATTTGGGTATAAAGTGTTTTGATTTTACAATATATGGTGTAAAAACGTCTGAGTGCTGCCCTCTTAAGGTTGAACGGTGGCTACTGCAGTTGAATTTTCCTATTGGATGTTGTGGTGGCAAGTGACGTAAAAGGTGGCAGGTGACGTAAGCAGGTTCCAGCTCTACCGCGCCCCTGGTACGAGCTCACCACGCCCTTGGTATGAGCTAGGTTAGATACCTCCGTGAAGTTGGCACCCCATAAAACGAAATCATTTCCAAAACTATGCCATTCGTTTGTGCTGCGTTTGTGCTGATTTGTGCCGCAAAAACGAACGTTTGTGCTGGTTTGGTGTTTGAGATATTGAACATTATTTTTTGGGTTGCGTGACGTCACTCTCCACCCCATGTCCTTCAAATCGCTCCAAACCGGTGTCATTCGTGTGTGCTCGGTTTGTGCTGGTTTGTGCCGTTAAAACAAACACTATATCTGTTTTCCTTTCGCAGATATAACTAATTAAATTCGGGAGCTGTGACGTCACTCTCCACCCCACCTCATCTAAATCGCACCAAACCGGTGTCGTTCGTTTGTGCTCGGTTTGTGCTGGTTTGTGCCGTTAAAACAAACACTGTATCTGTTTTCCTTTCGCAGATATAACAAATTAAATTCAGGAGCTGTGACGTCACTCTCCACCCCACCTCATCTAAATCGCACCAAACCAGTGTCGTTCCTTTGTGCTCGGTTTGTGCTGGTTTGTGCCGTTAAAACAAACACTGTATCTGTTTTCCTTTCGCAGATATAACAAATTTAATTCGGGAGCTGTGACGTCACTCTCCACCCCACCTCATCTAAATCGCACCAAACCGGTGTCGTTCGTTTGTGCTGGTTTGTGCCGTTAAAACAAACACTGTATCTGTTTTCCTTTCGCAGATATAACCAATTTAATTCGGGGCAGTGACGTCACTCTCCACCCCATGTCCTTCAAATCGCACCAAACCGGTGTCATTCGTTTGTGCTCGATTTGTGCTGGTTTGTGCCGTTGAAAGAAACACTGCAACTATACGATCCCCTCTTAAACATAAAAAAAGAAACTTTTTAAGTACAGTTACATAACTGTCCACCCCATATGGTCCAAATCGTTGCAAAACTGTGCCGCTCGTTTGTGCTCGATTTGTGCCGGTTTGTGCCGTTACGATGAACATTGTATCTTTTTCCCCTCCTTAGAAATAACACATTGGATTCGGGACAGTGACGTCACTCTCCACCCCATGCTGTCCAAATCGCCCCAAACCGGTGCTTTTTGTTTGTGCTCGATTTGTGCTGTTTTGTGCCGTAGAAAGAACCATCATAAATTATTCCATTCTTTAGACATCACAAAATCTTTGGAGGAGGAGTGACGTCACGCAAGCAAGCCGCGCTCTCCATCCATCTCGTCTACAAACCTGTCCGGTTCGCTTGTGCTCGCACAGGGCTGCAGCTGTCAGTGTTCTTTTCTGTAGATATGGGAATGTTTTATTTTAGATTTGTGCTATTGACATTTGGTCTTTATATAATCACCAATGCACTATGATATGTAATGTACTATGATATGTAATGTACTGCCACTACTGTGGCTGTAAGCTACGTGTGACTGATGCTTAATTTTGTATTAAAATAAAGTAACCAATAAAAAAAAATATTTAAAAAAATGTGTAGTGTCTTAAGTTTTCTGAATACTTTTAACAGCTTACAGTCATTTAAAGTCTTTCTGCCCCCTTAAAAACATTTGTTTACCCTAAGCACTGCATAGTGGGAAAACAAAACAGGAAAGGGCATCTGGCTGTGAAAAAGGTAAGCATGTGCTCTGAGATAAAATACTAAAAAAAGTACTAAAATCATGTGTGCAGGTCAATACAATTTACAGGATCATTTTAACAAATAATAAATTGATAGACACGTCAAAGATGTGAAACTTTTTATTCATTTTGGGCATTTAGGTAAATGTATCATGTCCAAATGATCATCCATTGGTCATTAATAAGAGTAGACCTATGACATTATTATGCCATAAAATACATTGAGTTATTAGTTTTGTACAGCAATGTACATTTCATGGCATAAAGCTTGATTTTATGCAGAGGAAATGACAGAAAGCAATATAAAAGTGGAATATGTGTTCCATTTAATCCTCTGAAGTCATATAATTAAATTTACAATGTGAACAGACTAAAATGTAACTAATTCACAGAAAAGATTGTCTGCCATCCTGTACTGGGCAAGTTCAGTTATTGCTACTTTTCTTATAACTGGAAAATGTGTTGTCTTTTTGAGCTCTTTTGTAATGAATTTGTTGATTTAGTTCACAAAAGGATTCTTAGTAAATCTTAATCTGACTGATATATATATTTTTTCTGAACTCATTTACTTGCTGATCCATATCACTGGAATGAAAGATTAACAGAAAACAATGACTTTGAGATTAGATTTTTACTGAAATATTAAATTCAGTCTGTTCTTTTAAGCCACCAAATGACGGATTTTCTAGTCATAAAAAAGTAGCAATATCTAAACACGGCAAATATAGGATGGATGACCAGATTTTCTGAGGTAAATCTAATTGAATGACCACAGAACAATTGGACTATAGTCTGCACATGCTTTTATTTCAGCCATCATTTACTTGAACTGATTTGGAAAACAATATGCAGTTTAAGTGAATGGCGACTAAGTATATCACTCCCTATCATTTTGCCCAACATCTCGATTCCATGGAAGTATATATATATATATATATATATATATATATATATACATACACACACACACACATACACACACACACAGTATACATATGTATATATATATATATATACACACACACACACACTCTCACACACACACACACACACACACACACACAAACACCGTATAAATAAGCAAGTAACCTGTTGGTAACAAGTTAGTTCATTTGGCCCAACTACTTTATTAAAAACTACATTAAAAATGATTCCTGTTTTGATCAGATGCCTAGGAAACCAGCCTGTGGATGTGATGACATCATCAAAGTCATCAGTGCTGCAAAGGAACAGATTATTACAGGGACAAACATAGCAGTTCCTACAGAAAAGGTGTGGGCAAATTTAAGCAAACAACTAAACAACAAAGTTTCACCAAAGAACCTTTATACTATTGTCAAGACAAACAGGCACAATATATGGCAAATCCTTGAGCTCAGCAAAATCGACACAGATATCCAAGATCAAGGTCCAAACAGTGACAGCTCACAAGAAAGCTCAGCTGATTTTCATTCAGTTGTGTCAAAGGCAGACACAAATCAGCAAAGTCAATGCTACGACATTCAATTTGAGATCAGTCTCTCTCATCAGAGATGGGTAGAAATCTGGCCTGAAAAGGTTGATTACAATGACAAATCACTCAGCACATGTAAAAGAGAATACACCATCCTGAAACGTGGTGCATGGACACACGTCCTGTATGAGGAGATATGGAAAAATATCAAGACCTCATGCACTCTTAGATTCAGGAGGGCAAAGATTTTTCCAAAGGTTGCATCTCACTACATAGACATAATTGGGAACTGCACAGAGTGTGACGCACAATTGTCTATAACAGCAGAGAACATGCCAGTGGATAATGAACCAGTTGTGCTTCAATGCATAATCCGCAATGTTGATGACAGTCTCCATACTGGCAAAGCAAAACGGAAGTTATCAGGGGATCTGAGAACACGTGTGTCTAAAGAACTCTGGGAAGGCCGAAAACCAGCACATGTATGGCGAGCAGCCGAGGCTTACAAAATTATGGATGTTGGTGACCCAGAGCCTAGCCACCTGCCAAATCTGGCAACATTAAGAAAAGCCAAACAAGAGATGGGTGACAAAGAGCTCGGAGACAAAGACCCAATCATGTCATTGCATCTACTAAAATACAGTGTACCCCACAATGGAAGCATTCACGACATAGGCCTTGATCAGTTTTTTTGCCATTACTGGACCCCATCTCAGCTGCAAGTGTATCAAATGAAATCCAAGTGCTCTGGCTCATTTGTGAGCTTTGATGCAACAGGTACAGTTGTGAAAAGACTGAGAAGACCCTGTGGCAATTCTGGACATGTTTTCCTGTATCAAGGAGTTTTGTGTTCACAGGGAGATCATATTCCAGTAGTGCAAATGCTATCAGAGAGCCACACCATCAATTCTATTGCCAACTGTCTCAATGAATGGCAACGAGCAGGTGCTGCTGTGCCCAAAGAGGCGGTCTGTGATTTCTCCTTGGCTTTGCTTGGAGCACTGGTTAAGGCCTTCACTCCTTACCCAGACTTGAAAACATACATCAATCAGTGCTTTGGAGTGCTGACAAGGAAGCCCGAAGACTCAAAGCTCCCACCTTGCTTCATCAGAGTAGATGTTGCACACTGCATCAAGCTCATTAGCCGGTGGGAATGCCTTAGACAAAAAGGAAACAGAGTAAGAGAATTCTATCTACGAGCCATGGCACAACTGAGTAAATGAGTAAATCAAACACCATCTCACTTCAAGAACATTAAATTAAGTATAAAATTGAAAAGAAATACATTAATTGTATAGGTAATTTAATGTTCACTATTAAACATTCACTATTATTATTGAATATGTTTTGAATAGTTATTTATTTATCATTAAAAAAGGTGTATGTAATATTGTGTGACAAATATATCATATGGTGTGACTTAGAAAAACACTCACACCGTATGATACAGTGTCACACCATCTGATGTTTTGTTCAGTTAAGCTAATCTCTTGGTTAACTAAAAACAACTAGCTTATACTTAGCATGTAAATTGCCACATGGCAGGAATGATTTTTAAGAATTAATAAGTTAAATTTGTATAAAAGTGTTTAATTTTTATGTAAATAATGTCACACCATAAGACACAAAACATTGACCACTAGTGAGCATGTCAGATACAGAGCTTTTTAATTAAAAATGAAAATGCCAGAACTCAACTCTTGACCTTGCAAACCACTCCAGAGATGACACTGTAACTTCCTGGTTGAGTGTGGACCTTATGGAAGTAAAATAATCTCAAATGTTTTTGAAACAAAAAGCCTGTTGAATTGCACTACTTGAAAAATAATAGGCATTGCATTAACCATGCTTGCATTTTAATGCATTGTATTTTTAGGGCTTGCATTTTTATGGGCTAAAATTCAACATGGTTGAATATTTTAGCTGTGAATATTTCAATTAAAAACATTTCAAACACATTTTCATTATTAAAAATTCAATAATCCATATTCACCTTTCATATTTCACTTCCAAAATATTCAAACTGTTTAAAAATACAACCTATAATATTCATCAGGCAATTTTCGGTCCATTTTATTTCGCTTCCACAAATTCGCTTCCACAAATTCAGTGGTTCAAATTCGACAGTAAATTCAACGGAACTGCAGGAAAAGCAATAGATTATCGAGCATACTATCCATCTGCTGTTAGTCAATCCCACCAGCAGGTGGTGCAAAAGCGCGTGTTGTTGACGAAGAGCAGCAACTGTTAGAGCAAGCCATTCATTCATTAAACTCATTTAACAGCAATGTAAGTGTATTTGTGATTATTATGATGGCGGTTGTATGTTAAATTCAGTGTCTTCACGGTTACTTTCCCTGTGTAAGTAACCGTATTGTCTTTCCCAAATCATCTTTCTCTACCGTGAACAAGATTATACGTTAATGTTATTCCCCGATGCGGATACGCAGATCCAATGTTACATTTTTGAGGTTGACGTATATTTCTCTTGGTTGTTTAGTTGCCTTAAAGGGACACTTCACCCATTTGCATTAAGCTTTGCATTGTTAGAAACCCAGTCATACTATTGAATGGTCGTGCAACACTCTTTCATTTTTCCCTGATACGGGAGAAATCTGTTATTTACCTCTTACACTTCCTCCTACAATGACGCAAAAATCGTCATTTTGCGTCATTGTAGGAGGAAGTGTAAGAGGGGGGGATTTCTGTTGAGACTACAAGCACTCGTTCCTCATCTCTCCCAGGGGGCGGGACCCGCTCACGCTACAGACCTATTACAGATCAGTGGGTGGGACTTTACTCTCTGAAACTGAAAGCAATATCCTCCATCTTGTTTGAAGCTAAGCTAACAGGCGCTGTGGAGACAGATGTAAAGTTATGACAATAGCGGAGGAGAGTGCTCAATATGATATAGACTAGAGGAAGAGGATTTCGGAAGTCGGATGCTTGAATCAGGTGTTTGTGGCTACCTTTACAAGCCGCATTATAGCGAAGAGCAGCCGAGGCAGAAGACCTGCCTGCCGCGGACGAGGAGCCCGGACTGGCTCGGGTTAGGGCGGACTGGTGGCGCCGGTGATCTCACTATGCAACTACGAACCGCTATGAACACAGAGATAGAGTCCGTCTGCGGCAAAGAATTTCAACGATGACAATTTCTCCTGGACGAAATCTCTGAATCAGACGAGGACACGGACGTTTGTGTTGTGAACTAGTTTCCTAGTTTCGCACCGCATAATGTTCTGACTGAACATCCAGGTACCATGCAATAATTCACCTTTTCGAAAGAAATACAAACGAGGAGTAATGCACTAATGAGTTCGCCAACTAACTAGACATTTTGTGTGAATGTGAAATTAATTTCAAGCTCTGGTGGTAGCTAGCCTTGTAGACGGAAGAGTGATTTCTCTTATAGGCAGATATGCGCTTTCTGGATTAGTGGGAGTGGCTTGCGGAGCTGTGCAATGTGGTGCATTGTGGGAGTTGTTGTCTTTCATACAAATGCGTCCTGAAGTTATTTTTTGTCTTTTCTCGGTCACAAAGGCACCAAATTCAAAATTTCTTTTACATTTCGACTACATATATGACCCACTTTAAATAAAAAACAATGTTCAAATGGGTGAAATGCCCCTTTAACTTTATATTGTGGCGATGTGCTGCATGCAAGCTATTAGGGTTTCCCTCAAAACGTCAGGATTCCCCTGCTGGACATATAAAACGCTTAACGTAGCTTAATGGACTAATTGTGATATAAAAGACCAAACTCGCAGGCAAGCAGATTGACTCAGAATAACGCACAAAGTTTAATGCTGAGCGTTTCCCAGTGATAGAATGGCATAAAGTTGGCTTGACGTTGGACTTTCGCACATTTAGGGACCGTCTCTAAAGTTTATACGACTTTGGTATACACGTTTCAAACTTCAATATCATTTGAATAGAACGACTTACAGACATAAAACCAACTGTAAAGTGTTCATGTGGTGCCAGCCATAATGCGCACCCTTTGGATTTTTGATATTTATTCAAATAAATTAAAGTTTGCTATTGAAGTTAGAAACGTGTATGCCAATGTTGTATGCAACTTTTGAGACGGTCCCTAAATGTGCGAATGTCCAAATGTCAAGCCAATTTTACATTTACGCTACATTTAGTCATTTATTTAGCAGACGCTTTTATCCAAAGCGATTTACAGTTAAACTAACAATAGGAGGACAACAATATGCAAGTACTATGACTCTTCCCAGTTTAAGCTAATGCAACGTACTACTACTTTTCTCTCTCTCTCTCTCTCTCTCTCTCTCTCTCTCTCTCTCTCTCTCTCTCTCTCTCTCTCTCTCTCTCTCTCTCTCTACACACACACACACACACACACACACACATATGTGTGTGTGTGTGGAGAGAGAGAGAGAGAAGAGAAAAAAAAGTGTTAATGATCAAGTGTTGATTTTATGTCAGTATATCACGAAACGCTCTGCATGAAACTTTGCGCGTTACGTTCATATTCTTAGTCCCTACAGCCTACATCCCCATAAAGGTGCGAGTTTGGTCTTTCATATCACTGTATTAGTCCATAGCGTTTTGCCCCGACGGAAGGGGAATCCTTGAGTGTGAGGTATTGAGGGAAACCGATTATAATCCTGTTCATGTAGGTAGAGAAAGCTGATAACATGTAGGCTACAAAATGTAACAATGAAGTTATTGAATGAAACATAAACACAGCTTTTGTGTCTTTATCATCTTTTCCGCATATATATACTGATACGGGTAATCATTTTCATTTTATGAATGAATGGCTTGCTCTAACTGTTGCTGGTCTTCGTCAACAACACGCGCTTTTGCACCTCCTGCTGGTGAGGTTGACTAACAGCAGATGGATAGTATGCTCGATAATCTATTACTTTTCCTGCAGTTCCGTTGAATTTACTGTCGAATTTGAACCACTGAAATTGTGGAAGCGAAATAAAATGGACCGAAAATTGCCTGTTGAATATTATAGGTTGTATTTTTAAACAGTTTGAATATTTTGGAAGTGAAATATGAAAGGTGAATATGGATTATGGAATTTTTAAGAATGAAAATGTGTTTGAAATGTTTTTAATTGAAATATTCACAGCTTAAATATTCAACCATGTTGAATTTCAGCCCATAAAAATGCAAGCCCTAAAAATACAATGCATTAAAATGCAAGCATGGTTAATGCAATGCCTATTATTATTCAAGTAGTGCAATTCAACAGGCTTTTTGTTTCAAAAACATTTGAGATTATTTTACTTCCATAGGACCTCTTCATCATAATGATGTCCAAATTATTGCCCGTTAAAAATATAGATTGCAGTATCACACCATTTGACGCCTATTTTACGGACAAAATGTATTTGTCCAGAACTTGCTTTAAAATCATACAGACATCAACACTTTCTGTGTCTGTTGAAATGGCCTAATTCTGTTACTTAAACTGAAAATCTATCAATTATTTATACTTTGCTGATATATATTGTCATATTAGTAAGGTCACACATATCACAGTCACACCACATGACAATTTTGATGTTTAGATAAAAATTTGAAGTAGAGGTCTTTATACACCTACTACAGCTATGGTATGCAGTAATAATATCTTGTCAGAGGAACAACATGAAGATATATATTTTTAACAAATACCCATTTTTAATAGGTTATGACATCATGGACGGGTAGAATTGCATGTCATGTCTCCCACCCACATACAATTTTTTCTGTTTTAGTTAAACTGGTGATAATTTAGAGTCAATGAATAAATACATTCAATGACTGCATGAATTAACATTATATTCTTTTGTAACGTTAAAGGAATTTGTCCTGTAGGTAAAGTAAACGACCATATTTCCCTTCTGGTTAATACATTCGAGGTGTCTATTTGGACCACTGCAAATAGCCTACTTGTTGGCAGAACTAATTACACTAGGCCAGTCTACCCTATATGTGGAAAAAGTCACCTCTTTAGTCAGCGGTTGTGGCGTAACGTGTAAAGGGAGACCGGGGTTCTATTCCCACTGACAGCGCTTTTTTTTATATAACTTTACAGTTATTAAACGTATTTGTTTTCAACAAAAATGATTTGAATTAAAATTCATTTTAATTCATAAAAGTTACATTTAGGGTAAGGTTCGGGGTAGCTCTAGGTCTCAATATCTCAATAAGTTGCCATGATTTTAATATTGTTTTATAAATCTAATGATCTACTGTCAGTTATATTGCAGGATGTTTAATGCACAACAATACTGATGAGCAAATAGTAACGTTATCTGTCACTATTTATAAGTAAATAGCATCTAAATGTCTACTGAATCCACAACTGTTGCTATTTACACTTGGACTTGGACTGGCTGCCCCACAGTTTACGTGGTCCGCCTGCTGTAGTGATTCTGTAATGTTTATGTGTCGTATGATAGTGTCTGTGTTTAAATGTTAAATAAAGATTTGTAAATTGAAATAGGCTACTGGTGTTTTGTTTTCTGCTTTTGTATTTGCCTTATTGTTATAATATAATTGTTAAATTTGTGATTGTTACAATATATTGTTGTTATTAGATTTTTATCTGACATATACAGTATACATACAGTAGCCTATATGTGTATTAATTATTTCCAGTCAAACTGACATCCCGACTTCAAGGAGCCAGAGTCTCTCATACCAGATTGATGCTGGCCCACTCGGAGATTACTCCAGTCATTTTGAAAAAACAATAGCCACAGTATTTAGTATTTAGCCTTTGCTAACTTTATTATTAATTGTATTTATTAAAGTTGAATGATTTATGGCATTTATTGGCACTATTATGTATAATTATTGACACCCCACCGTGGACCTCACTAATTATTAAACCCTGGCTATGGCCATATCCAGTGTTGTATGTTGTATATGTTAACATATGTTATATATAGCCTGTAATAAGAGGATGCCAACTGAACGCAGTCTGTAAAAGTTCTTTGACAGTTTAATAAAAAAAATTCTAAGAGCCATCGTAGAGAGTCAAGTCAAGTCAAGTATATTTATATAGCGCTTTTCACAATACAGACTGCATCAAAGCAGCTTTACAGCATAAACCAAAATAACACAACAAGGTTTGTTTCTAGTGTAAATTTATTGATGGATAAAATTAAATTAAATATTCCCAAAATATCCCCAACTGAGCAAGCCAAAGGCAACAGTGGCAAGGAACCGAAAACTCCATCAGCAATCCACTTTTCCACGTTACCGGAGACAAAAAACCTGCATGAGTACAAACGGGATGAGATGACACAGCACTGACATCACAACCAACGTATAAATGCATCATTGACTCTAAAGTTTTACGCTTGCCTATGTACATGCCAACGTAAAATTACGATCTCATTCACGAACAAATGTTACGTGTGACGTTTGCATAGGTATTTGCTTACCTAACAGCACATCATACCTCACGGAAAGAAATGTCGTCTGATGTTTATGTATGTATACAGCAACGTGCCATAGCATCACAAATGCAAATGCAATCCTAAATAGAGCAACGCTATTGGCTGTTGTGCGGTCTGACGCGACACCCGAACATATACTTCGTATTTACGCGTACAAACTGTGCGTGTTAATGCGTCCAAATTTCACGCGTTGCATATAATAAGTATTGTCCCCAACGGCGTTCCATATTGCCATGGATACATGGATACATGCTGTGGCATAATGAATGACGTCACTCGCTTAGGTGCATTTGATCGTAACTTGCTGGTGTGTTATATTCTGCCAAAATTATAGTGTGTAGCTATATGACACTTTTTTTTTTGTTATTTGAAATGCAATGTGCAATCAGTCTTAAGTGCAATAATTAGAATAATATTTTTCCTAAAATAACTTATTTTGAATAAAACCAGTCCTTCGATCGCCCTGACCAACATTTTTACAGGTAGCCTAAATTAGGATACATTTGTCTTACCTGTGTTATTTTCCACTTTCTTTCCAGCATGTGCTTTTCCATTCTTCGCATTTTCCTTGGCTGCATTCATCATGTGAAGTTGATGCATTATTTTAGAGCTCCTAAGATTCAACCTTATTTTCTTCATGCGGAATAATAAATTGTAGGCTATTCAATTGAATCAATTCTCATGTTTTTGATGTTTAAATTATATTGGCTGAAAACAGACTCGTGATTTGATTACATCTTTAATTAGTGATAAAGTTATAAGTAACATGAAAGTTATTATTAGGGCCCAAGCCCTGAAAGGGCGAAGGCCCTATTGTTTCCGGTAGGATTATTTATTATTATTATTATTATTATTATTATTATTTTGTCAACCTTTCGGGCACTTTTGGGGCTCTTAACATGCTCGAAAACTCTTGAAATTTTGCACACACGTCAGAACCCGCGGCCATCAGGGCCGGACTGAAGCTGGTACCCGGGCGTGGCAGGGGAGCTCGACAGCGCCCCCTGGAACGGGATCCGAACACGTGTCCATAAATCAAACACGCTTGCATGTAATAATATGAAACTCGGTACACATATAGATCTCATCCGGCCGAACAACTTTCGTGCTCTAAGTTTTACGCCAGCCAAATAGGAAGTTGGCTATTTAGCGTTGTTTGGAAACGCATGCTGTGGAATTTAATGTACTCCTCCTAGGGAATTCATCGATTCGCCTCCAAACTCGGTGTGCATGAAGTCAAGACATTGAGGATGCTAAATTGCGGACAGATTTTTGATATCTCGAACGGTTTGGCCGTGGCGAGGAAACAAATTTATGGCGAAAAAATGAAACAGGAAGTGTGTTATAACTTCTGCATACATTAACTGATCTTGATGAAACTTCAGCAGTGTGTTCGTGGTAAGAGGCCGATCACATGGATGTGACTATTGTGAGTCAAAGTTATAGCGCCACCAACTGGCAGCAGGAATATGTCACTTTCAAAATGCTTTGAAATCAGTGTCTTATTTTTACCCGATTTGCTTCAAACTTTATGTGTACAATGTAGACACACGGCAGATGTAAACCTGTGAAAGGATTATTGATATCTTAGATACTGTTGCCGTAGCAACGCATCAAACTTTAATATTCTTTTTTGATGCTTTTGAGACTCTTAACATACTTGAAATTGCATGAAACTCAACAGACACATCACATTTATTAGCCAGTAGACATGTGCAAAGTTTCAGAAACGGGCGTGGTGGAATGGCTCAGTAGCGCCACCTTTAGTCAAAAATGGGGGCTTAGTTTTTCCTAGAATCACAAAACTTGGTATGTGTATTGTTCTCATCAAGACGGACAACTTTCTAATTTACATGAACCATCTCCGCCCAACAGGAAGAGAGATATTTTGGTTTGAATGTGGATTTTCTGAAGAATTTTCTCTCCCTCTCTCTGTGTCTGTGTGTGTGTGAGGGGAGGGGGGGATTTGACTATTGCTTTTATATTGTTAATCAAGGTTTCAGGGGCTTTTAGGGTCCTTAACGTGCTTCAAAACTCTTGAAACTTTGCACACAGGTCAGAACCCACGGCCATCAGGGCCGGGCTGAAGCTGGTACCCGGGCGTGGCTGGGGGGCTCAACAGCGCCCCCTTGAACGGGGTTCTAAAACTTGATCCATATATCAAACACGCTCGCATGAATTAATATGAAACTCGGTACACATATAGATCTCATCGGGCCGAACAACTTTACCCCGGTCAAGTTTTACGCCAGCCCAACAGGAAGTCGGCTATTATGTGTTGTTTGGAAAACGCTTGCTGTGGAATGTGAAATACTCCTCCTAGAAAATTCACCGTGTCCCCTTCAAACTCGGTGTGCATGTAGTCAAGACTTTGAGGATGCTAAATTGCGGACGGATTTTTGATATCTCGAACGGTTTGGCTGTGGCGAGGAATCGAATTTATGGCGAGAAAAGAGAAACACGGAAGTGGAATAACTTCTGCATACATTAACTGATCTTGATGAAACTTCAGCAGTGTGTTCGTGGTAAGAGGCCGATCAGATGGATGTAGCTATTGTGAGTCAAAGTTATAGCGCCACCAACTGGCATTAGGAAGTGTGTCACTTTCAACATGCTTTTGACAAAAGTGGGGGGTTACTTTTAACTACAGTAAAGAAAAAATAGTTTGTATATTGTTCTCATCAAGCCGGACAACTTTCTAATTTACATTCAATAGCTCTGGCCATCAGGAAGTCAGATATTTTGGTCTGAATGTGAATTTTTTGCAAAATCAGCCTCTGAATTTTTAGCCACTCCTCTTAAACTATTTATTTTATTCGTACCAAACTTTTTCAACATGATGAAACTACATTAAATATGCTAAATTGTGAATGGATAATAAATATCTCAAACGGTTTTGCTATGGCGAGGGATTAAAGTAAAAATCTTCTAAAAATGTAATTATATACCATTTATTTCTATATAAAAGTATACAAATATCACAACTAAACCCATTTTATTCTGTTTTTGCAATTCAAGAAGAATGAAAAAGTTAAAAACAGGCTATTTAGTGCTATTTGGTTCAACAAAAAAGCAAACATAGGGCTATACTGCCCTCTTGTGTCCAAAAGGACATCAAAATAGTATATAAAACTTTTTACCAGGTAGGCCAATATTGTATTTAAATATACATTTATTAGGTATGTGTCTGAGGATATTTTCCCACCGGTTAATCGACGTGTGACACGAGTGGGTGCTTTTAAATCGCTAATATAATAGTGAAAGAAAAATAATGATAATGTTGCACACACAAATCACACACATGTGGGAAAGAATGATGCTTTTAAACAACACTAAACCGCCATTAGGTGTCGCCAGGCATCCATCTTAATAAGCGAGTCATTGATTCATTCGTTCAAACGATTCGTTCGAATGAGTCGATCATGATTAAGACAGATGTTTATGGATTGATCATTCAATCTTTGAGTCAACCGATTCGTTAAAAATGCTGAATCGTTCAGTTATGAGAAAACACGTGATGCGTGATGGTTCTGCCGTGATCTTTGTTTAACTATTTTCGCTGCTGAAACAGAACAAAAACAGTCAACATTGCATCTAAAATGTAAGTGACTTAATTGTAACTGTTTATTAACCTGTTGTATGAAATCTAGGGGTGGGAGAAAAAATTGATTCTTAGATGCATCGCGATGCGGACGTGGACGATTCTGAATCGATTCACAAATGTCAAAAAATCGATTCTCTAAAAAAATATTTTTCTAATAACGTAATATTGACGGAAGGCAAAAGGCGGAACTCTAAGCGGACGTGCGTGCAGTCTGTGGCGCGCACATAACAGAGAAGTTTCTTCGCTCACCAAGGCTGCATTTATTTGATTAAAAATACAAACAAAAACAGTAATATTGTAAAATAGTATTCCAATTTAAAACAGCTGCTTTCTATTTTAATATATTTTAAACTGTTATTTATTCCTGTGATCAAAGCTGAGTTTTCAGCATCATTACTCCAGTCGTCACTGTCACATGATCCTTCAGAAATTATTCTAATATGATGATTGATACTCAAGAAACATTCATTATTATTTTAAATGTCGAAAACAGTTGTGTACAGTCTTTGATGAATAGAAAGTTCAAAAGAACAGCATTTATCTGAAATCTAAAGCTTTTGTAACGTTAAACACTACCGCTCAAAAGTTTGTGGTTAGTAATAATTAAAATTTTATTTTTGGGGGAAAGAAATAAAATAAATCAGTACTTTTATTTATGAAGGATGAGTTAAACTGATCAACAGTTACAGTAAAGACATTTATAATGTTAAAAATATATATATTTGAAATATATGCTGTTCTTTTGAACTTTACATTCATCAAAGCATTTTGAAAAAAAAAAAATCTGTACACAACTGTTTTCAACATTGAAAATAATAATGAATATTTATTGAGCATCAATCATCATATTAGTATGATTTCTGAAGGATCATGTGACACTGAAGACTGGAGTAATGATGCTGAAAACTCAACTTTGATCACAGAAATGAATTACTATGTAAAATATTTTAAAATTGAAAACAGCTGTTTTAAATTGGAATAATATTTCACAATATTACTGTTTTTGTTTGTATTTTTAATCAATAAATGCAGCCTTGGTGAGCAGAAGAGACTTCTCCTAAAAACATTAAAAATCTTACTGACCCCAAACTTTTGAACAATAATATATATATATATATATATACATATATATGTATGTGTGTGTATGTATGTATGTATATATATACACTCACCTAAAGGATTATTAGGAACACCTATTCAATTTCTCATTAATGCAATTATCTAATCAACCAATCACATGGCAGTTGTTTCAATGCATTTAGGGGTGTGGTCCTGGTCAAGACAATCTCCTGAACTCCAAACTGAATGTCAGAATGGGAAAGAAAGGTGATTTAAGCAATTTTGAGCGTGGCATGGTTGTTGGTGCCAGATGGGCCGGTCTGAGTATTTCACAATCTGCTCAGTTACTGGGATTTTCACGCACAACCATTTCTAGGGTTTACAAAGAATGGTGTGAAAAGGGAAAAACATCCAGTATGCGGCAGTCCTGTGGGCGAAAATGCCTTGTTGACGCTAGAGGTCAGAGGAGAATGGGCCGACTGATTCAAGCTGATAGAAGAGCAACTTTGACTGAAATAACCACTCGTTACAACCGAGGTATGCAGCAAAGCATTTGTGAAGCCACAACACACACAACCTTGAGGCGGATGGGCTACAACAGCAGAAGACCCCACCGGGTACCACTCATCTCCACTACAAATAGGAAAAAGAGGCTACAATTTGCACGAGCTCACCAAAATTGGACAGTTGAAGACTGGAAAAATGTTGCCTGGTCTGATGAGTCTCGATTTCTGTTGAGACATTCAGATGGTAGAGTCAGAATTTGGCGTAAACAGAATGAGAACATGGATCCATCATGCCTTGTTACCACTGTGCAGGCTGGTGGTGGTGGTGTAATGGTGTGGGAGATGTTTTCTTGGCACACTTTAGGCCCCTTAGTGCCAATTGGGCATTGTTTAAATGCCACGGCCTACCTGAGCATTGTTTCTGACCATGTCCATCCCTTTATGACCACCATGTACCCATCCTCTGATGGCTACTTCCAGCAGGATAATGCACCATGTCACAAAGCTCAAATCATTTCAAATTGGTTTCTTGAACATGACAATGAGTTCACTGTACTAAAATGGCCCCCACAGTCACCAGATCTCAACCCAATAGAGCATCTTTGGGATGAGGTGGAACGGGAGCTTCGTGCCCTGGATGTGCATCCCACAAATCTCCATCAACTGCAAGATGCTATCCTATCAATATGGGCCAACATTTCTAAAGAATGCTTTCAGCACCTTGTTGAATCAATGCCACGTAGAATTAAGGCAGTTCTGAAGGCAAAAGGGGGTCAAACACAGTATTAGTATGGTGTTCCTAATAATCCTTTAGGTGAGTGTATATATATATATATATATATATATATATATATATATATATATAAATATAGCTGCGAGCAGCGATGGAGGGCCAAAGCCGGCGGTACCGCCACCCCGGTGCCTTTAGGTAACTAAAGGCACCGGGGTTGCGGTGCCACCGGCTTGGGCCCGTAATCGCTGCTCGCAGCTATATTTATATATATATATATTCTTAACATTACAGTTAAAACACTAAAATTTTTAACATTAACTTAATTTTACAATTAATTTAAATAATATTTTTACTATAGTTTATTTTCAGTTATAAAACTATAACGTCAATCTGCAAAACAAAAAAAAAATGTTTTTTAGATAAAATCCATTATCACAGTTAATTTAATGGATAAAAAAAATCTCCTTTTAAATCCAATATGGGTTTTTATTTTAGTTTAATCATTCATTTGTCTGAGTTGCAAGATGTCCGGTCTAATGATACAAATCAAAGGCATGGGCAACTGGATTGTGTTGTCATGGAAATGGGATGTGAGTGAGACGTTCGCAAACTGGCGCGGACAAATGTCCTCAGAACGTCCATCAGCGAACGTTACAAAGCGGACCAGATGCGGACGTCCCCTGAAGGTCCGCTCGGGAACGTTACAAAGCGGACCTAATGCGGACCTAAGGGGACGTTCGAAACGTCCGGGGGACATCCCCTGTTTGCTGGGATACTACGTAGGTGTAGTGTTGCTGGGTGCAACAGCACTGCTGGACTGCATAACTTTCCAGCAGACTTGGAAAATAGGCGCCAGTGTTTGCATGCACTTGGCCAGGAAGACCGTGAGTGTGAAACATGTATTTTCGCGGGATTGCTTCTCCAACGCAATAGAGGTAGAAATGGGCTTCTCCACACAGCTCGCGCTGAAAAGCGACGCAGTGACAAAGCGACGCAGTGACAAACGCTGCTCCTCCTGCATGGACTCCACCACAGCAGCGGCGTCTTGATGTGAGTGATCATATTTAATCACCATTTATGGTTAGGCTAAAGTTATTCCTCTGGGGTCGACAAACGCGTCGGCGCATTTTGCTGGATTTTTTCACATAGCGGCAAAATATGAATATGCCTATATAGAGAGCGCGCGCTATTGACATCAACTTGATAAAACCAGAGAATGACGGGCTCTGATAAAACTCATCAGATGCATATTTACGTCGTCTTGCGAACCTGTGAGCAAACTCCATTTTAGAGTCTGACAGCTGGACTCTCAGGTGTACAGGCACGTGCAGAGGGGGGGGGGGGGGCGTTGGGTGCTTGAGCACCTGCCCTTTTGCCCCTGGTGCCCAAAGTGCCCTTTTGTCAAAGCAAAATTTCCTCTATTTTTTTTATTTATTTATTATTATTATTATTTTTTGTAATAACATGCCCTTTTGTGAATGCCTGCCCATGCCCAATCTAAATATTAGTAAAATTTATGAATAATAATTTAGGCGTAGGCTAAATAAAATGACCCACATGATGACCTTTCACCTGACGACGAGGACAACCTCATCCGACCGGGACGATTCCTCCGCACGCGCATTTTTTAATTGCCAGAGGATATTTTCAACACCGCGGCAGCTGGTAAGTGGTGTTTCATTAATTTCTCAGCGAAGTGATTTTGATGTTTATTTACCCATTATTATTATATTATTTTACAATACGATGTGATGTAAGAGCATATTGTTTATATTGCTGTGTGTAGCTGTAACGTTAGCGTGTTGTTTGAGGGAGAAAAGTTTCACAGGCATCGAGGGGTCTGGTCTTTTGTATGCTATTTGACTAAACTATTATTATATTACAGTATTTATTTATTTATTAAAACGTAGAGTGCCTTAAATACGTTGCTATAAATACGTTTTGTGGTGAAGGTTGTTACAGCGTTGTCACTCAATAATATCTCTCTGGAAATTAATGTGAAAATAAAAATATCAATGTCAATATAAAATGAATAATATACCTGACCTGACATCAAAGTGCAGTGTGAAGGAGATGTAGATTTCAGGAAAAGGTATGAATTGTCCTTTTGTGTTTGTGTGTGTGTTCTGCAGTGCAAAGATGCCTCGCAAAGAGAGGATAAAAAAAAGAAAAAAAAAAGAAGGAGCTGCTTGAGGCAGCAAAAGGCAGTGGATCCCTATCCAGCTGGTTCATGAAGAGCACAACAGGTAAGAATAACACATGTAGCCTGTCATTTGTTTACATTGCAAAGGTGTTCAATTTTAGACAACAACAACTACAACAGTAATAATAATATTAATTAATTACTACATTCCAGTGTATCAGTTGTTTAATGTTTTGTATCAATATTTAAGGTGGACTTATTGATTAGGTGCAAGAGTAGTAGTGATGGTTAAAATAATAGATTAATGCTGAAATAGTAAATTGTGTCTTGTACCTAGATGGACAGAGAGTGGAAAGTAATAGATCAGATGAGGAGATGGAGATAGAGGAAGAAATAGAGGGAAATGTAGTGGCACAAGTGACAGAAAGAGAGCAGGGAACAGCAAGCCAGGAGACAGAGGCTGGTGAGAAAGTGGAAAATGTTGAGGCACAAGCGACAGAAAGAGAGCAGGGAACAGCAAGCCAGGAGACAGAGGCTGGTGAGAAAGTGGAAAATGTAGAGGCACAAGCGACAGAAAGAGAGCAGGGAACAGCAAGCCAGGAGACAGAGGCTGGTGATAAAGTGGAAAATGTAGAGGCACAAGCGACAGAAAGAGAGCAGGGAACAGCAAGCCAGGAGACAGAGGCTGGTGAGAAAGTGGAAAATGTAGAGGCACAAGCGACAGAAACAGTGCAGAAAGCAGCAAGTCTGGAGAAAGAGGGAAATGTAGAGGCACAAGCAACAGAAACAGTGCAGAAAGAAGCAAGCATGGAGACAGAGGCTGGTGAGAAAGTGGAAAATGTAGAGGCACGAGCGACAGAAAGAGAGCAGGGAACAGCAAGTCAGGAGAAGGAGACAGATGCCAGAGAGAGGCTATTTTCAAACCTTTTTGGACTACAACACCCAACTGACCCTGCCCACGTCCTACAATTCAACATAAAGTATGATGAGGCCTTTATCCAAATGTGTGATAATATTGGACCCTGCCAACCAGTGTTGTCATTTCCAAAGAATGTAGAGGGCCGGTCATTTCAGAAGAAATGGTATGCGAAACAACCCATGGCTAGAATATTCTCCTAGCACTGATGCCATGTTTTGCTACAGCTGCCGTCTTTTTTTAAATGATGAAAAATACAAGTGTCACACTAACTGGATAACTGTAGGATTAAATCGCTGGAGGAAGGCTTTAGAAAAAATTAAAGAGCACTGTGCCTCAGAGGCTCACATGTGTGGTATGGTGAGGTGGAACTCGTTCAAGAAGAAATTACTGGAGGCAGCATTTGAAGTGGGTGACCTTGAGTCGCAAGCTGCAAAAGACAAAGAGAGGGAGAGGAACAGAGAAGTGTTGTCTCGTCTGATTGCCATTACTCTTTTCCTGGCAAGACAGGGCATGTCTTTCAGGGGAGATGATGAGACTTCATCAAGCCAAAATCGAGGGAATTTCTTAGAGTTAGTGGAGTTGTTCAGCAAGTATGACAGTGTAATTAAATTACACCTTGATGCCGTAAAAGAGAATCACCGAACCCAAAAAAGACCTCTTGTCTCGCTCCTCTTGAACAGAACCCAGAATGACTTGATAAAAGCTTTGGCGATATCAGTAAAACGTGTCATCAGAGAAGAAATTCAAGAGAGCAAAATCTTTTCGATACTTCTGGATGAAACGACAGATGTGTCCCACACTGAACAGGTTTCGTTTGTTGTGAGATATGTACACAACATGAAAATAAAGGAGCGATTCATTCAGGTGTGCAATGTTCATGCAACAAGCGGAGATGCTTTTGAAAACCTTGTGATGGCTCTACTGGAAGAAAATGACCTGAAAATAGAAGACATCCGGGGTCAAGGTTATGATGGGGCTGCGAACATGAGTGGGCACTATAAGGGACTGCAATCCAGAATCCTAAAGCAAAATCCAAAGGCTTTGTATGTGCACTGTCAGGCACACTGCCTTAATCTGGTATTGGTAGAAAGTGCAAAGTCAAACATCTGTTTTGTCAACTTTTTCAATCTAGTTGAAAAACTTTACACTTTTATGGCCAACTCATCAAAACGGCACTCTGCATTTATTGAAATGCAGAAGAGGAAGCACCCCGATCAGCGTCCACTGGAGCTGAAGAAACTGTCAGATACTCGGTGGGCCTGCAGAGAGAGTGCACTTAAAACCCTGGTGAAGGTCCTCCCATCTGTCATGCAGTTCCTTGAAGAAATGACACAGCAAGATCCCCCAGACTCCTCAGCTGCTGATGCAATGATCCTTCTCAAAAGCATCAATTTTGAGTTCTTCTTGTGTTTGGAGATGACCTGTCCAATCTTCCAGGTGACTGCAGTTGCATCTGATGCATTGCAGCAGAAAGACATGGACCTGGCTGCAGCATACAGCATTGTTGATGGAGTTTTAAGGAGGCTGGGTTAGGTTAGGGTTAGGGTTAGGGTGCTCCACACCCTTCTAACCGTCAGAATGGGCGTGGCCAGCGTGTATATATTCAGCGCTCACAGGCTAAAATTCTGGTTTTCGCAGTCTGAAGCGCAAAAGCTCGTGGCGCGACACGGCAGGTTACGCAATACTCGTTCCCTCTTCTAGAGAGAACCGAGGTTACGTTAGTAACCGAGTACGTTCTCTTACGAGAGGTTCTCTCGTATTGCGTAAGTAGCTTACGCATCGGGAACCCTTTGTCAACGCTGTGTGCGCCGAGCATCCAGCCCATGAATCCCAGGGGAACCGGGGAAAACACTCTGCTGGGAAATGTGGCCGGTCGGAGAGACGGGCCAGCACAGTACATGCACTTCATGCAGCATATGAAATAGAGCGGCGCGGCCGGTCTACAAACATAGCAGTACAAACAGTAGGGCCGGCGGAGCGAGCCCATACAGTACATAAGCACTCATAAGGGTAGGAGAAAACGACATAGTCGGTCTCACATGAAGACAAAAATTCCCGTGCGGCAGAAAATAATGAGGGCGGCCAGCAGCGCGGGCCAGCACCGATAACAGCGCGTAACAGGAAATAGGAAACAGAACGGATCAGCCGGTCTGAGTCAAACACTTCACCCTGAGTAGTTACCAGAATAGCGCCAGCATATGAACGTAGTCTGCACACGGGAGCTGGGCAGAGCATACATGTCACTTATACCGACAATATTTTTGCCTGTAGGGCAGGAACTTCCAGGTTATAAAACCTCACGAATGTAGACGGGGAGGCCCAGCCCGCCGCCATACAAATGTCGTGGATAGAAATTCCGCTGGACCAGGCCCACGACGAGGCCATGCCTCTAGTGGAATGGGCTCTGATGCCCAGAGGGCACTGCAGGTGTTGGAGGCATGGAGGCATAAGCTGCTGCTATCGCGTCCACTATCCACCTGGACAAGCTCTGCTTCGAGGCGGAAAGACCTTTGGTGCGTCCGCCGAAGGAAACAAAGAGCTGCTCTGAACGCCTGAAAGCGGCGGAGCGCGTGATGTAAACTCTCAGCGCCCGGACAGGGCATAGGAGGTTATCACTGTCCCCACTATCGGATGCTGGCAGAGCCGAGAGGGAAATAACTTGTGCCCTAAACGGGGTTCCAATCGCTTTGGGGATGTAACCGTGCCTCGGTCTGAGAATGACTTTCGAGTCATTCGGCCCGAACTCGAGACATGCAGGGCTAACAGATAGCGCGTGCAAATCACCCACTCGTTTGACTGAAGACAGAGCTATCAGAAAAACGGTTTTAAGCAACAGATACTTTAGATCCGCGGATTCAAGCGATTCAAAGGGAAAAGCCTTTAGGGCCGCCAGGACCAAGGACAGATCGCACGAGGGAACAGAGGGGGGCCGCGGGGGATTCATCCGTCTAGCTCCTCTGAGGAAGCGGATAATGAGCTCATTCCTTCCCATTGCCCGGCCGAGCGTTGTCTCAGCGAACGCTGTAATAGCGGCCACATATACTTTGAGCGTGGAAGGGGATCTGCCCTTTTCCAACAGCTCTTGCAAGAAGGAGAGCACCCGCGGGACCCCGCATGCGCACGGATCCAGGTTTTGAGTAGCGCACCATTTAGAAAACACCGACCATTAAGACGCGTAGAGCCGTCTCGTGGAGGGGGCTCTCGACTGCGTGATCGTGTTCACGACCCCTTCTGACAGGTCAACGGGTATCCGTTGATCACCCATGCATGCAGCGACCAGCGCTCTGGATGGGGATGCCAGATCGATCCAGCGGCTTGGGAGAGGAGATCCTTTCTCACCGGGATCGGCCATGGGGGTGAGTGCGACAGCCTCACTAGCTCTGGGTACCAAGTTTGGTTTTCCCATCGCGGGGCTATAAGCAGCACTGAGTGGTGCGTTTCTCTGATCCTCGAAATGACCTGTGGCAACAGGGAGATCGGAGGAAAAGCATACAGCGAGAGGCTGGGCCATGTCTGGGACAGCGCGTCCTCGCTCTTCGAATAAAACGTCGGGCATTGAGCATTGTCTTTCGACGCAAAGAGGTCGATTTCCGCTCTGCCGAATAGGCGCCAGAGAAACTGGACTGTCTGGGGGTGCACAGACCATTCTCCCGGGGGAATGTTGTCCCTGGACAGTCTGTCTGGACCGACATTCAGGTGGCCCGGCACGTGCGCGGCTCTCAGCGAGCGCAGCGAGCGGTAAGCCCACACGAGGAGGCGTTCTGTCAGCCTGCACAGGTTCCTGGATCTGACACCGCCCTGTCGGTTCACATAGGATACCACGGACATGTTGTCCGAGCGGACTAGCACATGGTGATCCCGTATGAATGGGAGGAAGCGCCTGAGCGCGTTCTCGACCGCTATCATCTCCAAACAGTTTATGTGGAGGCATCTTTCCCGGTCTGACCATAGGCCAAAAGCCGGTTTGCCCTCGAACAGAGCGCCCCAGCCTGAGGTGGAAGCGTCCGTCGAGATAATTTTGCGGTGTGAGATAGCTCGCATTGTCACTCCACGCTGGTACCAGTCGGCCGCTAACCAGGGCTTCAGAGCTGAAACGCAGCTCTGAGTCACTCTGATGCGAATACCGCCGGAAGCCCATGCTCTGTGAGGCACTCGGGCATTCAGCCAGCATTGTAGCGGGCGCATTCGTAAAAGACCCAGCCGAAGCACTGCTCACTCTGGTCTCGATACGCGCTTGAAAGCGCGGAGGGCGGCGAGCGAACTGCAGAGTATAGCCCTGTTTTACTGTGCTTAGCACCCGTTCTGATGCGCCTGGAATAGTTTCCCACGCTTTTGCGTGTGCAGCCAGGGGCAGAATGGCCTCCGGGCTCCGATCGCCGCGCATCGCGGGCTCGAGAGCTCGAAACGGAGGGGCGCGCGCGGCGCGCGCGCTCTTGGTGCTTAGATACGGCAGATCGCACGCAGCGATAGCTGGCCGTTTTACACACAGTGTCCCGGTGGCTTTAGACGGGGAACATAAAGTGTGAGGCGCGACGCGCGATGGCGGCGTCGGGGGCGAAAATGTTCGTTAGTATGTGTGAGCGCTCAAGGGCGGGCACAGGAGTTACATTCAGGGGCGGGCGCGGCGCGCGCGCTCTTGGTGGTTAGATACGGCGGATCGCACGTAGCGATAGCTGGCCGTCTTACACACAGTGTCCCGGTGGCTTTGGACGGGGAACATACGGTGTGAGGCGCGAAAATGTAGTTAGTATGTGTGAGCGCTCGAAGACGGGCACAGGACTCACATTTAAAACATGACCGGTCGTGCGAAGCCGTGTGACAGAGCGGGCAGTGAGTAGGTGTGGGCATGGAGAAGTGGACACGTGACCTACTTTTAACACTAAAGCGGCTTTTGCCTGCTTCATGAGAGTGGGCTCTGTGAGAGACACGGGATGTATAGTGCTTGTGTACAGGGGTGAGCACAGAACGTGGGCACATTCACTGTACTAGAAACACATACGGCGTCAGCCGTGCAACCAGACATTATGCTCTTTTGACATTTTTCTGGGTTGCCGTGAGAACGGCGGATGCGCGCAGGCGAGCGGGTAGATACCGGCTCGTTGACTGCGGGGTAAACAGCTGCAGTAGCCGTGGCAACGGGGACTGACAGAGCGTTAAGCTTCGACGGTGGTCCAGCCGCAGGGCTGCGGGATTTAACCGTCTTTTCTTCTCTCGTGTTTAGACGCTCAAAAAATACTCGAGCACCCTGAGAAGGTGTGGTGCGAGGGGCGGGTTCGCTTTCTATAAGTAAGAAAGACTGGCCGCGAGTTCGGAGAAGCAAGCAGCATAAATTTTATTTTCCCCGAGAGCTGGGATCGAACGCGGGTCTCTCGCATGAAAGCGTATGATTCTGCCACTGAGCCACAGGAGAAACACATAGGCTTTCAGTTAGCGTGAGCATATAAAAAGCGACCTCATGTGTCGCGTCGGCGTTCGTTTGCAGGCGAGCGTGTGTTTAAAACAGGCTTGTTTACTGCAATAGTAATATTTCCAGTCGCCTGAACTTAAGAGGGGACTGAGAAATGTGTGAGTATTGGCGGTTGTCCAGCCGTAGCGAGACTAACACACTCTCTTCTCTTTTCGCCGGTGAGTGAGGCGCGCACGCTGAACGCTGCTCGTGACCGTCCGCTTTGTCATCCCTTGAACGGCGCAATCTGCGCGGCCCAACGAGGGAGAGAGCGGGCTTGTTTTCTGTATGTAAGAAAAACTGGCCGCGAGCTCGGAGAAGCGAACAGCATAAACTTTAACTGCCGCGAGAGCGGGGACCGAACCCCGGTCTCTGGCTTGACAGTCTAGGATTCCGCCACTGAGCCACAGGGGAGAATACATTAGTATATGTTTTGTGACGGCGTTTGATTGCAGGCGAGCGTGTATTTATAACAGGCTCGTATACTGCAATAGTAACAATTCCAGTCGCCTGAACTTAAGAGGGGACTGAGAAATGTGTGAGAATGGAGGTTATAGTCCAGGCCACGGCGGGACGAAAACACTCTGTTCCCCTTTCACCAGTGACGCGCGAGGACGGAGTAGCTTTCTTGTAACGTAAAGAGAGCTCAGACCGTCCGCTCCTGCCATCCCTTGTGAGCGGCGCAGTTTGCGCGGCTCGAACAGAGGGAGAGGAAACTCGCTCCGAGACCGTCCGCTCCTGCCCTCGTGAGCGGCGTATTGCACGGCTCGAACAGAGGGAGAGGAAACTCGCTCCGAGACCGTCCGCTTCTGCCATCCCTCGTGAGCGGCTTAGTTTGCGCGGCTCGAACAGAGGGAGAGGAAACTCGCTCCGAGACCGTCCGCTTCTGCCATCCCTTGTGAGCGGCGTATTGCACGGCTCGAACAGAGGGAGAGTACGGGTATCTATCACATTCGCCTCATCTCCTGACGCGGCGGCGGCGCGGGCAGAGCCGGCGGTTGAGCGGCCGGGAGGGAGAGGGCGAGAGAGAGCTCGAGGGAGAGGTTCCGGCGAGCTCCTCAGTCACAACAGCCTCCGGTGGTCGCTGCGAGCGGCGCTTCTTATTGCGCGGCCCGGCAGGGACAGGCGGAGCGACAGCTTGGTCGAAAGCTTCAAGTCGAGCCCGCAGGGTCGACATTGAAAACTCTTCGCACTCGGAGATTGCGATGGCCTAAGCTTGCCGGTCGCTGGTTTCAACGGCGGCGGCTCTCAAGATCCAGCGATGCGAAGAGCGTCGCTGAAGACAAGAAAATCAGAATTTTAGCCTGTGAGCGCTGAATATATACACGCTGGCCACGCCCATTCTGACGGTTAGAAGGGTGTGGAGGGCGCGAAGCGCCCTCATTGGTTGCCGCGTTCAGAGCGCTCACCGATAGGCTTAAGCAGTTGCAGCCGAGCAGCCAATGAGCACGCTTATACAGCCTGCCTAGGTCTGTCGGCTGCTGCACTGCGTTGACAATGAATACAAAATTAAGGATAATTTTTTGGCTTCAGATCTCGAAGAAAGAAGACTTTCCCGATGCGTAAGCTACTTACGCAATACGAGAGAACCTCTCGTAAGAGAACTCTGGAAGCGCATTTGTAAGTTCAGATCAGCGAACGCAATATGAGAAATAGTTAGCAAAACATGCAGTGTATTAAAAACGAAGTCAAAAAATTTGCCTGCGATTTATTATTTTTCAGTTTCAAAGATATTTTATTCAGTTTCAATTGATATTTTAATTAGTTTCTGGAAAAGCGGTTACTTTCAAACCCGATGACGTCGATCAGCTGAGCTTTGTTGCGGGCGAGCAGCGCGATGATCACTGAAGTGACGACAGCAGAGGAATAGCAGGCAGCAGTTTCGTGACAGAATAAAACTTCTCTCCTCCTGGTTCTTCTTCGTCATATTATTAATATTACTATTATTTAGTGTTGTTGTTTAAAGGGTTAGTTCGCCCATTTAAGACATGAAGTTGCATGCAATCCTTACCAGCACTATAGTGCATACACACTGACCCACTCTGTGGTCACCTCCCTGGTCAGAGTTCTCGCCGCTGGAAGTTTTTCAAGAAAGTATTCCCGGTTAGTTTCCGGGGCCTCAAAACTGTGCGTTTTTATGTGAAAAAATTATATGCGTTTCAAAGCTTGATTAATTTACATCACAAAAAACACGCCAGACAAAATTCATACCTCAGTTTTTAATCGGCACTATTTTCTTTCCATTTCTATCAATCCGCGCTGCTGTCAACGTCAACAGTGCGCACGTTTTTTTTTTTTTTTATAAACCACTTTCGTGGTTGATTATGATACAGAAGTGTTCTAGACACAAAAAATGCATACTTGTAACAGGAAAATTGAGTTATTTCCTGACATACAGGCCAGACCAATCAATGCAATGAATTGCAGGTGTGCAAATGAATCACCACATTGAAAAACCATAGAAACAGATGAAAATCAAGGACACTGAGCTAAAACATAAACAAAACCCACTGAAAACACAGATTATCCCTTACAGCAGCAAAGAATTACACCAATTACACTGTGATTCATTTATATCCAATTTTCAAATGTATGTTTAATTTCATATATTAATTTCATGTTCACTAACACTTGTGTTAATTGTAGCATTGTTTTAAAATTTATCAGTTATAAAACAATTAATAGAAATTTCAATTTCCATGGCTCTAGTCAGTTATGTGTCCTTTGATGAAGAAGAACGTTCCCACAGCTACTCCCAACAGTCCAAGAGTCAGACCAACTCCACATAACACTGCTGGACCAACACTTGGGAGGGCAACATCGACATCTGAAAAATAGATCCATAGGATAAAAGATTAACAAGTTATTTTTTGTAGCAGATAAAAAAAACTGTAGGCTACTATCTAATTTTCATTCTATTTGAAAACCACACTCACCCCATGTTTTGGTCTGAGGTTGACCTTGGAGGGCTTTGTGGTTCACCGTGCAGCTGTAAAAGTCTCCTTCAGCAGGTGTAAACTTAAGAGTAGAAAATATGTTGAAGGTATCATCCGTCCTTGGGCGGTATTGACTTAAACTCATGCCCTCTGATACATTAACATTATTCTTAGTCCATGAGATGTTCACAGATGGAGGATAGAAGCCTGTCACATGACAGATGATGGTGTTCTGAACACCCAGCTGCACATCATCCTTTGGATAGATTGAAGTCTGGGGAGCATCTAGATCTAAACACAGATAACTTTATTCATTCATTCTATAGTTCAGTCAGGTAAGCAATCTTAATATGCATTATATAAAGTTTTGAAGCACAACTTGCAAATTCAGAATGAGGAATGAGTCCCTAACATGGATATCCCCAATAGCATAGATTCCTATTAAGATATAGATTCGCCTGCATATATTTGCTGTCTAATTAGCTCCTGTGCAGCGCGATTAAGCTGCTGATAATACTGAATGGTGCCTTATATAGGGATGCTGTGATAAATGGGTCAGCTGACTATCAGGTGTGAGCTTGACTAAAGTGATCTGCCAGCATTAAAAATACGCTTGATTATTGTGGAATATTATGTAACGCAAAGAAGATGGTCAGATTACCAGCTCTCTCTATATATATATTTAAATTACTGAAATTACCAACAAACGGACTCTGTCCTTCTTGAACTGTCTACAAACAACAGATGGCATCTATCAGCTCAAGTAACTCATTGATGGCTGTCTATAGACACCTCTTTTATGAGTTTACACGGGAAGCCACGAGCGCAAGGCGCCCCGATGTCTGAGATTACGCAGATCCCCTAGGGGTATTCTTAGACACTGATTTATACGTCAGAGAACAACAAGACTTTGTCCGGCCAGATGTGCTGGCTAATGATCTCATCAAACCAAACACACACACACATAGGCAAGAGAGCAAAAGTTCAGCGGCAGCATGAACTCTCAGTCCTGGTCACACACACACACGCACACACACACAGAAACACACATGGATCCTACCACGCGTGATCAAAATCATTTGGTACAATGTTTAAAATGTATTTTCTCGATGTGTGCATGATCCCTTGTCCCAAATATTATGCCTATATAACTTTATTGGTTTGTAATCAATGTGATGTGACTATAATCGTGTATCTGTGTGTAATTATGTCATAGCAGTGCCATTCATGGTATCGTCTTGTTCCAGATATCCCAACGGTCTCGAATGTTTAATGCAACATATCAGAGGATGCATTGTTTTATTAATACCAGTGATATTAATGTTACGAACGAATCTATCGTTCCAATTTCTAAGAGGAAGGGGGTATAGATCTCGAAACGTCAGGAGGTGTGCCCGATCCGTTGTTAAAGACGGTTGGCCCACGTCCGTGAGAGGGCGTGAGTTTTGGCCCCTTCAAAATATCATGCTTCCCTTCTCTCTCTCTCTTCTCGCTCTTATCCTCTTCTCTCTTCGATCTGACCTCCTCCTCTCCTCCCCGGCAGCGCTTCTCCAAGGATCATCTGAAGAAGGCCTTAGTCGTCTCCTCGGACCACACATGTTCGAGTCGTAGCTGCCGTTCTTTGCAACTAAGCTCATCCGTGCCTTTCCCCTCAAAAAGGGAAATGATCTAACTTTCTCGGTAACTTAAATTCAAGTAAGCCTTTACATCGTCTTGCGAAACGACCCAGAAGACGAAGCCAGACGCAAACCAGCCGGACACGCGCGCCTCTTTTACAGCATCGCACTGAAAGAGCACAGAATACTGCAAGTATATTGAGTTGATAAAAGCTGTTTTCCTGGTGTCTATCTCTTAGGACTGTGAATTAAGTTCCCCTTCTTCCTCTTCTCTTTTCCTTTTTTTTTTCTTTCTTTCATTTCATTCTGATCACTTATGTTATTGTTTGGTTATAGGCCCTATGTTGTTTGTTTATTGTTTGCATTTTTACGTACGTTTATATTCGTAGCTCATATAATCATAGTTTTGCATTTATTAAAATTCATAAATACTTTTCACTGCCTCTGTGTTTGAAGAATCCACCTTATAAGTCAATGAATCTAAAAGATCTAAGCTACAAGCTCGATATTAGACTACATTCAGTAGTTTTAATTTATAAACTCAGAAAGTTGGGTGTCCGTGGCCAGGACATGAAACTCTCTTGAAGTTTGTGAATATCTCTTCTTGACTGTAATGATTTTACATTTATTTCGCTGGACGAATTAAATGTTGGTCAGACAGTTATAGAACAAGGTAATCTCGATAATTGATAAAATAAATGTACATGCGACTTATGAATTATGACCATGAGTCATAAATATTAATATTCCCAAGATTCCCCATATTCTTGAGCTAATTCATAGTTACCCAGAGTCGTAAACGCTACAATTATTACAATTAAATTTTTTTTTTCTTTGAATATATTTAAAAAAATAATTTATTCCTGTGATATTCCTGTTGGTGCCCAAATAACATGTCTTAATATCAATGTTGAAAACAGTTGCTGCTTTATGTTTTTTTTTATTCAAGATTCTTTGATGAATAGAAAAATACAGTTTGAAAGTTTAAACATCTTTTGTAGTCTTTAACATTTTTTATAACTGTAATATATATTATATATCAGTGACTTGACCAGTGTCCTCTCAATGGCCAGCAGAGTTAGGTATAATTGTATAAATGTAATAATATAATAAAGGTATAAATAATAATATAAAAATATAATAAGTAATCATATAATAAAGATATAAATGTATAATTGTGTGAAATGTATTATGAAAATTGGCTAGCAATTTCGACAAGCAAATACCAAGAAATAGGTTGCAGCAATTTGTCTTTCGACTACACTTGAAAAATCCGCGATGGGACTGAGCTCAAATAGCTTCAGTGTCAGCGAATTTTTATTGTATGAAATCTCTGTCAATCAAAAGGAGATGCAGCCTTTCGACAGACCCTCCAGTCCAGAGCCCGGAGTCCAGGCCAGCCCAATTCTCCATTCACCTCAGAGCCGTGGGCGGGTGGGCCGGGACTTAATCGCAGCATTTATCCAATGACATCTAGTTTCGAAGCACTGAAAAAAAAACTGTTCAAAGCATCCCCATTTAAGTCAATGGACGCTGGTCTTCAACAGGGAAATGCACTGTGACGCTACGGGAATGTATGAGAAGGAAATCGAGTCAGCCGACCTGGTATATGTAGCTGATTCTACACATAACAAAGAAGATCTACAAGAACTGTAAAACAAGGTTTTTTTCCTGCTCTTTTGGAGTGTTGGCGACATGGCACGGCAGCGACTACCCTCAACTGATCCAGCACATTTTAAAACAATAGCTGTTTTAGCAGCTGGTAACGGTAGCACACCGCGGGATTCCCCTTACCCGTTGGTGTCGCGAGTGGGTGTTTTCCCTGCGTGCTTCAGCACAGACAAGAGAGCAGTTCTCTAAAAGAGCTTCATGGTGTGTGCGCGTTTGTACAAAAATGGCAAACACACTGTGCATTTCTGGTTGCGGTTGTTCCCTGGCGACAAGTGATGGTCATGGACGCTGCATTGTATGCTTGGGCATTCAGCGTTCGTGGATGAGTCATCGTGGATAAGCCGATCGCGCATCTCACTCCTCAAAGGTATGGGAGCCCTCTCGCCTCTGCCTTGATCGAACCCTCCTCGGGGGGCTACTTCGGGCCGTAGCTTGGGAGATCTGAGGGTGACAGTGAGATCCGGTTCCGCGGGGCCACCACCCCCGAGACCCCCTCACTCCTCTGCTTTGCATCCAGCTGGGCCATCGATGAACAGGCTGGGCCACCTTCGAGGTCTGCACCGGTCGTATCCTTCGGCGCCCCGCCTGATGATCAGATGTCGATCGCGGCATCGGAGGGCGAGCCCTGTCTCTCCGGGGTTGATGATTCGGCTGCGCTGCCCCCTTCGGGTGTGGCAGTGTTGCCTGAGTCGGACCCAGAGATGATGGCTATGCTGCCAAGATTTGCTTTGTCCTGTCTGAGCACTCAGAGTGTACATAGACCGGACACAAAGCTTCAGGACCTCAGACCAGCTCTTTGTCTGTTTCGGAGGCCAGCAGAAGGGGAAGGCTGTCTCCAAGCAGATGATGGCCCACTGGATAGTGGATGCCATCACCTTGGCTTACCAAGCACAAGGTGTGCCCTGTCCTCTCAGGTTGCGAGCTCACTCTACCAGAAGTGTTGAATCCTCCTGGACTCTGGCACAGGGCGCCTCGCTGACAGATATCTGTAGAGCTGCAGGCTGGGCGACACCCAACACGTTCACTAGGTTTTATAGCCTTCGTGTGGAGCCAGTCGCCTCCCGTGTCCTCGCCTCAAACGGTTAGAGACACAAGGGGGCCCTGGTTTAGTGTTGGCTTGCTTGCTGCTGTATCCGAGTCCACAAGTGAGCTAGAATTCTCCAGAGTGTCCTCTTAGCCGACCCTGTGAGTCCTCTGATCACCCCCATGGCGTCCGGACGTTGCGGAGCGTCTGGTGCCAGGCCTACGTCTGATGTATCTTCGAGAACCAGCTCTAGGCCACGGTGCCCATATGTGCGACCTTCAGCAGGTTCCCATATGCATGTTCCACGGCAAGCTCTTAAATGAAGCCCATGTCTCCCCTGGCAGAGCCCGCCCTGCCGTCCCTGCCAGTGTTGTCATCCTCCAGGATGGGTGAGAGCCACTCAGGGATTCCGTATTGCACAGCCCTCACAAGGTTAGTCCATACGGTATCTTCCACTAGACCTCTAGTAGGATCTGAATTCCGCAGCGTCCCCTCCTTTGTAAAAAAGGGGGACACGCTTTCCCAGCGTTATCCAATAATTATCACTATAAAGCGGTTATTCGGAACAGCAGTGATACTCTCTCTGGGTAAGCCCTGTCTAATCGCCAAGAAGGGTAAGGGGGTTTAAGAGGCTTGCCCAGGGCGCTGGTAGGGATCCCAAATCGTCGGTCACGACGAAATGTTGAGAGTGACCGAACGATAGGGAACGTCTCAGTTACATATGTAACCCTCGTTCCCTAAGAGAGGGAACGGAGATATCTCGTCCCGTTGCCATGGGTGCTGTACCGTCGCTGGGGCCTGGATCACCAACTCGGCTCAACTCCTCAGCGAGTTAAAACCTCCACAAGCTCCTCATACGCAGGTAATTGTGACTCGATGCTTAGCACGTCCACCTCCTCTGAGCTGGACAGCTGCAGCACCATATTATACCATTTCATTCCTCAAAATTAAATGCAGCTTAAGATCAATCAGACAATTAACACAGTCTGGATGAAAGGCTGAACTAATACATGAATCTAACTGCTAAAACTCAGATTAGTATTTTTCATTGAGTCCTCGAAAATTAAATGCAGCCAAAAATCAACCAAACAAGTAAGCACAGTCTGGATGAAAGGATGAATAGTTTCAATGTACAATAAAAAAATCATAATTTCATAGCTTGAAAATACACTTCTCTCTACGGTCTGTGTTTTGCCTCGGATCTGAGCCTAAAATTCTTTATTGCATAAGACTTTCTTTCCTCGAGAACATATGTCAACAAGGTTAATTAATGAATACAGCCAGCCCCCTCGAGAGCTGAACGTGCATGCTCCTTGTACGCAGGGGATGATGATGGCGAGTCCTCAATTCCCTGAATCAATGCTCTGTATATCTGCCTCCTCAGAGCCCCTTTCACACAACGCGTTGATCCTGGAAAATTGGCATAAATTTGCCAGAGTGCCTTCTTTGTGAACGCAAACACGTCCCGGGATTGATTCCAGAATTGATCCAGGAATGGGGACCTAGTAACATTTCCGAGATCAGTCCCGGAACATGCCCTGTGTGAACAAATTCCGTAATCGCAGCGCGGGCTTCCGAGACCACAGAGAAGCACTAGATGCCATGGGTGAAGGCAGAGAAAAGCCAGGAGTCAATCTCCAACCCCTCCACGACATCCATTTGTGCTCAACCCCCGCGTTGGCTCGGTAGCCGTGAGGCCAGAACGCAAGCTTGCTCACCCTTCTCAAAGAGTGGGGAGTGTGTGAAGCAGTAATGTCTCGTATTGCCTACTGTCAGCCTCCTCGAAATCTAACTATGCATTCTTCGATCCCAAACAAACAGGGTTGGGGAGTAACGGAATACATGTAATGGCGTTATGTAATCAGGATACAAAAATCCAATAACTGTAATCCGTTACAGTTACGTCAAAAAAACGTTGTAATCAGATTATAGTTACATTTTGAAAAAAGGGGGAATACTTTCAGGATTACAATGGTTTCATTTGAAACTAAATAAATAAGTATTTTGGCATAATAACACTATATTAAGCGCTGCTTGATTATACAGTAGTTCCTGGTTCTGTTGCCAGTAATGACTCACGTGTGCCACGCGCTGGTGCATGTGCAAATAACAGCCTTCTACGATCTCCTCAGATGCAGACTGAATCACTGCTAGTAGAAACGGTGCTGCCTGCGGGTAAAATCGCTGGAATTCATGGAAATTCCGCTGCTGTTTTGTAGAAATTAGGAGAGTAGCTTTTTTAGTACCCAAAATGTCCTTTCTTAATCTTTTCTCACGTAACGGGATGTTCGCTGTCTAGGTAACGCAGGGGAACTCCTGCCAACGCCCCAAGTTCAGTCAGGCAAATTAAAAAAGATCACGGCTTTAGTCAACATGTAAGCCTATTTTAAAATAAACTATTTTACACAACTAAATGTTGTGTTTTAATTTTTTTGTTAAAAATTAGTTAAAAATAAAACAAAAATATATATATAAAAAAAATATATATATACAGTATATATATATATATATATTTTTTTATAATATTTCTTCTTGCTTGACTTTATTTATATACGTGACCTTGAAGTAATCCAAAAGTAATCAGTTACATTACTTTCATATTATAGTACTTGGATTACGTTACTGAATACTTTTTTTAGGAAGTAATTTGTAACTGTAACGGAATACATTTTTAAAGTAATGTAACTCACCTCGCCTGTGATGTAGCAATTTAAATGTCTATTTTTCTCTTAAAAATATTGATCCAGATCACTAGTAGTTCTAGAAAATTGTCTTTTTTACTCAGAACATGGTCATAAAATGCATCACTAATTAGTCAGGTAATCACTCTTCAAGGACTACTAGTTATCTGGACCATTGGTTCTCTTACGAGAGTCCTCTCGTACTGCGTTTTATCAAAACGCTACGGGAAAAGTCTCTTTTCACGAAACACTGAAGCAAAAAATTATCCTTTAATTTTCATATATGTAAAACGCGTTGCGGCAGCAGCAGACAGCTATGGCGAGACGGCTTGCTCGCTCATTGGCTGCTCTGCGGCAACTGCTTAAGCCTATCGAGCGAGGCCTGAGATGGCATCAGGCCAATGAGGGCGCTTCGCGCCCTCCTCGCCACTTCCCGCCGAAACGGGCGTGGCTTACCTCTATAAAAGGAGCTCGAGAAGGCTGACTCACTTGATTTTAATCTCTTCAGCGAAGCGCACGCATCGCTGGATCACGGAAGCAAGCGTCGTTCGAAGCAAGCACTTCAGCGGGACGAGCCCTCGAAGCCGCTGGCCAACGCCGCCTTCTACAGCCGTACCTGCTGCGCTTTCCGACGCCTATATCCTTTATTGCTATATTGCTCTGTTTTCTGTGTGTGTGTGTGTGTGTGTTCGCTGCAACACTCACCCCTAAAAGAGCTGCGTCTTTTTCAAGACGCCTTCTCATGCAGCGCTCGCGCTCGCTGACGGCGAAATGCCCTTACTCCGAGCCAATTGCCTACGGTGACTCTGAGGACTCGCCAGGCATCCTTCCGAGGCTGCCCTTCCTGGAAGCGGACGGCGGGATTAGTTTTTCTTTACGTTACAAGAAAAGCTACCCTGCCTCCGCGCGCGTCATTCACCGGCGAAGGAGAAAAGAGTGTTCTCAGTCCCACCATTGGTCGGTCTCACCTCTTTTCTCTCATATTTCTCAGTTCCCTGTTTGGCGACTGGAAATATTATTGCAGCAAGTGAGTCTGTTATAGCACGCTTGCCTGCCAGCAAACGCCGAAGAATACATGTTGACGCCGCCTTTGCCGCCAATGCTTCACTCTGTCAGTCCCCTGAAGGCGACTGCAGAGATGCATTTTGCAGCCAGCGAGCGCGTAGTACCCGCTTGCCTGCAACCGAACACCGTTTCTACGGTTCCCGTGCGTCACTGGCGAAAGAAGAATGGAGTGTTTTCAGCCCCGCTGAAACTGGGCGATATCCACTCTTCTCACATTCAAAGCCTACATCCCCCTGTGGCTCAGTGGCGGAGTTATAGGTTTTCCGCATGGGAGACCGGAGTTCTAATCCCGGTCTAGCGGCATATATATTTTTATGCCGCCAATGCTTCGCTCTGTCAGTCCCCTGAAGGCGACTTCGGAGATGCATTTTGCAGCCAGCGAGCGCGTAGTACCCGCTTGCCTGCAACCGAACGCCGTTTCTATGGTTCCCGTGCGTCACTGGCGAAAGGGGAATGGAGTGTTTTCAGCCCCGCTGAAACCGGGCGATATCCACTCTTCTCACATTCTGGCATATTTCAGGCGTCTGAAAATGTTAGTATTGCATGTCGTGCTTACTCGCATGCCTGCAAGCAAACGCCAGTGTGGATAATACTCGCGCTGACTTTGTCTATGTATCTTCACTGTGGTCCAGTGGTAGATTATTAGACTCTCGCGCGGGGGATCCGAGTTCAAATCCCTGGTCTGCCGGCAGAAAATATTTTGCCGCCGAATGCAAATCACTCTGTTTGTTCCCCGAGAGGCAACTGCAGAAGTGTTTGTTTTGCAGCCCACGAGCGAAGTCCCGGCCACGGCCGATGATGCTATATGTGTACAGAAGATGCCCACTGCTTGTGCCCATCCCTACACATTAGCACAGCCCTTCACACAGGGCCCGCGCTCATATATTCGACTCGGGTCGATCACGCACACAACATAGTGAACGTGCCCACTGCCTAGTGCCCACAAATACTATGTTCTGCATGCCTTGTGGTTTCTGTAAAGACGAAACCTGTGCATTCACACTGCTCAGGCAGACAGTGCACTCATTGCAGTAATTGTGCCCGCTCTCCCGCGCCCACACTTACTAACGGTCATTATATGTCCTACGGGACTCGCCCAGCCCTCCCTTGCTCGGTTAAACACTGCAGCGGGGTCGAGCGCAGGCATTCTGCCCGGCCACGGCCGATGGTGCTATAAATGTAGTCTCGATGCCCACTCCTCAGTGCCCATCACTACACATAAGCACAGCCCTACACTTAGGGCTCGCGCACATAAAATCGACTCAGGTCGATTGTGCTTCCAACATAGTGAGAGTGCCCGCTTCCCAGTGCCCACGAACACTATGTCTAACAGATCACAGGCTCTCTGTAAAAACGAGACCTGTGAGCGCGCGCTCTGCTCAGGCAGACACCGCGCCCAAAGCAGTAAATGTGCCCGCTCCCAGCCCACATCTACTCGCTCACATGAGTCCTATGAGACTTTCTCAGTCCTCCCTCACTCAGCTAAGCACTGTAGTAAGGTCGAGGACGAGCGTTCCGCCCGCTGTATTAAGCGCGCGCCCCGCCTCAAATGCCACAGGCATAACGCCTATGTTTTTATCCCCCGAAGCGCCTCTGTCGCACGGCGAACAGAGCGCGCTCCGTATCCAGCCCTTAGCCAGCCATGCAGAAGCATGGGCAGCGCTTCCAGGGGTTTCGGACTGGGTGCTAGGCATTATAAAGAGAGGCTTCTCGCTACAGTTTTGTCGACGCCCTCCCCGCTTCACAGCGCGCGTCGGAACTACGGTTTCGTTGGAAGTAGCTCACCTACTTCGAGCCGAAATATCAAAACTGATAAGCAAAGGGGCGATAGAGCGCGTTCCCCCAGCTCTAAGCGAAGGGGGACTATACAGCAGATACTTTCTAGTCCCCAAAAAGGACGGCGGTATCAGACCCATACTGGATCTAAGACGGCTGAACAGAGTATTATTGAAACGCAGTTTCAAAATGCTCACAACCAGCTGTAGGATTATCCTTGAACGGTCCATTTCATATTAACCCAACACCACATTCCACAGTTCGGAACGATTCCCTAGTGAACCATTAGTAAGTCATAAAACACAGTCATGGTGGCGAGATGGCTAAAGGAGATGTCACCCCCCTTCCCCTTTTTGTGTGTGTCTAATCTCAAACCAGCGATGCCAGGACAGCAGGAAAAGATTCCTCTTTGTTCCACAAACTTAAGACCAAATGGCCAAGAACCCTGTGGTGACCCCAATGCATAAATCCACAGCCTTATCAGGAAACGAAGGATGCTAAAGCATTCTTATGGCCCAGAATCACCAGAAACCCTCAACCAGGGGACACCCCCCTTTCTGCAGTTGTAAATTCCAGAGACTTTTTGTCTCCAAAACCAATAGACTGAAATTAACCCACTCGTTGTTTAATACAAACAACGGTCTCAAAATTGCTTCCAATAAGCTGAACTGATCACCAGTATTTACCTCACATATATCTTAAGTATCATGTATATTTTATGTAACCTGTGGAGTTATTTCTGTGTGTTTAACTTTCATTACAGCCTATTTGTAAGGTTTTCTACCTCAGCTATAGGAACTAATCACCAGAAGTTGCCTCATACATGTGTATTCTCTGTAGTCTGTATGCTTTATATTACTCAAGTTAATTTTGTGTGTTAAACACTTATCACAGCTAAATCCTTATTTACTCCCACCTCAACTATGGGAAGTATATGTATTTTGGTACCTACTTGATGGGTAAATGATTTCTAGAATTTTGATATAAAGTAGATGTGTGTAGGATGCACCATATTTAAACTATTAAGTTTACTTATTAAAGCGTTTAACTAAACTCTCAGGAGTTTGGGCACACGTGATCATGTGGACTTTACGCTAATTACATGCAAGAACCGGAGAACAGGGCGTAGGTCCCGCCCAAGACAATATCTGATTGGCTGTCGCACTAGGAAGGACGGGTCAGATGGACACGCTTATAACCCAATGACAAGCAGCTATGAGTTGCTTTTTGCCTTGCTTTTTGCCTGCCTTGTGCCTCGCCTTTGCAGTGACGTTTGCTCTTGCTGACCTTTCCATCGTCCAGTGTGTATGCTTACATACTCTTCAAACCACCAAGAGCTCACTCAAAACTCATCAACTCTTCCGTAAGATCCTTCGCTGAACTTCGTCAAAGAAACCCCTCTCAGAGTCGCTCCAGACTCAGAGGAAACTCCGTTGCATAGCAACCCGCAATCCAGGAAATCCCGCGAACGAAGCGCCACCCGGCAAAGCCAACCAACCACTCACCATCGAGTGCTGTCCCTCAGAACGCATCATCGACCGACTGCCAGCCAATCAGCGCCGAAGAGATTCCCTCTCCAGCAACTTCGTCACAGGGAACGCACGCGCTCAGGAGCATCTAAACGCAAGTACACAATTCTCCTAATTCTGGCTGAAGTGAACTGGTGCAAATCTTATTAAGAAAACGAACTAAGATTAAAGTGCTAGTAGTTTGATTCTCTCAGGTTGCGGTCAAGAAATAGTGTCTAACGCTAGACATTTGGGACTCCATTCACACTCCGTTAATAACATCACTCTCTGTCACTGTTTGAATGAATGTTTGTGTGTTTTTGTTAGTTTAGTTTGTGTGTATTAGAGTAGTTCAATAAAGTCTTGGTTGATTTTACATACAAGCGTCTTGTGCTGTGTGCTTACAAGTTACTGCCTTAAACTAAAAAGATTTTGCTACCTTGCTCATATTAATCAGTTATCATAACTTTATGATATTATTACCGTAGGCCACGGAATAATATTCTGTCCAGAATTGGTAAAATACCCTAATCTCAACTTATCGGTGGACGAATAGTTGATAAAGTGTTAAATATTAATTCTGAATAGTTTGCATAATAATTCGGTTCTTATTTCCTGTAATTCAATCCCCTTTGAGTTATATTGATCTTAATTCCCTTATTAATCTTACATATCTGGTGGAGACATATTTCGGGCAGTTTAAACTAAATTGTAAGCACAAAACAAGTCATTTGTGATTGTATCTAATCTATTGGTCCGGAAAGATAGATTAGAGACACAGGAAAACGAGTATTTTATTGTTGATGTGTAACGTTAAGAGCGCATAACAGGGCGTTGTGTGAATGAATGGAAATCTAAACTCACGTTTAGTTTGTATAAGTGTTTTGTTGTTATTGTTAAAACTGCAGTAAACGAATTTAAGATTGTCTGTTGAGACAAAAGAAAGTCGCCTTACAGCGCACCAGGAGAGAAGTAAGCGTGTTCCTTACTTTCTTTCTAAAAGGCCTTGTTATAGCTAGATTGATTAATTATTGCGTGTTCCAATATTAAATCAACTAAGCTGTCTCCCTAGGTTGACATTAGAGTAGCTAACTAATGTACCTGTTTGTATTGACTCACTTGGTGAAGTAGATACTGTTACTCGTGAAACACTACATGTGTCCGAGCCTGATTTGAATGGGAGTTTTGTTAAACTTGATCAAGTAAATTGATGCAGTAAATCCTGCATGCTGTGTTGCGTGTCCACAGAAACTGACACGAAGAATTCCGATCCGCCGAGATCGCAATAACGTTATTGTTTTAACAGTGCATCTGCAGTGCACGAAATATTTTGCCTCACTCACAAAGAGCTGAGATTTATTGAGCGCCATATCGTAAAGAATAAGCGCCCAGTGTTTGTGTAATACTGAAATGCGCCGCCATTTCATGTAATGTTTTGAACTTTGTCTGCACGCAGACATACCCACGTGCGTCTTGAACTGTTAGGCTGTGCGTCACCATAGTAACAGCCGTGACACGGAAGTCTTAAAAGATTTTCGGGTTGACCCTCAAGTGCGCATGCGCGCACTTTTGTAAACAACTCAGGTGTTCACGGAAGTCTATGCTAAAGCCATTAGCCTCGTAGGTTAGCGCAAGCATTGGTGTGGCTCGCTGAAGCTGGATGCAGTGTGTTGTGTAGCAGTGTTGAAATGATTTAACCTTTTCACATCTCCACTCTAACAATCTGTGAACATTCCCATTTTATGTTTTACTTTATTTTTTTTTTCACCTCCCTATCCCCATTAAAGGAATATTGACTCAGAAGTATTTAATTTGTGACGAATATACAATTAACTAGAGTTAAATCTAGGCTAATCGTAATCACCAATACCCTAAGCATTACATTGGCAATAGCTCTTCAATTGTGTAATAGGAAATCTTGACCTTCAAAGTTTAAGTAAACCAGTTACCAATTAGATCAGCCATTTTATTTTTCTTTATTTTTGTATTATTTTATTATTATTAATTTTTTTCTTCCTTTTTTTTTATTCCTTTATTTTACTTTATTTATTCACTCTGTTTTGTTGTTTATTTCCCATTTTCATTTGTTTTCTCTCTCATTCTGTACCGTCATGGGCGGTCCCTTTGCATGTTAATTATTATTAACGCTTGGATTACACTGTTAGTCTCATTTCTTTTAAACAAATAACGAGGAACTTCATCGTTCATTTGTTTTCAATAAAGAGACTACGATAATTAAAATTTTGTTTATTTACTTTTAATTTTACATTAATTTTATTTTATTTTTATTTTATTTTATTTTCTTATTTTCTTTTTAATTAATTTTGTTTTCAAAATCTCCTATTGCCAGTATTGTTTTCCCTTCCGCTCCATTTTCCCTTCTCCTATTTTCAGTGGGAGCAGTAATGTATGTATATATTTATTGACATAAATGTATAGATAAAACACTCTGCGAGTTTAATGATAAAGTGGAAACAACTCCCTTTTGACATTGTCTTATTTAGATGTGCACCAAATAAAAGCAGCCTTTAATCGCAACAAGGCTTAGTGGATTAGCATATAACCATAGCATAACTATTGGTCAACTAGATCCACATGCTAATTGAGTCAGTATCCCTTCCCTCACTTGCATTTAACTCCTTCCTTGTCTTTTCTGCTTCTTCTCTCTTCTACCCATGATATTTCTGGAACTGAACCTGTGAGAATCAATCAGTAATTACAGGAAGTTTTCAAAGAAACTGTTCGCAAACATTCTGAAGTTTTAACAGTTGTGTGAATTCACCCTCCTTGCACCGCACGCTACCCTACATTTTGGCATCCTACACAGTCGAATAAATTGGAATAAAATTAAAATAAATTTATTGGCAAATAAATAAATAAATTAATAAATAAATTGATAGGAGGAACCATAAACGACTACCGCTCACTTAACGCATTCCAAAAAAAAAAAGGAGCACGTAACAGGTGTATGGTGTCGATCCTATAAGAAGGAGCACGATTATTGTCGTTAACACTTTCTTTCTACCAGGAGGAAGTTATAACGACAATAATACACAGAATTAAGAGATTCCAGGTACCTTTCAATTTGACCTTCATTGAAGTATCTCTATTGAATTATTTACAAAAAAAATTCTTCCCTTCCTTGAGAATATTACTATTATTTTATTTTTAGTTCTTTGTTTCACAGCCCTGATTGCTATCTACTGTCTTTGAATATCACCTTGCTTTGTCTGGTCTTTGCTCACTCTCCCTCCTCTCAGCTGTATCCTCCAAGCTGCACTATTTTCTCCCACAGAGACTACGAGTAGCAGTACACGTCAAAGGAGGCCCACAGCTCCAGCAAACCACACTTAACCACCCATCACATACTTAGCTCACACACACTTTCACAGATCTGTGCCAGTCTCTTTTCCAGGTTTTCCCTACCTTGTGCCAACATGTCTCGCACTGATGATCACACCACCCACTGGGAAGACTTAGAGAACTGGTTAAGTATCGTGACATGCAACTTCTTGCCCCAGGCTGCCAACAACCTACGACAGCACACGCAAGAACAACTGGATGCCAACATCTCTGACATCACAACACAGGATCCAACGCGCAGCTACAACCACAAAGAGATAGCAAAGATCACTGGCTCCCTAAGTCACACGCTGATAGCCTCACTCAAACTGAGTGATGAGCAAGAAGCTCACCTCCAGGAGGAGCTGACTCGCGCAAAACAACGCATCAAGCAGTTAGAACTGGAAGCACAGGACCAACAGGAAGGGTCCGACGAGGTGGAGCCAGGCGCCAAAGAGGAAATCGAAAGGCTTCAAGAAACATTGACAACCACCAACAGAGAATTAGAACAAGCTAGGGCTGCCCAAGATGATCTGGCCAACAAGTTACAGTATGCAGAGCAGCTACTGGAAAAAGCCAAGGCTGACTTCAGAGACAAGAACAGCCGAATAAAGGCCCTTGAAAACCATCTTGAAAGGTCACGAAATCAGATCAGCGACTTGACTCAACAGCTCGACTATGTAAAAGAAGAATCCGACTCAATCAGAGAGGAACTCAAGCATGCGTATGAGCTGCACCCTGAGCCAACCAGGACAAGGCGTCCTCTGGTCTCACCCCTGCCCAGCAGAGCTGCGTCCCCTATCCTGGGACTGCCACATCAAAGAAAAAGTGAAGAATCACCACCAAAGCCCTATACAGCTGTCATGGAGGAGCGCTACCCTGCTGACAAGAGAAGGGGGTCTCTCCGAACCGACTATGAAGCTGCACATGGCCTGGAACTCAAGGACCTTGACAAGCTGGCCAGGAACATCAACAAATTCACCCCAAATGTGGCAGGAAGTCAAGATGTCCAGGCCTACCTGCAAGATATTGAATTCCACTTGGAAATGAGATCCAATGTGACAGACAGAGACAGACTTTATTTGCTTCGAACAACATCCAGTCCTGAGGTGCGAAGTTTCTTGGATAGACAGCCTACACACACCAAGTCAGACTTCCACCTCCTCCGAGAAGCCCTAATTAAAGAATTTGCAGACCCAGAGGCAGACCAAGGACTGGTGGCCGCCCTAGAAACCAAACAAGGCCGGCATGAGACACCCCAAGCCTTTTACAACAGACTCAGACGAGCTTACTTTGGTGCACGTAATGAACCTGACATGGAGGAGGACTTGAACTTCAAAACCCTCTTTCTGAGAAACCTCCACCCTGGAGTAAGCCACCACCTAGGCGTCATGGCCTGTCCTCGCACAATGACTACACAACAGTTGAGGGATTTGGCCCACAAAGCCTATGGCAAACAAAAAATGGCCTCAGAAAAGGGAACCAAACCACCAGCAGTTTGTGATTTCAATACGCAACATCAAGGATTAGCCCTAGAGGGCACCCAGCATCACGAAAGCACCAAGCTGCCACCTAAAGAACAAAGACAATCCTCCTTCAGAAAAGAACGGGACTCTCATGTCAGTGTCAGACCCAAACAACCAAACAATCACTGGCACAAGCAACGAGACACGCCACACACGTCTGGACACCACTGGGAGAAATCATGGGACCAGTCATGGCCGCACGAAAACCGCTGGGATAATTCATGGAACCAGACACGGTCATATGGAAACTCAAGAGGAAAAGGTTCATGGGAGGCCAACTGGACGTCTAAAGGAAAGCGACACACGCCCCCAGGAACAACTAGCCCAAGGGGTCGACGACGAAATCCACCCAGGCATCAATCAGACCAACCCCACACTGAGTCCACACAAGAACAACAGACTGCACCAGGTATCAGTTCACAAGAAATGATGCAGATGTTCATGAAAGAATTCTTCAAACGCAATGAAGAGGACAGGAAATGGGAAAAGAAAGACAAGTCAGACTCAGCGTGACTAGAGGCGAAGCAAGGGAACAGCGACCACCTGGTACACATCAGCCAGAGCAATAACCACCTCTCTCACATTCACCACCCTCAAAACACGACAAGTAACGCTGCCATAACACCATTGTCAAGGAAACAAGAGACTGGACCTGAATGCCTAGCAACAGATTCAGAACCTGATCCGACACATGTCAACTCATACCACGGAAACCTCCAACAACCAGAGGAGGATGGACCCACTCAAGTACCAGAAAGCGCCATCTTGGTTGTCTGTCACCCCTGCGAGCAACAGCAAACAAACCACAACACTCTACCTGTCTCAACCCAAACTCCAGTTCCTCAACTTCTGGGTGACCTCATCGAGAAAGGTGTGGCAAGGAAGTTCTATCTCTCCATCACACTAGAACACCATGTCAAACTAGAGGCCCTGGTAGACACGGGAGCCGACATCACCCTAATGTCCACTCAGCTCTTAGAAGAAATTCAAGAAAGAACCAAAAGAACCAGTGGAACCCTCAGACTTCAAAAGTGTGCACTCAACGTTCAAGCCTATTCCCACACGGGACTGCGGTTGGAGCAGGTGGCCCCAATCCACCTGACCGTAGGACCAATGAGCCTTATACACCCTGTGTACATCTCGCCGTTGGACACATACCCTCTTCTCATCGGCAAAGACCTGCTGAATCGCTTTGAGCCCTTAATAGACTTTAAGCAACTAAAGATATGGGCCCAAGTTCGGGAGCCCCTTCCCTTTCACTCACAATGCTCCACAGAAGCGCATTGTCAAGTCACAGACACTGGTTCCAGCTCAATGAGCGAAAACGCAAGCCCAAGACCAAGGCAAGTCTCAAACTTGGTGCCACATGGCAAGAGTCAAACTTCTCTTCTGTGCGCATTCAAAACCACAGAACCAGGCTCAAATGGCTTTCAACTGATGACAGCTATAGACATTCAAGGCATGTCAGTACCTGACTCGGTGCTAGCCCTATGGGCCGAAAACTCAGCCATCAGCCTGAAGCTCTTCAGAGCCTTAAAGAAAGACAAACCTGAACTGCCACATGCCACCAAGCATAACCGCTTCCCTCTGAATCCATGCTCCTTAACCATGATTACCTCTAAGACTGTCTGTGCCCTAGACATGTGCTGGAACGACAGACACCTAAGTCACTACTTCCTTGTTGTCCCCGACCTGCCACACGATATCTACATCGGAGCAGACATTATGGTCAGACTCAATGCCTACGTGGACACTTTGAACGAAGCTATATGGGCTCCCTTGTCTCGCCAAATAAGCACTTCAGTCAACCTCAAGAATCTCCAATCTGGGCAAACCATACCAGAAGTATGTGCCACGACCAATGAACAGGAGGTCACAATACCTGCCTACACCAAGAGTGTCAGTGTCCGCCTTAACATGCGACCTGGCCAAAACCTCAACCACAAGCTGGGCTTCTTCGAGCCTTCCCAGAACTGCTTAAAACTGGGACTAACTCTAGAAGCCACACCTCTCATGGAAGTGTCATCTCGTGCTGTGTATGTACTGTTCAACAACTGTACCGCCAACGACATCAAGATCCCCAGAGCAAGTCACCTCGGATGGCTCATCAGCCAAACATTCCATGACTTTGAGCTCTCTGTACCTGTCATAGGCCCCATACCAGCCCACTTACTGCCAGAAGAAAGCATTGACCACAGAGTTTTCACAGCACCCCTCAAAACCATTGCCATCACCTCCATCCTGCCAGTGTCCCAAGAAAACGTCTGCAGATCAGAACTTACGGATGACGCACACCTCGCTGTGTACACCATCTCAACACAACCTGTGACAGAACCAAACGAACTGGTAATCCCCACAGTCAAGGGCCTCTCCGACGACCCTACGGTGGAAGAGCCGTATGCAGGGTTCAATGCTCAGCTCCAACAAATTCTGAACGAGGCAGACGCCCTCCACAATGACACTGACCGACAGGGACTTCACAAAGTCCTGTATAAGTACAAAGACTCCTTTGCAAAAGACTCTTTGGACTGTGGACTCACCAACATCCACACGGTACGCATACCGACGCACCCAAGTGCGCCACCAACTTTTGTACGGCAGTACAAAATTCCCATTGCATCATATGAGCCCGTGCAGGAAATCATCGACTCAATGTTGAAAAACGGAGTCATCCGTCATTGCAACAGCACCTACTCAGCCCCCATATGGCCAGTCCTGAAACCCAACGGCAAATGGAGGCCCACAATAGACTATCGTAAGTTGAACCAACAGGTGCCCTTATCACGATGGCCCATGACACAGCTGGACCAAGAAATTCCAAAAATCAAAGGTGCAACAATTCTTTCAACTCTGGACGTCGCTTCAGGATTCTGGACAATTCCTGTACACCCAGAGGACCAACACAAACTGGCATTCACCTTTGGGAACCGACAATACACCTTCACCCGGTGCCCCTTCGGGTATGCCAATTCACCAGCAGAATTCAATATCTTCCTCAACAAAGCATGCCCTGATGCACGAACCAGAGGCAACCTTATCTACGTGGATGATGTACTCATGAAGAGTACCAATGTCGCTGATCATCTGAAGGAGATAGATCATGTTCTGAACCAACTAACAAATGCAGGTGCGAAGATTGCTCTCCACAAAGGACAGTGGTGTAAAACCAAAGTAAACTATGTGGGCTTGCGCATCGGACCTCAAGGTATCGAGCCACAGTCGAACCGCACCCAAGCAATTCAGAACATCAAAACGCCCACTAATGTGTCAGAACTTCGCAGCTTCTTAGGCGTATGCAATTACTCACGACAATTCATAGAGAACTACTCAGACATTGCACGTCCACTCACTTCCCTTCTCAAGAAGGACCAACCATTCGTGTGGTCAGAAGCTCAAGACCAGGCCATGAGTGAGCTAAAACAACGCCTCTGCTCTGCCCCATGTCTGGCCTACCCCGACCCAGGGAAAGAATTTTACCTGGAAGCTGGATTCTCCAGCCAATGTCTCAGTGCGGGCCTATACCAGCTCCACGACAGAGATAAACGAGTGGTCGCCTATGCTAGCAAGACGCTGCTTCCACCAGAGTCCAAATACTCAGACTGTGAAAAGGCTTTGCTCTGCACGGTGTGGGCCATTCAACGTTTCTCAAACTACATTGGTGCCCAAAAGGTCATCATAGAGACATGCCACCAACCTGTAACTTTCCTTAACAGCCAGCGAATCAGAGACGGGGTGGTCACCAACGCTCGCATAGCCACATGGCTGATGACACTCCAAGGACGTGACGTCGAAGCACGCTATGCCCAAAACCACAAATCATCCTTAGGCAATGGACTGGCAGCCTGTCAAAACTGCTCCGACGATACCCCAAACGCATTACCTGAACCTAAAGAACCTCCACAAACAGCACAAACAAACCACAGATACTTTGAGGAGAACGTATGTCAAGGGATGCCCACAGCATATGTTGACGGCTGCTCATATAATCACCAGGGTAACCTCAAGGCGGGAGCAGGTGTGGTCTGGCTCAACGACAACCCCTGCCCACCACAACGGCTCCAACTGGGCCCTCACACATCACAATATGCAGAAATAGCAGCCATCCTCATCACCCTCCAAATTGCTGTGTCTCACGACATCAAAGAACTCCTCATCTGTACTGACTCAAACTATGCTCGACTGAGCTTCACATGCCACATACCAATATGGAAACAGAATGGGTTCAAAACATCCAACAACAAACCTGTCAAGCATCAAGATCTCTTCCAAGCATGCGACGACATAGTCACGAAACACGACATGCTCGTCTATTGGAAAAAGGTCCGCGGTCACTCACGGCAACCGGGGCAAGACAAAGACTACAACGACCAAACTGATGCTCTTGCCAAAGCTGGCGCGCTACATGGTGATCCTTGGACTTTTAAACCCCTCCCACCCAGCCCATGTGTTTCTGTCATCACACGCCACCAGCACACACAAGCCGTGCAAAACCCCGCCTCCTCCCAAATCAGCATCTCACCCCAAATTTCCAATGACGACATAATAACTCTCCAAACTTCGGATGCAGCCATCCAAACTATTGTTAATCACCTCTCTGACCCACAATCAAACCCCATAACCACCTCTGACCTTGCTGCTTCCTCTGACCTCCGGCATTTTAATGCACTCCTGCACATGCTACATCTAAACAATGGCATACTGGTATATGTCCCTGATGAACTCACTACGCCCAAGCTTGTTGTCCCTCAGTGCCAAAGGGGGGTTATGCTCACACATTCCCACGATGCACCATGTGCCGGACACCACGGCGCCAAAGCCACTTATGAAACGCTAAGACAAGTGGCATACTGGCCTGGCATGCAGCAAGATGTAGCAGAGTATGTAAAAGGGTGCCTGGTGTGTTGCCAATTCCAACCTGCGAACCCGAACCACAGAGCACCACTACAGCGAAAAGGAATGTCCTTCCCATGGTCGGACCTCCAAATCGACTGGGTCGGACCCCTACCAAGGTCAACAAGGGGTAACAAATATTTCCTTACCGTCGTCTGTGAATTCACAAAATGGGTAGAGTGCCTTCCCGCTCCCAATGATACAGCTCAAACCACGGCCTGCCTCCTAATGAACCATATCTTTTCAAGATTTGGACTGCCGCTGAGAGTGAACTCTGACCGCGGAACACATTTCACTGCCGAAATCATGCAGGAAGTCTGGAAACTCCTGGGCATACAGGCCAAGCTTCATATCAGCCACCACCCTATCGCCTCTGGGCAAGTGGAGCGTTCCAACCGAACCGTGGTCAGCATGCTAAAGAAGTATGTGTCTGCGAACCAAAAGGATTGGGATATCAAGCTCCCGCTAGTGCTAATGGCTATCAGAGCAACTCCTAACAAGTCCACTGGGGCGCCACCCTTTGAGCTAATGACGGGACGGCAAATGACACTGCCGCTCCACCTGCTCTACCAGCCAGGTGACATGAGCCTTGTCACGGCATATACCACCCACCAGTATCTTGAAGAGTTGCATCGCCATCTAAGAACCGCCTTTGCTTTTACGCAACAACAACTACAGAAAAGTGCAGAAGGTCGCAAAGCCTATTACGACCAGAAGGCCTCTCACCAAGAATTCAACATCGGAGACAAAGTGTGGTACTACAATTTTGTGCAGTCACAACAATCGGGTCCCCATCGCCTGTCAAAGAAGTTCCTGCCTCGCTGGACAGGACCCCATGAAATCGTGGACAAGCTCTCACCTGTCGCATACCGAATCAAGATGAGCCAAAAGCGCAATGAGCCAGTCCTACGTTGGGTCCACCGAAACCAGATAAAAGGGCACTTGGGCTCCAACAGACAAGAAAAGGGGGAAACCAAAAGTGACTGACACAGATCAATTACACCACACACTACACCCTATTTCATGAAACACTCAATTGTCTTCATAAACACCTTACTCAGAGTTGTTCAACTGATATGCACCCACTCTTTTGAGATTGCCCCACTAACAAGAAGTAATTGCTAGAAGTCATTACTAATGCTCACTTTCTTTATTCCCTTCCTTCTCTTCCACTCTCCACTCCTCTCACCTAAACAATCTTAAACCTACAAAAACTTGGTATAGGGCCTGATGATAGGATTGACTCACTACGTCCACTGTGCAAAAACGTGGATTGCAGAGTCCCGTGAGCTACCAGTCATGGCACTCTCGCAACCGATGTAGAACAAGACTCAATGCGAGCGAGCAGAACCAGATCCCGATCTGAGAACTCGACCAATTTAATTGAGATTACGCCCCTACCCGTGCGTCGCACAACCAAAACTAGGGTAATCAAGAAAAGCCACCATCATCATCATAATTGTTAACCTGTCGCGCCATAGGCCCACAATATTCTCAAAAGCGAAATCTTGCACCAGAACTCAGCTAAGTAATGGAGTGTTGTGTTGTGTTTGTATGTGTTGTCTCTCTCTCTCTGCCTATTTTATCCAGCGCTCGCCGATGTCCTCACCTGGAACATCACCGACCGAAAGGGGGAATATGTAGGATTATCCTTGAACGGTCCATTTCATATTAACCCAACACCACATTCCACAGTTCGGAACGATTCCCTAGTGAACCATTAGTAAGTCATAAAACACAGTCATGGTGGCGAGATGGCTAAAGGAGATGTCACCCCCCTTCCCCTTTTTGTGTGTGTCTAATCTCAAACCAGCGATGCCAGGACAGCAGGAAAAGATTCCTCTTTGTTCCACAAACTTAAGACCAAATGGCCAAGAACCCTGTGGTGACCCCAATGCATAAATCCACAGCCTTATCAGGAAACGAAGGATGCTAAAGCATTCTTATGGCCCAGAATCACCAGAAACCCTCAACCAGGGGACACCCCCCTTTCTGCAGTTGTAAATTCCAGAGACTTTTTGTCTCCAAAACCAATAGACTGAAATTAACCCACTCGTTGTTTAATACAAACAACGGTCTCAAAATTGCTTCCAATAAGCTGAACTGATCACCAGTATTTACCTCACATATATCTTAAGTATCATGTATATTTTATGTAACCTGTGGAGTTATTTCTGTGTGTTTAACTTTCATTACAGCCTATTTGTAAGGTTTTCTACCTCAGCTATAGGAACTAATCACCAGAAGTTGCCTCATACATGTGTATTCTCTGTAGTCTGTATGCTTTATATTACTCAAGTTAATTTTGTGTGTTAAACACTTATCACAGCTAAATCCTTATTTACTCCCACCTCAACTATGGGAAGTATATGTATTTTGGTACCTACTTGATGGGTAAATGATTTCTAGAATTTTGATATAAAGTAGATGTGTGTAGGATGCACCATATTTAAACTATTAAGTTTACTTATTAAAGCGTTTAACTAAACTCTCAGGAGTTTGGGCACACGTGATCATGTGGACTTTACGCTAATTACATGCAAGAACCGGAGAACAGGGCGTAGGTCCCGCCCAAGACAATATCTGATTGGCTGTCGCACTAGGAAGGACGGGTCAGATGGACACGCTTATAACCCAATGACAAGCAGCTATGAGTTGCTTTTTGCCTTGCTTTTTGCCTGCCTTGTGCCTCGCCTTTGCAGTGACGTTTGCTCTTGCTGACCTTTCCATCGTCCAGTGTGTATGCTTACATACTCTTCAAACCACCAAGAGCTCACTCAAAACTCATCAACTCTTCCGTAAGATCCTTCGCTGAACTTCGTCAAAGAAACCCCTCTCAGAGTCGCTCCAGACTCAGAGGAAACTCCGTTGCATAGCAACCCGCAATCCAGGAAATCCCGCGAACGAAGCGCCACCCGGCAAAGCCAACCAACCACTCACCATCGAGTGCTGTCCCTCAGAACGCATCATCGACCGACTGCCAGCCAATCAGCGCCGAAGAGATTCCCTCTCCAGCAACTTCGTCACAGGGAACGCACGCGCTCAGGAGCATCTAAACGCAAGTACACAATTCTCCTAATTCTGGCTGAAGTGAACTGGTGCAAATCTTATTAAGAAAACGAACTAAGATTAAAGTGCTAGTAGTTTGATTCTCTCAGGTTGCGGTCAAGAAATAGTGTCTAACGCTAGACATTTGGGACTCCATTCACACTCCGTTAATAACATCACTCTCTGTCACTGTTTGAATGAATGTTTGTGTGTTTTTGTTAGTTTAGTTTGTGTGTATTAGAGTAGTTCAATAAAGTCTTGGTTGATTTTACATACAAGCGTCTTGTGCTGTGTGCTTACAAGTTACTGCCTTAAACTAAAAAGATTTTGCTACCTTGCTCATATTAATCAGTTATCATAACTTTATGATATTATTACCGTAGGCCACGGAATAATATTCTGTCCAGAATTGGTAAAATACCCTAATCTCAACTTATCGGTGGACGAATAGTTGATAAAGTGTTAAATATTAATTCTGAATAGTTTGCATAATAATTCGGTTCTTATTTCCTGTAATTCAATCCCCTTTGAGTTATATTGATCTTAATTCCCTTATTAATCTTACACAGCAAAATTCTCGCGCATGTTCGCCGAGAAGACTGGTTCATGTCGATAGATCTGAAGGACGCGTATTTTCAAATACAGATAGCGTCACACCACAGGCGATACTTGAGATTCGCCTTCGGGGGTCAGACATACCAGTATACAGTCCTGCCATTCGGCTTGTCCCTAGCACCTCGTACATTTACGAAATGCAGGGACGCAGCTGAACTATTTGGACGACTGGTTGATCCTAGCTCAATCACGATCACAGCTCGTGGAGCACAGAACCATTTTACTCGATCACCTCGAGAATCTTGGTATCACAGTCAACTGGACAAAGAGTTCATTGAACCCCAGTCAAACGATTTTGTTTCTGGGCGTCGTTCTGGACTCACAGTCTATGACAGCGCGGCTGTCACCACAGCGCGTGTTGATCATTCAGCGCGCGGCGAGGTCTTTCCGCCGCGGCGCTGTCACCCCGCTCAGGAAGTTTCAAAAGATGCTGGGTCTCATGGCTTCAGCATCGTCAGTTCTCCGGCTGGGCCTGCTCCGCATGCGCCCGCTGCAGTTCTGGTTGAAAACGCGGGTACCGCGCAGAGCGTGGGCGACCGGTCGATTACGCCTCAAGGTCGATCAGAGCTGTGTTTCAGCCCTGGCGCCTTGGACGGCGGACGACTGGTACCAATCAGGAGTAAGCCTGGGGACTTCCTCGAGAGTGAGGATGGTGTCGACAGACGCATCCACCTCGGGATGGGGAGCTCTGCTCGAGGGCAGACCGTTCTTCGGCCTGTGGTCGGAACGAGAAAAGCTCCAACACATAAACTGCCTAGAAATGCTGGCAGTGCACAACGCGATGACGCGTTTTTGTCCCCACATCAAGGACGAACACGTCATAGTCCGTTCGGACAACATGGCTGTGGTGTCCTACATAAATCGCCAGGGCGGTCTGAAGTCCATATCCCTGTACAGGCTGGCGAAACGCCTCCTATTATGGGCTCAGCACAACTTACGCTCGCTGAGAGCAGTGCATGTACCTGGGCTTCAGAATGTGGGCCCAGACAGACTGTCCAGGAACAATGTTCCCCCGGGCGAATGGTCTCTACACCCACAAACAGTCCGGCTGTTGTGGGAGAGATTAGGCAGAGCGGAGGTGGACCTTTTCGCGTCCCGCGAAAACGCGCACTGCCCCGCGTTCTTTTCAAAGACCGACAGCGCGCTGTCCCGAAGGTGGCCGCGCTGCCCGTTATATGTTTTTCCCCCCGTCTCCCTCCTGCCACAGGTGCTGGAACGGGTCAGGGAAACGAAATGCCCAGTCCTGCTTGTAGCTCCGTTCTGGGAGAACCAGATATGGTTCCCAGTTCTGATGCAGTTGACAGATATCGATCCATGGCCACTGCCGTTGAGGAGAGATCTCCTCTCGCAGGCCGGGGGCTCGATTTGGCACCCACACCCGGAACTGTGGTCCCTTCATGTGTGGGTGCTCAACGGATACCCGTTGGTCTCACAGAGGGAGTCGTGAATACCATCACTCAGGCTAGAGCGCCGTCGACACGGCGGCTTTATGCTTCGAAGTGGTCGGTTTTCTCCGGCTGGTGTACAGCTCGGAGCATTTCACCCCTCGAATGTGAGGTAACGGAGGTTTTCTCCTTCCTACAAGAGCTGTTGGATAAGGGCAGATCCCCTTCCACGCTCAAAGTGTATGTGGCGGCTATTTCAGCGTTCTTTGGTTCAACGCTGGGTCAGTCGCTGGGAAGGAATGATTTAGTCATCCGCTTCCTCAGGGGAGCTAGGAGACTGAATCCGCCCAGACCTCCTTCAGTTCCTTTGTGGGACCTTTCTACGGTCCTGGCAGCCATGAAAGGTGCCCCTTTCGAGCCTATCCAGTCTATTAGCCTCAAACACTTGTCTTTCAAAACAGTGTTTTTGATGGCTCTCGCTTCAGTGAAGCGCATAGGCGACCTGCACGCGCTCTCTGTGAGCCCGGCGTGCTTGGAGTTTGGTCCTAATGACTCTAAAGTCATACTCAAACCTAAGCACGGCTATGTGCCGAAATCCCTCAACACGCCTTTTCGGGCTCAGGTCATTTCCCTGGCTGCCCTGCCGGCATCGAGTGAGGAAGGGGACTCGAGTTTTCTTTGCCCTGTTAGGGCTTTAAGAGCTTATATGTCCCGCTCTGCTGTCTTCAGACAGACAGAGCAGCTCTTTGTCTCGTTCAGTGGACGTTCCAAAGGAATGGCTGTTTCGAAACAAAGTCTATCCAGATGGATAGTTGACGCCATAGCGCTGGCGTATACTGCCAAGGGCATTCCATGCCCGTTGGGAGTCAGAGCGCACTCTACGAGAAGCGTTGCTTCTTCGTGGGCTTGGTCCAGCGGGATTTCCCTACAGGATATATGTACGGCGGCAGGCTGGGCCTCGCCGTCTACATTTATCAGGTTTTATAACCTAGAGGTTCCCGCCTTGCAGGCTAAGCTTTTGTCGGTGTAATCCGTTCAGCCGTCTAGTCAGACCGCTGAAACTCATGCGCTATGCGCTACCGACTATCTTGGGCAGAACTGTGTAAGACCCACATTTTCCGCATTAGTTCAGGTTCCCTACCCTGTCTATGTGATGTTATACTTGCGTCTGTGGACATGTCTATTCTACGACGCTACAGTTTAGGGAATTAAGGCTCCCACCCTTATTCCCTGACTCTGTGTGAGTCAATCTGGTGATTATGCACTGTATGCCTGAAATAGCTTCCGGTGATCAGTGTTTTTTATCCCAGCACGCACGGCGTTTTGCAAGGGGTTCCCGTAGCGTTTTGATAAAACGCAGTACGAGAGGACTCTCGTAAGAGAACGTACTCGGTTACTAACGTAACCTTGGTTCTCTCTAGAAGAGGGAACGAGTACTGCGTTCTCTGCCGTGCGTACGGTTCACTCTGGTTCGCTTCGGCGATCAAAATCAAGTGAGTCAGCCTTCTCGAGCTCCTTTTATAGAGGTAAGCCACGCCCGTTTCGGCGGGAAGTGGCGAGGAGGGCGCGAAGCGCCCTCATTGGCCTGATGCCATCTCAGGCCTCGCTCGATAGGCTTAAGCAGTTGCCGCAGAGCAGCCAATGAGCGAGCAAGCCGTCTCGCCATAGCTGTCTGCTGCTGCCGCAACGCGTTTTACATATATGAAAATTAAAGGATAATTTTTTGCTTCAGTGTTTCGTGAAAAGAGACTTTTCCCGTAGCGTTTTGATAAAACGCAGTACTCGTTCCCTCTTCTAGAGAGAACCGAGGTTACGTTAGTAACCGAGTACGTTTAAAAGAACATAAGTAGTTAACATCACTACTAGTGATCTTGAGCATTATTTTAATGTGAAAAACACATTTTTCACTTTAAAATAATGGTCAAGATCACTAGTAGTTCCTGCAGAGTCACTAGGTAACACTTGAATAATTAGGGATGCATTTTATGACTATAATCAGAGTAAAAATTATGATTACGTCTCAGACACACACTAATGTTCTTTATAATTTGTCAGTTGGTTAATAGCTATTAATGAGGCTATCTCATTAAGTAATTATTGATTACCTGTAGGAACTATCTCCTAAATTTGATATTACTTACTGGTTAGTTAAGCTTGTTTATATTAGTTAATAGAAGTAGCTGAAGTGTAATTTATAGTAATATTCATTACTCCTGTATTACTTATAGTTACTTATTAATGATGGACCATTATTCTAAATGTTACCATTATAGACTAAACAACATATGACTTGGTATACCAAGACTGGATAACAGACCTCGAAGCACTTCCTCCACTAACATATGTGGACATCAGGAGCTATCTTGTTTTTGTACTATGTGAGTTTAAATGTTATAAACTGAAATGAATCTGTCTTGAATCAACTTAAAGTGAATAATGACACTATTGTTTTCTATACAGCTAATTACAGTATAGCTGAATTGAACTCTTTCATTATTGATGAACTTTAGACAGTTATTGAACAGAACTGAAGCAACACTGAATTGAGGTGTATAATGAAACATTGTCTTCTACTGTATACAGTATATGAATCTGTTATATATCTGATGCAAGATGCACACATTCTGCTTTCTGTTACTTATCAGAAACAACCTAATCCATTGTTGCTGGTTCTAACATGGCATTTTCAAATGATTGACAGAAGATTGGACACTTTTATCGAAATACCATCAAAAGATCCTGAACCTGTGGTGTAAGAATATAGTTTCACATACATAATTTTGTGATTTTTTAACACTGTTTTTGATATAGCAATAACACACGGTTGCTATGTGATATTACTTATTTAAGGAAACCCTTTATAAACCCTTAACAAAGGTAACTTTAAAGTATAATGTTTAAAACTGTAAAAATGTAAAACCTCATAACACATTCTCATGTCTTACCCATTTCTAAGTGTAGGCTCTTGAAACTTTTAGTAAATATTGGTAAGTCACGTTTGCATTCCTGTATTTCATCAGCACCGATTTCATATAATCCGGGATATGTTATGGGTCCCATAAAATCAGGTAACGTCATTACTCCTCTCTTCTGTTTAATGTCGACATGCCCCACCTCCTCTTCATCATATCCAATGTAATACTCTTCTTCCACATCAGAGCATGCAACAAATTGCAAAGCTTCATGTTCAACTGAAAAAGATTGAGCATCATAAAACATATAAATACAATAAGCTTAATTTGAGGATGACAATTTAGTTACATTGGATAGCTGATAAAATATGGTTCAAGAGAATGAACAAATCACAGATTGTGAATTTTATTGCATTTTACAAAATTTATTTTCTGGAAATGGGAAAACACAGGTTGAGCAACACTACGGGAAGCAGAAAGTGTCCAATTTCACGTCTTAGTTTTCAGCTCCTCCCCTCCATTTGCGGCAACTCTCGATCGGTTACATCCAGCCGCAGCCGATGTCGAACACACCTAAGATATTCCTCATGGAGGAACAATTTTAAAAGTGCCCATTAGGTAAAAATTATTAGCTAAAACTAGACTAAAACTAAAACAATTCAGATGACTAAAATATGACTAAAACTAAATGGCATTTTAGTCAAAAGACTGAATAAAACTAAATAAAAATTTGCTGTCAAAATGAACACTACTATAAGCACATATTAACACGCGCTCTATAAGTAACCCCCAAAAAATATTGCACCATTGACTGATTGCATAGTCTATTTAATTTGCCTCAAAATAGCACCAACAATGTGCCTGAACACACCATATTTTTGAAGCAGCACGCGCATGTAGGGCTGTAGTCAAGACCACCTTTGTCGAGTCCAAGAAAGTCCAAGACCAGGACTAGTCAAGTCCAAGTCAAGACCAAGTCCAAAGAGGTTCGAGTCCAAGACAATACTGAGTCAAAAAAGGTTCGAGTCTGAGTCAAGACCGAGTCCAGGACAGGAAAAAAAAGTCTTAAGCAGGACATTATCAAGACAATCATTTTGGCCTATTATTTGTTGATCTAAAAGCAAAAACAGTGTCAAAGAGCCGACTGTATTTTAAAAAATATAGCCTATAGAAATTAAATCATTATGTAATAATGAAATAATGAAATAATGAATGATTTTAATTTTATTTAAAATAATTGACTAATTCAAAGAACAACAAAAAAATAATTATATAGGCCTAAAGGCGCATACACATTCGTTTCGACTGTCTGATCAGCCTCACATTCTGTTCCTGTCAATCATAAATGCAATGTCAACCAATTAAAGTGTAACTAAACCCCAGGTCAGAGCAATATTTCAGCCAGTCATTGTAGCCTACCACTGTGGAATAGGCATTTTAAAGTGAGGCAGATTATGGAGTGATATGACTCAGAAATTACATCGGCAATGTTCAGATGTCATTCAGCGAGATGTTCAGAAGAACGCAAGAGCTAAACTTCTACAAGCTTAATAACATCCACATAAAAAAAAAAAAAAAAAAAAGAAGGTAAGAAAAAAGTCGGAAAACTTAGCCCATTAATTAGATGTGCAAGGCAAGCAGACAGGTTTTTGGATTGTTATGTACAATTAAAAATGTGAATATTCACGTTGTAGGCTACTAGCGGTGGACTTTCAGCGAGTTAAAACATTTATTTTTTTTATGAGCCGTATGTGTGCTTACTGGGAACATAATAAAGACACCTGGACTCGGTCGAGACCAAAAGCCATATTAGGCAAGACCAGTGGCCGAGACCGAGGCAAGTCCGAGTCCGAATACCAGCGAGTCTGAGACAAGTCCGAGACCATAGAAAAACGGTATCAAGTCCGGACTCGAGTACTACAGCCCTATACACATGACTGCAAATGCATTTGCTATTTAAGCATCGTTGGCGCATAACGTGAAAATGATAACTGCGTCGGATTGAAACTAATAAAAAACACTTGCGTCTCGCCGCATTGTGCCGGGTGTATGATAGGGCCCTAAGCATCTTAACTTCTTGACAGAGCCGTCTAAAATAATAAAATAAAAATAAAAAAATAGGTTGACTCTCTAAGAAATTGAATGCAGCCAACAGAGTACTAGTGAATTGTAAAAAAAAAAAAAAAAAAAAAAAAAAAAAAAATGTAATTGATAAATATTTCACTGTTCACACCACAACCATATGCTACAGAAAATGTAGACTATAAATAACATGATACTGTATATATGACCTGGCTAGATACATCATCAAAGAAAGCACTTTCAAAATGCTTCTGTTATAAGTTCAAATAATAATAATAATAATAATAATAATTGTTGGAACAACTGGAACAAAGCTATTCTTGTTGCTGAGAGTGGTTTGGAGAGTGGATTTAAAATCCATAGCTTATCCATAATTTACAGTCCATGATTTAAAATGATGATGGATTCAGAAAGTTGTGTTAATTGTTAATTGTATTGTTAAAATTACTTATTAACAGCTAAAGCTGATATAAGCATTGCATTGTTACTGCATTGTTTTTTAATTAATTTGGATTGTTGTCAATTTTGTTTTGCTTATTAAGCCAAATTTTCTCATTACATAGTTCTCATATAGACATTTTGTACTGAGTTTTGAAAATTACTACTTGTTGATAATACCAAAGCAATGAAAAAATGTAAACTAAATCTTTTGATTACTTCTACATTACACAATATGTAGACAATGGCTGTGTAACAGAAACATTTATTAACCCTAATGAAAGCACAAAGGCGGGTTTTGAAAGAATGACTAGTTACAAATTATTAGTTAAAAGTTTTCTATTTTACTAGTTAAGAATATTGTACCTAAGCAATTTAAAAACTTAAACTTACATTCAGCACTAGTTGAAAGTACAGTGGTTAGGGTGAGAATGATTATATACACCTCCATCTTGATAGATGAGAGTTGAACTGTCATCAGAGAAATGCTGAACTGAGGTGAAACAAGCAGGTATTTTTTCCTTTTATTAGAGCTTTTGCATCATCCACTCAGAGTTTGACTTGCACAGTGACATCGCTGTATCTAGGAAGAATATAAGTCCTACCAGAAAGACTCGGGAGGCAAAATACCGTAACAAGTATACATTAATTAACAGCCCAGCCAGGAAATATTATAATATAAAGTTCTTTGTTGTAGCTCGTAATCCGAGGGTACGGGATCTGCATTTCCTGCCTGAAGACTAGGGATGCACCGATACCGATACCGGTATCTGGTATCGGCCTCGATACCACATTTTCTAAAGTACTCGTACTCGTTAAAAGTCCCTCGATACTGGGGGCTCGATACTCGATACCACGGTCTGAGAAATGTCTATGTTTGAGCGGCGTGTAAGGGGTTAATCACAGGCGCCGAGTGCCCGCCCCCAGGCTCCGGCTGCAGCTCAGAGCGGGAAGAAGGCGAGGCGAGACATGTCGGCCGTGTGGAACTATTTCAAAGTGAATGAAGACGACAAAACAAAGGCGGACTGCAAATTGTGCTCAGCGAAATTGTCCAGAGGAGGTTCAAAAGGTAGCGCATTTAACACAAGTAATTTAATCAAGCACCTAAAATCCCAACACGACAACGAGTACAAAGAGTTTACCCACGCTTCTAAACCAACACAACCCACGCTGCAGCAAACTCTTGCAAGACAAGAGAAAATGTCCAGAGACAATCCACGTGCTGTGAAAATAACACAGGCAATTATCGAGTACATTGCATTAAGGGACCAGCCACTCTCGGAGGTAGAAAATGTGGGATTCCTGCGTCTCCTCCATGTTCTGGAGCCCAGATATGATGTCCCAAGCCGCCACTACATGACTGACACAGAGCTGCCTAAACTACACGACTCCGTGAAAAAACATATCCACAGCCTACTGCAAGCCTCCTCTGCGTTTAGTTTCACCACGGATATTTGGACAAGCAGTGTTAGCCCCGTGTCGCTAATTAGCCTAACCTCCCAGTGGATAGACGAGAGTTTCACGCCGCAACGAGCCATATTACATGCAAAACAATTCCGCGGCTCGCAAACCAGCCAGGCTATAGCGCATGTATTTGAGGAAATGCTCCAGACATGGGGTATACCTAAAACATCAGTACATGTTGTGCTTCGTGACAATGCCAAAAACATGATTAAAGCCATGAATGACGCAGGGCTCCCAAGTCTGCCGTGTGTCGCGCACACGCTCCAACTGGCTGTTCACGAGGGTTTATTAGCACAGAGGAGCATAGCTGATGCTTTAGCAGTGGGGCGGAAAATAGTTGGGCATTTTAAACATTCCGCCTTAGCCTACTCCCGCCTCGAGGACATTCAGGGACAGCTCAACCAGCCAATAAAGAGACTGCAGCAGGACGTACAGACGCGCTGGAACAGCACGTATTACATGCTCCAGTCCCTCATTGAGCAAAAGCGAGTGCTGTGGGTGTATGTGTCCGAGCATGAACTCCCTGACTATCTCACCGCTCACCAATGGGCTCTTATGGAGAAGACTGTTGCCATCCTCGCCCCTTTTGAGGAACTAACTAAAAAAGTGAGCAGCTACGACGCACTAGCCTCTGATGTCATCCCAGCTGTGACTGTGCTAGTGAGACTTCTAAACAGAGAAACAGACGAGGACCACGGCGTCAAGACAATGAAAGCAACCTTACTGGCAGCTGTCAAGAAGCGCTTCAGTGACGTCGAGACCAACCCACTGTACACTGTAAAAATAAAAGGTGCCTGGAGGAACCTTTTGGGGTTCTTCACTTTGCCACACCGGCGGAACCGTCTGTAGATCCTCTAGGCACCCTTTAAAAAGGGGTGGTTCTCTGAGGAACCACACAGGTTTCCTGAGGAACTCTAATATTAGGCACTGTGTGGAACCACTGTGGGTGCCTCCAGGCACCAAATTTCATTTTTTTTTTTAATATTTAATTTCATGTTGTTACTATGGTTACCTTTGACTTCTATTATAATAAACAAATTGAACCAAATACAAAATAAGAATTGTTTATTACATATTTGATATTCATTTTTATACATACACTTCCATGCACATGGGGAAAAAAGCTAACTATAGATTAATATCAATGAATACACAAAAAAATAGTATAATACATAAGCAACATAATCAACCATGTATATACAATAGATAAACAAGAAAAGACATCTCAACAAAATGCATGGAAACACATATGTTCCACGAAATAAATCAATGTAAAAAATTACATTTGAACTAATTAAAAAATGTCCATCATACTTAACTTTAAAACATTTGTGTTTCAGTCCGATGGTTAGTCTGACATCACTGTTTCCAAGTCCAAAAGCTCTATCAGATGCCAAAAACAAACAACAGTGCTAATATACACTCATTGTGCTGTAACCTTTATCTCTATACTGAAATCTCAGATGGTTAGTTATTCAGCTATTTTGAATCATAAAATGTTTAAGTCTGGGATGCCGTTAGACTGGAGACTGTAATGTACACTGTGGCTTTTGAAAAGCTTAAATGTGTGACTTGAATCAACAGTGTTCATAAATGGTTGTAGAGTATTCTCATGAAACAAGATAGAGGAAGTATGGGCTTCGACCTGGAAACAGAGTTAAGGTGCAGTAAAATGATCTGTTGTTCTGTGAATGTTCACTGGTGAATTCCAGTCACTTCACTAAGAATCCACACGATCAGCAATTTCGTTTGTGGTCAAAAATGTCACTATGGGACCAAGTTGGTGTGAGGTACTTAACGAGTTAGAAAAGTGAAAAGGTACAGCATCGTTTTCCGTTTGTTTTTCCTCTTCTCTGGTGGATGGTCCAGGCACTTCAGTGATTTTCAGGTCTACAGGAGGATTTTTATTCTTGATCAAACTTGTATTTCAGCTTACCGAGATCCCTGCAAAGTACAAAATTTACTGTTAGTAATGTTATTAAAGTGATAGTTGTGAAACTTAAATAATTTCCTCAGCCTTGTGACGTTCCAAACCTGTTTGACTTTCTGTCTGTGGAACCCAAAAGCAGATCTCAGGCATAATGCAACCCCAGTCACCGATCGCTGACACTGCATGAAACACAAGCAGAAAACAAATGTGTAAATCATTCATGAAACCATTCTTATGTACTCTTGTCTAGTTCAATTCAATGCAACAATTTATGTAAAAATGGTTAAGCTCCAAAAATGTCCCAGAAAAGATCCTAAAAATAATCAATGAGTTCAACTCATGTGTTATGGGTTGTGTTGTAAGTCTTCTGAAGCCTAATAGCTTTTTCCTTTTTTTTTTTGTCGAAAAAGACTAAACTTGAAGTTATAATTCAGAGTTAAAATGTCTTATATTCAAATGCAAATGATAAAGATATAAGAAAAAGTGCATAGCATTATTTGTGAACCAAACCTGGGATATTTTACATGAATGAGATTTGAGATCATGAAAAAAGATTTTCAGAGAATAACTGATTAAAAAACGTCTCGGGTTACTGGATGTAACCCTGGTTCCCCGAGAGAGGGGAACGAGACGCTGCGTCGAATACAACGCTACGGGGGAATGCCTTCGGCATGCGTTATCTGAAGTCACTATACAACTTTTCCAATCTGGATTGGTGTGCGTCATCGTGCGTCATGACGTTGCATGTGATGGTGACCCGGACGCTATATAAGGGTCACAGGAACAAGGAAATGACAGCTTCGAAAAAGGTTCAAAGCAGCTGTTCTCAGGGCGCCCCGAAGGTGGGGAGAGGGGACGCAGCGTCTCGTTCCCCTCTCTCGGGGAACCAGGGTTACATCCAGTAACCCGAGACGTTCCCCTTCGTTACGGGGAACTCCCGCTGCGTCGAATACAACGCTACTGGGAACGAGTACCAGCTAGCCCCCACAGAGAACAAACGCCCTGGGTGTGAAGCATCTGGCACACTCAAGAGCACTAAAGCAAGGGAGAGTGAAAGATCCAACTGTTCTAAGAATTTTATTCTTTCTTGTTTGGTGTACAAAGGGAAGGTCGCATCAGCAACCTCGATATTAAGGTCCAAGTAGATAGGCCTGATTAATGACAGGCAGAACACTTAACTCCTAACACCCTTTTTAGTGGATAGTCTCTGGAAGCCTAAGAGGCTCTCTTGCTTACACCGTACATGCAACGAAGGATGAAGAGCTGACGAATTTTTAGAATAGCCTCCGGTACCTTGGTCACCGGGGAGAAATATCTCAAAGAAAGCTAACAAACTCCCATTTAATACCCTATATAGATATACTCTGCGGAGCCGAATAAAGGCTCTAAGCAATTTAATATGATAGCCTGCAGAGACAGGGTTCATCCAGATTTTGACGCAGCATACAGAGGCAGAAAGCACTCTGAAGGTGAGGATCATTGCTAAGGACAGGGGAGAATTTATAGAACCCACTATACTAAGAATTTTATTCTTGTCTTTTTTGGTGTAAGAAAAAGGCTGAGTTAACAGCCTCAGAAGTGAGGTCCAATATATACATATGCCTAAAAAGGCAGGACACTGACTCCAAGGCACCATTAGTGGATAACCCTAAAAGCCTAGAAGGCTCTCCTGTCACACTTATAGCAACGAAGGATGAAGAGCCAGAGGAAATCATAAGATAGCCTCCGGTACCCTTATTGGTGACCGGGGAAATTTCCTACTAGAAAGCTAACAGATTTCCAAAATATGTAGATTTTCATTTAATCTAACATATATACACACACCCGCAGAACCGACAGGGGCTTTTCTTTCCACAGACCTGTCAGCCTGCAAGGATAACAGGATTCATCCTAGAAGGCTACAGGGAAATATGGAGGTCATGGGACGACCCGGGTGGACCACCCTGAGAGCATACGGAGGCCGTAGGCGCCATAGCGGCTCTGAGCGTGGACGAGAGGTCCCGATTAGAGTATAGAAGAATCCCAGTACTGAAGCCATAGGGCAGTAAAAGGCTGGGTCCAGCTAACTCAATTAAAACTTCCTGAGCCTGGGAGTTCTGGAGGTAGCTGATCTGATGACCTCGGCCACCAGATCACCCTATTCGAGAAGGCCAGTGTGGTTTTTCGAGAATAAGATCTACTCAAAATCCTCTGACCCTCTCCAGAACTCCAGGGAGTAGAGCGACCGGGGGAAAAGGCGTACAGACGTTGCCTCGGCTACGTCTGTACCATGGCCTCCAGACCCAACGGGGCTGGATGCGAGAGAGAGAACCAGAGCGGGCAATGAGAATTCTCATGAGAAGCGAATAAATCTACCTCCGCCTGGCCGAACTTCTCCCATATAAGCTCCACCACCTCGGGGTGGAGCCTCCATTCCCCTGGCCTGGGCCCCTGCCTCGACAGGGTGTCTGCTCCCACATTATCAACCCCAGGTATATACATGGCCCTCACAGAGAGAAATTTGTCCTTAGACCATAATAGAATATGATGGGCCAATTTGCACAGAGGACGAGACCTCAAGCCCCCCTGATGGTTGATGTAGAAGACCACCGATATATTATCAGACCTAACAAGGACCTGATGGCCTCTGAGGTCTGGAAGGAAATGCCTAAGGGCAAAGAATACTGCCAGCATCTCCAGGCAACTGATGTGCCATGCGAGGTGATGGTCCTTCCAGACCCCGCGGGTGTACCGGCCCTCCATGACCGCACCCCAGCCCATGCGGAAAGCATCCGTGGTCAGAATTTTTCTGGGACACGAAGCTCCAAGCACCTGGCCTTGGGACAGGAACCGTATGTCTTTCCATATGACTAGAGAACGAGGTTATCTGGACTTAACTCTAATCGTACGGAAGGGGTTGCCCCTTGGGGAAAACCCCCTGGTCCTGAGCCACCACTGTAGGGCCCTCATATGAAGCAAGCCGAGTAGAATCACTACTGATGCGGTTGCCATAAGGCCCAAAATTCTTTGAAAATGTTTGACAGTGATGGCCTGGCCTAACCTGATAGCTCTGACTGCAGCCATGATACTTTAAATACGTGGCTGGGTCAAGTGAACTTGCATAGATTGCGAGTCCCACTCAGCTCCAAGAAATTTTATTCTTTGAAGAGGAGACAGAGAACTTTTCTTGACATTGAGCCTTAGCCCCAAGCACTGAAGATGACGCAAAACAACATCTCGATGTTGGATTGCTAGCGTCTCTGGTTCTGCCAGAATAAGCCAGTCATCTAATAATTTAGGATGCGGTTCCCCTGAAGTCTCAGTGGAGCAAGGGCAGCATCCATACAGAAAGTGCAAGGGGATAGAGTTAGGCCGAAAGGAAGAACCCTATATTGGTAAGCTTTTCCCCCCAAAAGCGAACCTAAGGAACTTCCTATGATAATGGATGATGAAGTTATGAAAATAAGCATCCATGAGATTTATTGTCACAAGCCAGTCTTCAGATCTGATTTGCTGAATGATACTGGGTATAGTGAGCATATTGAAACTAAATCTCCTCAAAGATTTATTCAATACTTTAAGATCTACAATAGGATGAAGTCCACCATCCTTTTTCGGAACAATGAAGTAACGGCTGTAAAAACCTGAATCCCTCTCCTGATTAGGGGCAATTTCTATTGCTTTTGCTAAAAGAGATTCAACTTCATTTTCCATCACCTGGCGCTGATGTGAGAAAACCAGTGTGTGAAATACCCCGTTAAAATCGGGTGGTCTTACTTTAAACTGGATTTTATATCCTTTAACTATACCCAGGGTCCATTTAGATATATTCGGAAGGCCTGACCAGGCGTCTAAACAATCTACAAGAGGAATCAATTTCTCTGGGTTAGTCTCAGGTGATATAATGTGCTTATCGGTGGTCTGAAGCAGTTTACTGGCAGGACGTAACCGATGAATAATCTAATAAGGAGATCAGTCCCTCGAGACTGACCTCAGGTTTTGAGATTCGGTGACCTGAAGCGATAGACCGGCAGGAACTAACCGAAAATAATATGAAGTGCCCATAAGGGTCCCCATTTTTACGCCAGGACCTCATAGTTTATTGATTTATTTTTCTTAGCCCGAAAGGCAGTCCTCAGACCTGACTTCGGGGCTGTTCTTTTTTTTTTTTTTTTTTTTTTTATGAGAACGTCTCCTCTGACCCCGAGCCCTGTACAGGGGGAAGGGGAGGGGAAGAGGTGACTTCCCAGAATATGAGGAGCTGGTGACTGTCCTCCATATAAGCCTTCCCTACCAAATTCGAGATAATATTTATATTAGCTCCACTTTAATTTTAGAGGGACGTGTCTGAGTCATCAGAGGTAATACGATATCTGGGAGAAATATTCTTCTACCCCCTGCATCATTAAATTCCCCTTTAATTTTCCTCTTCAATTATTCCACAATCTCAGTACCTCAGTATGGAGTTCATTTGAAAAAGGAAGACTCTGACACAAGGATTTTGACTGGGTTTGCAGGAAGCACTCTTTTTAGACGCTTCCTTCTTATTAAATTACCAAACATCTAATTTCATTACAGCCCCAGTCTTTCTCCAGCAACTCCTCATAATGTGGGGAATATTCGTGGTTCAGTGTTGATAGTATCTGACTCCTCAGAATCAAATAAATCAAACACCGGGTCTTTAACACGGTCGGAAGAAGCCGCAGTGACGCGGGCTTCCGAACCGTGCGCGAGACCCGTAAACACTGCTCCACGTGCGAACCCAATGCAAACAGACAACGCGCTGCCTCGACAGACGCGAGCTGATGCACTAGGAACGCAAGCCTATTTTATTCTTTTTAAACAGGCTCAGGCGGGAGCGGAAGAGTAAACTCAGAGTCTACACCCTGCAGACCTGTAATCTACGCGCTGCCTCGGCAAACGGGAGATCCAAGCCACTATAGATTCTGTATTGCAATGCAGACATTAATCTATGCGCTGCCTCGGCAAACGCGAGATTAGTCACAGAATCTTTATTGCAGAGTAGCCGTAATCTACGCGCTGCCTCGGCAAACGCGAGATCCGAGCCACTATAGATTCTGTATTGCAATGCAGACATAAACCTACGCGCTGCCTCGGCAAACGCGAGATCCCAGTCACAGAATCCTTTCAGTTTGCACAAAATAGACAGTGCCCTCGAGAACTGTCTGTGCAAGCTCCGCTCACAACCCAACACCACTTGAAGCAAGTGTGCGCCATCCTTGCTTCTTTAATTTTTCTTAAATCAAGGAGACGCACACTGCCTTCGCCATAGTAGATTTGACAGACAACACCAAATAAGACATACAGTTTGACATAGAACACTGCTGAAGAACAGAAGCTGTCATTTCCTTGTTCCTGTGACCCTTATATAGCGTCCGGGTCACCGTCACATGCAACGTCATGACGCACGATGACGCACACCAATCCAGATTGGAATAGTTGTATAGTGACTTCAGATAACGCATGCCGAAGGCATTCCCCCGTAGCGTTGTATTCGACGCAGCGGGAGTTCCCCGTAACGAAGGGGAACACAAGTACACAGTCAAACAATACAATTTCACACAGAGAAAGTTCATAGTAATAAAGTACTGCATGTGGTGCAGGTACTTACTGTAATTCAATGTTGCCACTGAAATGTTCAGATTATTTGTTCTGGGGAAACAAAAGAACAAAGCTGATTATTCACAACATAATATTTATTGACCAGTAAATGGCTTTAAAATGGTATTTGAGAGAATGAGGGCACCTGTAGTAAGTAAAGTTAGGCTAAACAAAAACAGAGCAAACTATAACCTGTTTTTGTTATTCATAACAAACGCCAAGAATCAGAGAATTTTCTAAATTAGTTAGGCTATATCAGCAATTTGAAGACACAGTTGTACAAAATATGTTGAATTGAATGACTAAATCAATCTAAGACAATAAGTCAATCATTTCCATTTGTTCATTAGATCAACGTAGTTAGCATCTCGGCTAAAACCTTCATACCAGATACTGTGCAATAAACGAGTGGTAAACACTGTAAAAACGTAGTAATGTATAATACATTTAGTTTATATATATGTGTGTTTAAATATATAGTTAGTAGACTCTGTATTTATATTTATTTGGCGAGTTTACAAACCTTGTAATGGAGAGCCGAACAAACGGCGGAAGCTTTGATGAGGAGAGCCGTTACTTACTTTCCTGATGACGTCGATCAGCTGAGCTTTGTTGCGCGCGAGCAGCGCGAGGATCACTGAAGCGACGACAGCAGAGGAATAGCAGCAGTTTCGTGACAGAATAAACACTTTTCTCCTCCTGCTTCTTCTTCTTCTTCATATAATTTTATTATTATTTAGTGTTGTTGTTTAAGGTTTAAATGACTTAATAAAATAGGCCTATACTAAATATATGTAAGCTACCCAAGTGAAAAAGACTATAGTTACTGTTAAATGTATTAAAAATGCATTAAAGTATATTTGTATTGTAGGTCTACTAAAAACACACTCAAGTACATTTTTAATACATTTAATAGTACGTCTTTTTCACCTGGGTATGTATACTGAATCAAACTTAAGTAGCCTATAATAATAATAATAATAATAATAATAGGATAATAATTATAATAATAGAATAATAATCTAATTCTGGCCTCACTGAACCATTGGGTTCCTCCAGATGCTGGCTTTAACATAAGAGATCTTCCAGGAACCACTTAAATGTTAAAAGATCTTCCAATAACCCTTTTATCGCATTTAAGTTCCTCTATTTTCCCCCAAAGCACTTCGAGGTCTCATGGTAATGAAAAGGTGACTCCAGAACCTCTGAACTAAATACAAAGTGCTTAAAGGATCCCGTAAGTTCCAGCAAGAACCTCAAAGATTGTCAATGCTCCTCCAGTAACCCTACTATAGGAAAAAGAGCTTTGAGGCACCAAAATTACATTTTGAAGTTCCTTGAGTATCCAACAGGATATTTGAGGCTCCTTTAGTTTTTACAGTGTACTTCATCTCCACCATACTTGACCCAAGGTAAAGTCTGTGTGCTATAGGTATTGAATGATAAACTACAGTACTAAATGTAAGATTAATTTCCATCTGAAATATTATATTATATTTTTGTAACTAAAATACACAAATACAAATGTATGCAATATATATAATATGAAATATATTTCCCTTATTACTACCAGAAAGCCAAATGGCTGACATTTGTGACAGTGGTTTAGGGGAAACTAAAATCTGTCCTATTTTTCCACATATTAATACATTCATGAATTTTGTTCAGGTATAAAGATCGCTTCTTCTCCAACAACACTGCTCCGGAGGCCAAGCTGCACCTGAAGCAGGAGCTGCAGATGATGTCCAGAGCTGAGGCAGAGGGGAGTCGGGCAGAAGCTGCAGAACCTCCTGCTAAACTGTTCCTCAAGGCCCAGGCCAGCACTAGCAGCAGTCTGGACACTGTATTTGAAGAAATCGCTAAGGAGCAGCCCCAGGCAGCACAGCCGCTGGCAGCAGGTGCTGCCATTCAGCTCGACACATACCTCGGAGAGGCCCCAAGCCCTCGTGAAGACAGTCCTCTGAAGTACTGGGGTGTCAACAAAATCAGGTTCCCCACTTTGGCTAAAATGGCCCATAAATACCTCTCAGCCCCATGTAGAAGTGTGGAAAGTGAAAGGCTTTTTAGCTCAGTGTCACACATTATAGATGAAAACAGAAACAGGCTGACTGCTGATAATGCAGAAAAGCTACTTTTCTTAAAAAAAAAAAAAAACTGCCACTCACTTTTTCTAAATAGGCTCCATTAAACGTACAGTATGGAATTTTTCGCCACTAGGGGTCGCTAACCTCTTTACAATAACAAAAAATTATGGATGTTGTCGTCAACGTCAAGCCGGCCGATCTAATAATGTTTATGGTTGACTGAATACATCGATGCTTTTATCATGACTGTGATATGAAGCAGGTCGGGATTGCTAAGAGACAGCTATCAGCTCCACACGCGACGCGAGTCCTGCGGATATAAAGGAATATGGACATTTCAGTCTCGGAAGTTGGGCTCTTGTTTATATAACGTTACTGTCTATGGGAGCTCTAGGCATCTCGAAAACACCGCGCTGATATTGATTCTCGTTTTAGTTCTCCTTTTTTATCCAACGTCTGCTTGCCATGGTCCATAATGTTTGAACGAAACAACAACAGCGTGCAAATCGACATTGAGAACTCCACAGTTGTCTGCGTCTGTTGCTTTGGTTAATCAGAGGGCTCTGCTCATAGCTCTGGTTACCATGGCAGTACGAGCGGAAATCATAGGGCGGAAACCAGGGACAACGCGGATATGACGCCATTGACTGCGACAAACCAGAAATAAAGAAACGTCCCGTGTCTAAAAATTAAATTAAAATTTCTCCTGGTTTGAAAGTTGTTGGAAACAGTCGGGATAATGTAAGTACACAACTAAAAAAATATATATAACATAGATATAGTGATTTTTGCTAATTTTAAAGCAAAAAAGTTACATATTGTGCCTTTAAGTGAGTCGTCTTAGACTTGATGTTAAAGGAGAACTCGGCAACTCTAGCGAACTCTAGTCACTTCTTCGCTGATTTTCCCTTTTGTTGTCGCATGTTTCCCCCACGAGCTCCCCCTTCAGCTGTGGGGGGGCGTATATTTCACAACACGGTCGTAAAAAAACTCACTTGCGGCGGCCTCCTCCCCTATACCGCTGCTCATGTGCGTTTGTTTTGATCGGAGCAAGCCAGCTTTATCGTGTGGAGCTATGTCTGACTACCGAGGTGGGTAATCTGGTAATCCATCATACATGTGTGTGTGTTTATGTCGAATTGCCGTAAAGCAATTCGTGTTTCGCGCTCGTTCTAGTTTCTCACGAGACTTCCTATTTCTATCTTGCCGGGACGGTAGTCCCCAAGTTGCAAGGTTGGTTTTCCGCCTGGGAACGCTGGGGGGAGCGGGGAAAGTCACCAATATCACCAGAACAGGTTGTTTAACCATCCAAATGATTTCTAGACAGTTTTATTAAGTTAAAAAAGTTACCAAGTTCTCCTTTAATACCTACCTCAGTTGCACTGACTGCCACAGTTCTATGTTGGTGGATGTTGTTAGTTTATTCAAATATTGTGCACTAAATAGCAAAGATGTTATTAATGCCCCTTATTTTGTCCAAAGCGGCAGAGTTTACAACAAACTGAAAAAAATACTTGAGTTGCACTGTCACTGTTTAATTTTTTTTATAATTATTTATTCTGTAATATGTTGCATACAACATGCTTTTCATTTTAAATAAATGTTCTTAATTCCAAACTAGTCCCTTGTTTTTTTTGTTAAATTATATGACTAAAGCTGTTACCTGTAAATTTAAATCATGTTTTTTTTTATTAAGTACTCGGTATCGGCGAGTACTGAAATGCAAGTACTCGTACTCGTACTCGTTTTGGTATCGGTGGTATCGGTGCATCCCTACTGAAGACAAAGTCCCTACTCGGCGCAGCCGACCCCCTGGGAGGTATGGGAAGGGACCATCCTGGTGGTGGTGGGGAGGATGGAGGTGAATGAAAGCATCAGCATCTGTGAACTCAGACATGTGTAAGTACCGAACTTTTATACTACAAGTATTAGAACACGATTGGATTAATGAGAAGGTAATAAGTGACATAACAAGTGAGTCTTCCCGGCAAAACTTGCGCTAAAGCTTAAATTTTTTCCTCTTTCAAAACTGCAGTAACAAACTGTTGTTGAACTACAAAAAAAAAAAAAAAAAAAAAAAAAAAAAACACTGAGGAACTTGGGATTAAACTCATAAAAAATTGTTTAGTCTTAATGATTAACTAAAAGTAAAAACACTATTAACTTAACATTGCACTGGCAATCGTTTAAAAATCATAATAAAAAACCTTTTTCAGTTACAAGTTACTCTGATAAGCACAATATGTAGGCTATACTTTAAAAAGTATGTGAGAAAAAGTATTTACATAGTATACAATATTTTTTGTATGCATGGAATACCCGGAGGATCTTCTACATCTTCTATAATTTTATAAATGTTCAGACTCGTGAAAGTGTTTGCGTTTTCAAAATTTCAAAAAAAGAAATTGGTGAACTGGACAACGGACTACCTCAGGGAGACTAGACGCAGTGACTGCTCCTCAGAGACTGTGGTCAGCAGCACTGGTGCACCACAAGGGGTTGTGCTATCCCCTTTTTTGTTCACCCTTTACACTTCCTGCCACAGTCCTGTCACTTGCAAAAATTCTCATATGATACTGCAGTTGTGGTGTCTATTAGGAATAGTCAGGAGGGGGAGTACAAGTCAGAGCTTGGTGGAGGGCTTTGTGACTTGGTGAATGGCTAACCATCTGAACAATTCAATGATATCTGAACACCTCCAAGACCAAAGAGATGGTGGTGGACTTTCGGAGGCCTAGTCCACACCCGCAATCAATCTCCATGATGGATCTCCATACAGGCTCAGCCATAACTCAATCTATCGTTGCCCTTTGCTTATACATAGCCGGTGCTTGAATGGGGGCGTGTACGTGTGCAGTGCCGTAAAGCAATTCGTTACATCGCGAGACCTGATATCACGCGATACTTCCTGACGCTGAGGCTCGCCCAAAGTTGCAAGTGTGGTTTTTCCGCTCACAGGCGCTCGGGGGGTGCGAGACGACCACCATTCAACCCGAAAAATGTCATATAACCATTCCAATGACTCCGAAGCTGTTCGGTTAAGATAAAAAATTTACTTAGTTCACCTTTAAACAGACATGAATATTACAGTTTAATTATAACAAATTATGATTTTTTACAGCATAGTTATATACAGCCTTATATTTTTTTTTCTTTTACAATGTCAGATCACCAACACTGGTAATAAGAAGCACATCAAGCATTGTGAAATAAGAGTTCATTTTCCAATAGGACAGACAACAGGATTTTGATCATTTTATCTATAGTACTTATCACTGAACTGAAGATCATGCATGATAATGCATTTCTGAATTACAGTTTGTATATGTTATTGCAAATAAATTCTGTTCTTAAACACGGTTGTATAATCATATGACCAACCTCACATAAATACATTTTAATGCACAGCATTTTCCCCCACAAAGTTGCCAATCATTTTAAAGCTTGGAATAGAACAAGTATGCACAAAAGTTCAATTCTCTGCAGTTTGAAAGAATCATGTAACTGAATTTAGCAAAGCATAATATGTGATAAACACAGGATGGCTGTCCTGTGCTAAGAAAGTTGAAAGATTAAAAGTTGAAATACAATACAGTTTTTCTGAATTGCTCAAACACTAAACCCCATTCTCTGAACCAAATTCTCAATAGTCTAAACCATAAACCATAAATCACTCTGTCTGTAAAATATTAAACAAGTTCAGGTAGTTAAAACACTGTTTGCAAATCCCATGCACTCTTTTTGCAAAACTCTAAACACATTCCCACTCACTAAAACACATTTCGCACTGTGATGCACTTATGTTTCAAAATGCTAAACACTGGCAGGCAAAAGTTAAACAAATAATACATAAACAGTTGTCATCGTTTACACACACCAACTCAAAATTGTTCACACTTATTTCTAATGATGAAACCAAACTAACTGTACATAATACAAGTCAGTTCAGAGTCCCAAAATTGACACAAAATGTTGCAGTGAATGTTGATACCAACTTGGAAACAATATAAAAGGGAGAGGAGGAAGAGTGTGTGTGTCACATATTGTTTCCATCCATTCACCAGGGGTCACCTGTTCACCATTAAAGGGGGGGGGGGGGGGTACAATGGTGTTTCATGTATTCAGAGTTGTTTACAGTGTTAAAGAGATGGATTCTCATGCTTAACATGGCCAAAGTTTTTAAAAAATATTTTGGACGAATAACGGAGAATTTCTGTGCCGAAAATCTTACTTCCGGGTTGGTACAAGTTTCGGCTGTTTTTTTTTTTTCGACCGTGGATCTAATGACGTAGACCAGAGTGGAACTCCTTATATGAGCATTTCTCCCAGAAAAGCTCGCCCACGCACACGTCGACCAGAGGAGAGCGAGACCGCGCACATCAACGCGCTTCAACAGGAAATCATCGGCAGCGCTGCATAGTGTCTCCAAAGTGTGTTTTTGGATGTGAGGGAAAGCTCACATCCATGTTCAGCTTCCCAAAGAACCCAGCGTTAGGAACAGTGGATGCAACGATGAATGTTTTATAAACAAAGCCCAGATCGACTGATTCTCTCTATGGCTCTGGCTTCGCCCACACGGCCCGCCTCCAGACGCTCGTTTTTTTCCGGAAAGACTCGGTACAGCTTATCTTTCTTTTATAAATATAATAAGACTAAAGACTTTTTGGATATATGAAGGATGCAATACTACTCTATAGGTACTCAAGATTAACAGGAGATTGAGTGAAAATGAGCATTTCACCCCCCCTTTAAGACTTTTTCACTGCACACAAAGTTACAGGTTACGCTGGACTACATTTCCCATGTTCCATGGCTTTAATTATTTCCACACCTGTAGTCAATCACAGGGACTATAAAACACTGATGCACAAGTTCACCGATTGCTGAGTATTGCAGTCTATACTGCTGTCTAGCTGATAGTAGCCTATCTTTATGGAGCCTATCCTAGAGTTCATTGTCTTAGCTTGTTTGCCCTGTGTTTTTAAAGGGCACCTATTATGCAAAATTAACTTTTGCATGGTGTTTGAACATAAATGTGTGTTGGCAGTGTGTGAGCAAAACCACCCTAGAATGATAAAAATCCACCCAGTGTTTTTTTTACAATCTCAATAAATCATAAGCACTGTCTCAGAATGAGCTGTTCTCAGATTCGGCGCAATGTGACGTAGAATTGAACAGGACCCTCCCACGACTGTTGAGTGACACTTCAGTTTGAGCATAGACCCACCCTGAGTGAGCTGGACACAGAGTCCGCCATTGTTCGACGCTTGAGCAGCTGTAGACAAGAATGTCTCCTAAGCGATTGAGGTGTGTTGTTGATGGATGTAAGAATGAACATAGCAGTCTTTATTAACTCCCGTTGTTACTCAAGGATGGATCTGTACTGTTTGTGATCCAGCTTACACTCTCCGGAGCAACAGGCACGGAAGAAATGAAAGTGCGAGTGCGCTCTTTATGACAGCTCTTCGAGTCATTTTACGGATATAAGGTTTACCAGTTTATTTAGCACCCACTGAAAAGGTGTGTATATTTGTTTACTGTTAGTTGTAACGAGTGTTTTGTGTACTTCGCTGTGTATGTTGATGATAATGAAAAGGGAGAGAGAGAGAGAGTTTATGGATAAGACTTTAATGCGCACTTCTTATACTATTGTAACGAGGTTCAGATGTTATGGGAAGAAGGAGGCGGGAACCGGCGAACATTCAACATTTTAATAAATAAATAAACAAGATACAAAAATGAAAGTAAAAGCCAGCAGCCCCTCACGGACGACTGCTGGCAACACAGAACATCAAATAAAACACAGGCCTGTTCCTCTCTCGCTCTTCACTGTCGTCGCTCCTCCTTTATGCCTCCGCTCCTCCGTGAGAGATGCGAGACCGGTGCGTCGCGCACGTGTCGCTCATTATCAATCGCGCCACCGGCCTCGCGCCGTCCTCCCACGGCCCTCGACCTCGTCGTGCTCGCCACAACTATGTTTATTCAGCTCTTACAGAGATTCTCTGGAGTAAAACTAACGCTCATCTTTTGTGTGATGTACAATAAACTTCACTGAACTCGTCAGTATATTTTGGTCATCATTCGGACGGGTTTTGCTACAGCAGGCTTGTATTAGTGGATAAAAGCAGATGACAAATAAGTTATAACCATAATTTAACTAAACTATACCTGTTCTGTGTCCATACAGCATATATTCTCTTGCTCTGTGGGCATTATTGTCCGACTCCGAGTCGAAATGAACACCGCAACTGAGAGTTTCTGTTCTGATATTATCAGATGAGATTGTCCTGACTCTGAGCGCGAGCTCGTGAGGCTCCGCCCCCTGTGCCGTGCAGCAGCAGTTAATTTGCATTTAAAGGACACACACTAAAATAGCGCGTTTTTCTGAGCCCCAAAAAAATACAATTTAAACATGCTGTAAAAAATTATCTGTTGGGTATTTTGAGCTAAAACTTCACATGGGTAGATGACAAATAAGGGTGAAACAGCATTTTTTTAAACAAAGTTCTAAATTGATTGAGAATTGTATGAATTTTTAAAGTTCAAATACTGTTGTTTTTGAGGTTAGAGGTTAGCAGATTTTTTTTATCATTATGTAATTTATTAAGCTTTTCTCACAGCTCCAGGCAAAATATGTCCTGCGGTGTGACCTGACATTACTATAACATTCAAATATTGAAATATTATTAATTTCAAATACAAATCAGGTATGTTTTAAGTTTAACAAGTATTCTTAAAGAATGATCATTAAAGTCCCTGTAAAGTCAAAATTAAGTATGTGTTCTGAGTTTGTCACACCACAGAAAAATGTGTTATTAGCCACCCAGCCAAATTTGAATGATAAAAAAAGCCGGCAAGTACATAAAATAAGCGATCAAAATCTTGAAAAAATGAGCAGTAGTCTCTGCTCTCAAACGCTGGGGGCGTGTCCGCTGGCTGCGCTGAAACCACGCCCACTCGCGGGAAAGCTGCCGTCGCCACACTCAACTGTCACCGCTACAGACGGAATGGATGCTCCTAGCAGATTAATTTGTTTTACAAAGCCATACATGTTCGAGCCTGGACTACCTACTATAATTATAACATAAGCACACAAGGCAACTTACACTCATTGGTGGGCACGCACTGCCGATGATGGCACCAGTTGTCGGCGCGACGGGAGGATGAAGGCCGAGGCGGGAGATGGTCGGTTCGGCCACATTCACCAGTAACAGCGGATTATCAGTGAATGAATCCCAGTTGTCTCCGACGAAAGTTTATAAAACTATCCTGTGTAAAATGATCACTACAGAGGCGGGTGTTGGCGGTGATCCTCAGCTCTCCATCAAGGTGGCTCTTCACAAAATTAGTCCACCTCTTGCTGATATGATAGTTTTTCGGAAATTTAAATAAGGACACCGATCTGTTTTGAACGTGATCGCATCCAGGTAATACGCATTTCCGTGACGAAGGCATAGCTAGCTAGCAAACTGTAGGATGTAGTAGTAACTAATAGTACTGACAGTAACTCGCGATTGAGTTGCAAACTGATGCGAATGGGCTCCAGTGCGTCATCAAGTAGGGGCGTGTCCAGGAGCTCAGGGGCTCCAGTGCGTCATCGAGCCCCCGTTTTAGCCCCGCCCAAAAAATCCAGAACACAGCAACGGTGAAAAACTGTTTAACGGTTGTAAGAACTGATTTTCCTGTTAAAACAAAACTCACCCTGCAATAACGCCATAAAATGCACCCTGGACAGAAGATAACAAAGGCAGAGCACAGAACCTTGTCCTGCCCAAACTTATCTCATTGTCCCCTTGTTTGACTTCAACTCATCCCCCCTCTCCCTCCTCAAGGAATGTCTATTTAACACATATGGTGCATCTTGAGAATATGTTGTTTTTCCTTTTCATGTTTGGTGTCATTTTAAAGGGCACAGTGCGATTGGTAAAATGGTCTTAATTTCATTGCAGTCATTGGTTTAATGAAAAAGATTGAGAACTTAGGGAAATCCTGTTCTTCTCTCTGGCTGATATCTCTTTAGGATATCTCCAGAAACCAGGTGCTACCCCCCTGGGGTACATGGATTGGCCCAAACAACTCTAAACAACATTTGCTTAACCCCCCTTCTGTTCTGATCTGGTATTTAAGGCGAGGGAATAGAATACACTTTGGGACTCTTTACCAGGATCATCCCCCATAGTGATGTTTCAGTGCTTTCCTGTTGGAAGGCCCTGACACATTACTGTGTCTTTGTCAGGAAAACATTACTTACTTTTAGAGTCATCTTTGAGTAAATTATGTCATGTATTTTTGAATTGGCTTTTAATAATTTACTCCTGTAATTGGCATGATTTTTACCTGACAAATAAATGTTAACCTTGATTTATTCTGCATTCTTCTGAAATCATTATTTCCAGTAGATTAATGTGTAGTCTGGTGTTTCCGCAAATCTTTGTCCAGGATAGATCAAACTGAAGGCACTATGAATGGAGCATGGAGCACATCTTAGATGACCTTCTGATTTCTGACTATCCTGACTTAGCATGTTGTACGCTGCAACTATTATAAAAGATTACACCTATGGGTCTGCAGTGAGCGGCTGCATAGGGTAAAATACTTGCACTGCACCCTCTGACTATTTCAGGACTGGCTAGTTTGTGATCGTGAGCGCGCAGTCGCGACGTGACGTCTCAAAGCGACACTAGGTCCATAATGAACGAATAATTGAAAGTATGGGATAATCAGAATAATCAAAGATCTAAATTAATTCATAATCAATATTTATGAGTATTTTCTAATCAGAAATACAATCTAAATTTGATTATCATTTGAAATTGGAGTCAGATTACGCATAGAGCTAAAGTAATACTAAAACTAAGTTCCAATAAATTAAGTTAACTTCACTGGATCGCTGAAAAGACATACACGCTTTAAACAGCCCGGTCTCACCCCAAAACGTCACATACTGACGCGTCTTGACCAAACGGCAATATACGACGAAAAGGGTACCCCTAAAACGTCCATATGAGACGAAGACATAAGCGCACCAGCAGCGCCTCTTAGCGGTACCCTAACGCATACCTAAACCTACCCATAACCCGAATAGTCACATACGGACGTTTTAGGGGTACCCTTTTCGTCGTATATTGCCGTTTGGTCAAGACGCGTCAGTATGTGACGTTTGGGGGTGAGACTGTGTTACTTTAAACCTTCGCCAGGCCGTTGGATTCCGTCGTTGGGCCAATGGGTGGTCCTTACACGGTCTAACTCCACAATTCAATACTTCACAGTTCACAGTCTTTGTAATATGATTTAGCAATACATTTCTAACATTTATAATGTGTTTAGAATTTTTTTTAGAATTGCCTTTACAGGGACTTTAAAATTCTGCATATATATATTTTTTTTTCACAGCTGTTTTTTATTATATTCTTTGCTTGTGCCATCTTTTACCACTCACTTCAGTGGAAATATTGTGTAAAATGAGAAAAAATATTTGAAAATGTTTATTATTTTTTATATAGTTATAATATGCAATGTTTTCAAATGCATATAATCATTTAAGCTAGTTAACATAGTAAAAGTCGTTTAATTGTGTTTGAAGTGATGTCACACCACATGACATCCCGTCACATCACAGGATGAAATGAGACACTGTATGAACATTTATGGTGAAATTTATTGAATACTTTTGTAACAAACAAATTCATTTGCATCTCTATTTGAACATTAATGAAAACGCAACATATCAGTACAATCTTATTACTTATTGTATGAATTTGAACTAAAAACATAACAGTAAACAAGACATACTGAATAATTCATATTTTGGAGGCGTCAAATCAGACCCAGTCATAAAGACCATTCATTTCTATTTTTAACTTAAAAGACTAAACAAATATCTTGTTTCTCAGGAGAAAGTCATTAAAATCATGCTAAAATAATTAAAAGCATGTTAAAATCATCAATTCAGCTCTTTGAACAAAGATTCCAGTGAACAAGAGAAATTTGACTTCATCCTGTGCTAACCTTTCCCTGTACCTCCTTGTCCTTTCTTTGCTCATGCCTAAAAACTGACAAATCACTTTAAAAACAATGATCAGTGACTGTTAACATACACATACACAAATAAATGAAGACAGATATATATATATATATATATATATATATATATATATATATATATATATATATATATATATATATATATATATAGGTATATTATGTATAATGAAGACAGATATATTTATGTTTAATATATTTATAATATAGGTATATTATATATAATATTTGCAATATTTGTTTAATATATATATAGAGACAGAGATATATTTATATTTATGTTTAATATTGCAAACATAACAGACGAGAATCTAGCTAGACATCTGACTTAATTATGTCACACTACAGGACGGGCTGTCACACCACAGGACTCTTTCACCTTTGCAGCCATTTTGAGTAATTGCTATACACGACTGACCTTGGGCATAACAGTAACTGAATAAGTTCATTGTTTTAAACCAGAATATGATTATTTTTTTTTTAAATATTTTTCTTTTTTCTCGAACTAGATCAGTCTAGATCAGTCACACCACAGGACTATCAAAAATGAACACGTTCATGGTCTGACAGAAATGATGATATATATCAAATTAATAAGAGATTAACACTCACATTTTAACCTCCTTAGCACACCCACACATCTGGGGGACTTCCTGGTAGGGGGCTTGACTAAAGGACCCCTATGGCTCTCCATGTAACTGCTAGTACAAAAATCTAATATCCTATGTCACACTGCAGGACAGCATTTGTGTTTCAAAACTAAATGTACTGTAAATATTATTTTAGTACTTTTTAGCATTTTGAAAACTTAAGTTAATTAAGCTTTATTTAAATTTATCTGCTTTATTTTACTAATATTTACATTTGATGAGTCATCAATGTTACAGTCACACCGCAGGACATTTTGCTGTTCACCTTGAAATATGAACAACACCAAATACATTTTACGTCCCAAAATCATAATATTGAAATAAAATGATGTGCTATGCCCCACTGGCATGTGTTGTTTTAGTTGAGAAATGCAGTTCAGTAAACATTTAAACTTAATTACAGAAAAAAAATGCGTCACGTCATCTGCCCCTCTGGGGACATCAGAGACTTATTTTACATCTTGTGAAAAGAGTCATAATAGGTGCCCTTTAACCCTGGCCTGGTTTCCTGTGTTCTGCCTTCTCTCTGCCTGCTCTGGACTCTTGCTCGCCTTGGATTACTTCTTTCGTCTTGCCTTTTGGATATTGTTTGCCTGACACCTGGACTTTAGCCTGGTTAGCTGGTTTCCTCTTGCCTTGGAAGAGCAAGGTGTGGAGAATGTTGTCAAGGCTGAATGTGACTTTAGGGTTTTCCCCTTTGTCTGCAGAGATGACATTGTCTGTTATGTGAACAAAGTCCTCAGACTGGACCCAACATGAAGACATGATACTGAGCCAGAATCATTCTCTCTCATTGACCTTGATTTTGTATGTTGCAAAACTCTTCTGAGTGATTATAACATGCTTTTCATTAGAGTTTTTTACTGTAATCTTTTTGGCTTTTGCAGTTGGGTCACTGTATTTTCACAGTATGCAAGTGCTGAATATACAGACATTCAATACTATACAATATTCAGTACAATACTATACTTGCAGCGCATACAGCATACAATTTATTCACCTTACTACTGTAAGTTGTCATTACTTTTTTACTCAACTGCAAAATTTGTTTACTTGGTTACCATATACTTTTTTTCTGTAACTGCATGCTTTGGATTCTGAGTTCTCCAATTTTTGATGTCTAATGAGTGATCTGTAGTGTTTATAATATTGACTCGCTTTGTGTATGATTGAAAGCAGTGTTTGATTTCGGGCAAAGATAAAATGGTTTTGAGGCAATCGTTTTATTTTGCCAGAAGAGTCAGAGATTCACTGAATGTGGTTTGAAAATTGTATTTTGTGTTTAAGGTTTTGAGTTATGGTTTCAAGAAATGTGTTTTAGCAATTCAGAAAAACTGTAATGATATGACAGTCAGTTAACAAAGTTTTATAGACATTGTTGATGTGGGTGAACGTGATTTCACCAAGTACAATATGTTCCTGGATCAACATCTTTGTTGATCATGGTACAACTTTCCAATCAACCAATCAGATTTGAGGGTCAAATTTACAGTTTATGGGCCCTATTTTAACGATCTGAAACGCAAGTGTCAAGCGCAAAGCGCAAGTAACTTTGTGGGCGGGTCTTGGGCGCTGTTGCTATTTTCCCGGCGGGATAAATGACTCTTGCGCCCGGCGTAAATCTAAAAGGGGTTGGTCTGAAGTAGCTTCATTATTCATAGGTGTGGTTTGGGCGTAACGTGAAATAAACCAATCAGAGAGTCATCTCACATCCCCTTTAAGAGCAGGCACGCTTGTTCTAAAGCGGATTCCTAACGGCGGATTTGCCAGGCACGCGCCAGGAGCGGTTCACAGCCAAGGAGAGCAACGCTCTTGTCACAGCCGTAAAAGAGAGAGAAATTACATTGAAATGGAGAAACCCACCCAAATTAACTTCGGTTAAACAGGAGTATGATAATTTGGGTAAATGTGTAAGCTAGATGTATGCTTTTATAATAAATTGTCTTTCTATCTATCTATCTATCTATCTATCTATCTATCTATCTATCTATCTATCTATCTATCTATCTATCTATCTATTGTAATAATGTATGATTTGCAAAGATGAAAACTGCTGCTTCTGTGTAGATGAGAGAATCAAAGTGCGCGTTGTGCACACGCTACGTTGATTATGGCCAAGCATGCGCCCTTAAAATAGCATATGAATAACATGCGCAACGCGCCACTGACTTTAAACTATTTTTTCCTGGTTAGTGGCGCAATTGTTTTCTAAACCTGCTAAATAGCATGAGGGAACGTTTGCGCCGGAACACGCCTCCTTTTTGCGCTGAACTGCCCCCGGGAGCGCAAGTGTATTTCTTAGTTAACCGACGTGTGTCTGTGGAGGGAAAAGTCAGCTTTGCACGGGTGCAAAATAGGAATGATACATGCGTCGGTGTACAAAGTCAATTGCGCTGGGTGCAAGATAGGGCCCCATGTCTTAAAGTTTAGGCTTAGACCCATGGTGAGGTGCTTCAACATCAGTGTTATTCACCTATCATTTCCCTCTGATTTTAGGGAAAAGTTATGGGTAGTGTTAAGGCCTGTTCACACCGGGACGACGTTTAACGCCTTTTGACTAAACAAAGGGCGCCAATGTAAGTGTGAACACCGACGCGTAAAAGCATTATTTTTTTTAAAAACGCCTCAGGTTCGTTTTTATGGTTTGATACACCGCGTCAAAAACCATCCGAACAATGAGATTGGCACTTTTGCTCAAGTGTCTGGAGCTTCTGAAGTTATAGTAAAACACAACTTGGCCCTTTAGGTTTAGGGGTAGGAATAGGGTAAGGACTAAATTTTGGGACTGGAATGTTATTCCAGGATCAACAAAATATGGTGATCCAGGAACATGTCTTACTTGGCAAAATCATGTTGACCTGTTGATGTGATAGCAGAATCATTCCTGTGAAAACAAAAGAGGAATTGATTGTCATAATAACAATACACTACTAATATATTCGCTCATATCTTTACTGACATGCTGATTTCCTCTTGTAGTAAATGAGTCCAGCAGCTGCTATGATGATTCCCAGCTCCAGACCAGACACCCCAATGGTGATTTTACTCAGACTCAGAAATAGAAGGGTCTGTGTGGAGTATTACCATAACATTTAAAAGTGGGTAATGTCAGTTCACATGTGTGCATATTATATTGACAAAATCTAAACTGACTGGCAGAAGCTTTAACAAAATTAGACAATTTTATCCCAGTCGATGATCATGGTTTTAATTAAGCTGCCATGCTCAACCACACAGATGATTTTCTCTCCAGATTTGGGAGTATATATCTGGTAGTATAAGTCTCCATCAGCCAGTTCCTCAGGGAACTTCGCATTAGTGTTCATCTCTTTACCATCTCTCAGCCAGGACACTTTTAATTGTTCGGGGTAGAAGTCATATCAACCCGATCTTTTTGATATTTTACGATTTGCTCAATTCGTATGAATTCATACGAATGACTTACCCCTGACCCCGCCCCTAAATCTACCCATCACTGGGGTTTAGATAAATACGAATTGGTCGTGAGATAGTTTCGCTATCTAAGCTTGATTATGAGTTTCACTGAACAAATAAGAGTAGACATTTACCTCACTACTACTCACAATGCATAACAATACATATCGCAGAAGGCCTCAAGATAATAATAAACCTATTGTAATTATTTTATTACAGTTTTTCTCGATTGCTTAAACACATTTCTTGAAACTATGCCTCGTATTCTCAAAACTGTAAACACAAATCCCCAAACATCCTATTTTCAGGTCAAAATGAAGCTCTACACTCAAAACCATTCACTCTTGCTGAAAAACCAAACTTTGCCCTCAGACATCACACACAAGCCCTCAAAATCACACACACTACAACATAGTCTAACACACTGGTGCAATATATTCAAAACAATGTTTCCAAAACTGGTAAGTTATGTTGATTGTGGTTCCCCCCCTCACAAACCTTTTCACATGATGAACACAAAAGACACAACCAATGGATACATTGGCACATGTTTATTAATTAATGTACTACACAGTACAACACACACACACACACACACACACACACACACACACACACACACACACACACAAAAACACACACACACACACACACACACACACACAAAAAAAAATTCTTGCATACAGTTTTTGCCCGTTGCTTGAACACATTTTGCAAAACTTCGCTCATTGTGCCAAAACTCTACACACAAGTAAACATGACACAACACTGGGAAATATACCATTCACATCTGTGTAAAATTGAAACTCTACTATCAAAACCTAACATTCATTTGTCAAAATGTAACTCTGATGACAAAATGACACATACTTGCATCATATGCATACACTTTCAGATCAGGGGGAACACACTAGTCTACTTTATATAAAACAGTGCAGTCTTTAATTTTCACTGTTTATTCAGAAGGCATATTTTCAGAAGGCACATTTTCAAACAACCAAAAAATTGTGCAAAAAAAAAAAAATGTGTCCACAATTGCCCTTTGGCCAATTACATTATGACCCCGTCGTCTTGTTTTGCTCAGGTCGAATTCAGCTTTATCAATGAAAATGAATTCATGAGGCTGTGCAGCTCCATCCATGGCCAAGATTCTCTGTAACAAAAAAAAAAAAAAACATATTACTGTACTACAGTGCTACACATACAGAACCCTCACCCCATCACACAGGTACCTGTGTAGCTCTCCGAATGGATCCATGTAGTACTGATATGGTACATATTCAGCTGCTACTGGATTTCACCAATACTGTATTGTAATTGTAAAGGACAGTTACACTTACCCGTACATATTCAGCTCGAAGTCCTTTGACCCTGACACTGTTCCTCTCAAATGGGACCCTGTAGAGCTGCTTCATGGTGATGTTGTGTTTTCCCAAGATGCGTCTGATGGTGGTGATGCTCACATGGTTTATGTTGTTGAACACTTGCCTGTCTGCAAGTATTTTCTGTAGTAGCTGGTGGAGACGGATGGCATTGTCTGCCCTCACTAGGTCCACAACGGCAAGTTCCTGCTGTTGTGTGTACAGGCGTTGGCGTCCTCCCCCAGAAGGTCTTAGTCATTCTAGAGAAATACAACCACAAATTGTCCTCGGTTTGCTTCTTTTTCTAACAGTATACTTTACTATATATACTGTATCATCCACTGTACTGAAACATGTCAATATAAGTAATCATGGTATTTTTCACAAAAACTACCACTTTGGCTGCAAAAGGAGCATTAGCACCCTGCAATACCCTGTTGTTTTACATGATGTGGTAATGTGATATAGTACAGTGCTGTAAATACCATCTGAGTAGAGTAGAAGGCAGAGAGGTGAAGACATACCTGTTTTCTAGTCAGAATGTTCTTACTGATGCCACTGTGAAGCGGCTTAGATGTGGGTGGACTCTCTGCCCAGCCTCATAGTCAGGCCATGATTGATGACATGGTCCACCAAAGTTGCTCTTATATCGTCAGAAATAGGGGTGGGTGCATGGCCTCTTCGACCTTGACCTTGTCCTCTTCGTCCTCCACGTCCTCCTCGTCCTTCTCATCCTCCTCATCATCCTCGTCCTCCTCATCCTCCACATCTTCCTCTTCCTCTTGCTCTCCCTCCATCCATGCTTGCAAAGTTCTTGAAATGGCTAAACTGAGGGCTTTTTGTAGCTGGCTGATTGGTGTTCAGTTTTGCAAGTAAGTGTCTTCATGTGTGTATTTGAGTGGTTGCAATTACCCGATGTGTTTTGTATTTTGGATACATGTGTTTTCCAAATGGCACCCTGAGATTTCATTTTTGAACGAAGTGTCTTATGTATGAAATAGAGTGTAGTATGCAGGACCAAGTGTGTTGCATAAAGGAGCAAGTGTGTTGCAGAATTGCAACTAGAGTGCAAAGCAGCGCTTTTGTTTAAGGTATGGGTACATGTGTTTGAGGTATGGTAACAAAAGCTTCAAGTTGTGTTACTTTAGTCTAAGCATGGGTCTATAGTGTTCAAGCAACGGGCAAAAACTGTAAGTAAATATAAAAAAAAAAATTTGAGGAGAGAATAAAATAAAAAAGTTTTTTTTTTGTTGTTGTTGTTGTTGTTGTGTGTGTGTGTGTGTGTGTGTGTGTGTGTGTGTGTGTTGTACTGTGTAGTACATGGATGAATAAAAATGTGCCAATGTATCCATTGGTTGTGTCTTCTGTGTTCATCATGTGAAAAGGTTTGTCACAATCAACATAACTTACCAGTTTTGGAAATGTTGTTTTGAATTTATTGCACCAGTGTGTTAGACTATGTTAGTGTGTGTGATTGTGAGGGCTTGTGTGTCCTGTCTGAGGGCAAAGTTTGGTTTTTCAGCAAGAGTGAATGGTTTTGAGTTTAGAGCTTCATTTTGACCTGAAAATAGGATGTATGGGGAACTGGGTGAGACATTATGGATTTGTGTTTACAGTTTTGAGAATACGAGGCATAGTTTCAAGAAATGTGTTTAAGCAATCGAGAAAAACTGTAATAATTGAAAAGCAAATCAGCATTTTAGAATGATTTCAGTGTCACTAAAGACTAATGATGCTGAAAATTCAGCTTTAATAAAAATGACATTTTAAAATATTAAAATAGAAAAACAGTATCTTTAAATTGTAATAATATTTCACAATATTACTTTTTTACTGTATTTTCACAATTCTAGAAACAGATCATGATGTACTTTCTCTTTAGCAGAATATCTCAGACCATGTATATGTGGTTGCAGTGACATTATGTGTTGACAAAATTAGATATTCATTCTTGATAGCATAAGTTTTAAGTAATGTCACTCAAGCACTGCTGTCACTGATGTGTTGTGCAAAGATTGTCTTTACTATGGCTCATCTTACCCGACTGTCCCCTCTTAAAATGGTCAAGACATTAGTGTAGAGAATTTGTTTGTAAAAATATTTTTCTTAACAACTAACACCAATAGTGACTTCTGGTTTTGTATTCAATGCTTTGAAAAAGCTTTTTTGGTGAAATCAGCTGTGGTCCTGGTCACCAATGTACAGGACAATGTGATACCAGCAGTCTTTTGGCATGATAAGGCCCAACAGATACATGAAATATTATATTCAGTAAGATAAACTCAGCAAAAAAATAAATGTTCTCTCAGATTCAACTACTTTTATTTATATTAGTATAAACATTTCAACAACTGAGACATAAACTGAATAAGTTTCACAGACATCTGGTCAACAGAAATGGAATAATGATTCCCTGGAAAAAAAGTTGTCAGTATCTGGTGTAACCACCAGTGTATCTCATCCATGCACTGCACTAGATCTGTGAGATGTTACTTCACTTTTCCACCAAGGCACTTGTCAGTGGTGACATATGTTTTGCCCCTGCAAGGTAAAGTTACTGTAGCCGTGACTTTAATTGTCTACCACCTGTAATCTGTTAGTCCACAGGTGCATGTGCAATAATTGTTTAAGGTTCATTGAATAAGCATGTTCAATTTTGTTTAACCCTATGGGGTCAACAAAAACATCAGTGGATTGTGTGGGTTTTTTCACATAGCAGCAAAACTGATTTAAAATAACTTGAATTTGTGTCAACTTGCAGTCAAACACAAACATTGTGCTTTTGTAAAATAAAGAAAACAAACGGGGTGTGCTTTCAGCCATCTCAGTACAGTATGTGAACTTTTATCTGGAGTGCATCACAAAAATGAAAAACCACAGCGAATACTTGAGCAATATATCTATAACATGTAAGTGTCTACTTTTAAGTGATCTCATTCAAAACAAATATTCTCTGTTTATGTAATCTGTATGGAAAGAAAGCAATGTCCAGTCTGTGAAAGGGGTTCATATTTGTTAATGTATTACTATATTATGAAACAATAGGGAAGATTGTTCAAATCTGATCAAAACTTCCTCATAGTTCCCCCAAAACTTCCCCATGACAAGCACCAGTGCTCCTGTAAAAGAACCCGTTTGTATGTTTACAACAATCATGGTAAACCAGTTTTGAAATATCAGATATGCGTGACTGTCACAAACACAACCAAACTGGATATTTAGGTTTGTGATACTAATCTCATGCATTCATGGAGGCTCGAGCTCATGGAAGTTCCTTTAATCATGTGAAAGTTACTGTCATCTTGATGAGGATATACCTTCCTAATGTTCAACTTGTCATAATATTTAATAACACCTCAGCATTTTAACGTTTGATAATCAACAACCACATACTCAAAACTCAAAAACTCAACCTTGACTTGGATGTTAACAAATGCTTGCTGCAAGAACAGTCAGAGGGGAGTATGAAAGCGTTAAAAATAAATAAAAGAAAAGTTAAGAAAATGTTGATCTCAACATTTTAAAGTCAGCCTCATTATAGGGGACAGTTTGCTAATAAACAGTTTCCTAAGACCAATGTACACATTCTTGATCAGTTTTCTTAAAGCAAAGAAAGAAGAGTTAAAAAAGGCTCATCAGGAATGCTTTAGTTGTTTCATGCATTCAGCACAGCAACAAAGACTTATATCTTAGTTTCAACATTCACAAACTCTTTTCTTTAAGTACATTATTGTGTACAAATAGAGACAAACTTAGCAAGAACAATGATCTCTATTATCTCTATATTTTATATTTCTCTATATATTTGATGCTATATATCATTATTGATTTCCTAAATTTTAGAAACTAAAGGATCATCAACTAAAGGATTGTGGAAATAAGACTGTGTATTATAATTGTGTCATAAAGGATAAAAGCTTCATTATCAGTCAGAATGAGGACCTGAAATATGTATACTTATTTATCATGTTGTACAAGTTATTAGCATTTATAGAGAAATCAACCATCATCAATGAGGTACTAGGATCCTCCCTGTCAAAAAAGCAAAAAAGCAAAAACAAAAAAACCTTACAATGCATGTATACAGGATAGATTTAAAAATACTAATATCAAACTGAATTATTCAAAATCATTTTAACTAACCTGTTGATTTCTTCTTGTAGTAAATGAATCCAGCAGCTGCTATGATGATTCCCAGCACCAGACCAGAGGATCCAATAGCAATTTTGTTCCTCTCAGACTTTGGGAGAGACGGATCTGCCGGGTACACTGGTGTGTTAAATTATGCTGCCCACAAACATATTACTAAAATGACAGTAGGGAAGTACCTCCTCTTACCCCAGTCATAAATCATGGGTTTATTGAAGCTGGCATGCTCCACCATACAGGAGATCTTCTCTCCAGATTTAGGAGTGTATTCCAGTTCAGAGTGAATCTGGTAGTACCAGTCTCCATCAGCCATCTCCATTGTTGAGGTCACTTCAGTGGTCATCAGTTTACCATCTCTCAGCCAGGACACTTTGATGTGTGGAGGATAAAATTCAATAGCTCTTTCTCTCTGCACTACAGGGCCACTGTTCCAGAGCTCCGGAAGTTTCATTCCATACTCATTAAACCCCACAAATCTCCCCAGAGTGCTGTCAAACTGTATGAATAGATATTTATTGAAATAATAGCTGTTAAAATACACCATGTCACTGATATTAGAGGAGCTGTAGATGCATCTTGACAAACGGTATCGGTAATATACATTAGCTGAAAAAGAATGAACACAGAGAACAAACTGTCAGATAAATGTCAAGAAGAAAGAAACAGAAGAACTTGGATGCATCAGTCAGTTGCAGTAGAGGCTTGTCTTTATAAAAAGTACTTGTCAAATAATATTTCCCTTAGGTCCATCACCATTAGAATGAGTCACCCTTCTTAAGATAATGTTTATATTGACTGTTTATATCGACTGCTCGGCTGTCTTTCGACATTCTGTCCAGCTCTTTGTGTGCTACATGGACGAGTAGTATCTAAGAAGAGGCTTTCTCACTGGATAGTGGACGCTATCGCTTCGGCTTATGCGAGCCAGGGAAAGGAACGCCATTTCAACATCAGAGCTCATTCGACGAGGGCTGTTGGCTCTTCTAAAGGCAGAGGTTGGTCTGAAGGCACGTCTATTCGGGATATAGCTAGATTTTGTGCGTATGCACACTTTTAGGATGAAATCTGCAGAAAGTTTTATACATGAGGCCCCTGCTCTTTTCCATACACGAAAATGATCACTGGCAGTTGAGTTCAGTTGCAATATTGCTCAGTTCATTCTAAAAATCTGTATTATATCAGGAATTGAATCCGGCCCCAATGCACAGGGCCGTTACTAGGGCATTAGGCCCTGGTTCTGTTTATTGTTAGCCACCTTTAAAAAAATAAAAATAATAATAATTAATGAGGTTTTGCATAATTAGCATATGAACTATACATACTATGTTTAAGAAAATATTTTTATTTTTGTTTCAATAAAAGGCTTGTAGACTATTAAAGTCTATTAAAAGTCTATTAACCCTTGTATGGTGTTTTAATTTTTTATCAAAAGAAAAATGATACGATTATTTTTTTTTTTTCAAACTCAGACTCATTGGCCTTGGCTCATTTTCTGTGAAGAACATATCAGAACACATTTTCAATGACCACACACTACAGATAAGAACCGAGGACAAAATATCATTAATAAAAACCAGGAGTTAGAGATGCAATCAATTGTAGAAGATTTTTACTGAAGAATGTTTTGCCGTTTCATCAGCAAAAGTCAGCTCAAGAAGAAGAACTCAGCAAGAAGTTTGTAGGCCGCTCTGTGAACACATTTAATACAGCAGCAATTATACTCTAACATGGGTCACTATACTGTATACACCATTATTTCAGGTTGAATGATTCTGATTGGTTAAGGCATTGATAAACTTAGAAAAATTCTACATATGGGCTTTTAATCAGATGCACTTTCAGAAGAACTTTGCTTCCAAGTCAGTTGCAGTTGTTTCCTTTAATGAGGAAGAAAGTTCCAGCTGCGACTCCCAACAATCCAAGAGTCAGACCCACTCCACAGAAAACAGCTGGACCAACGCTTGGGAGGGCAACATCAACATCTGAAGAAGAAAAAAACATGAAAAAGATATTGGAGGCTGCGTAAAATATTAACATTATATATTATATATATTTATATTTATTTTTTTAGCTGCACTGAAATCTAATATCCATTCTTTGGATTTGAAGATGGCACTCACCCCATGTTTTGATCTGAGGTTGACCCTGAAGGGCTATGTGGATCACAGTGCAGCTGTAAATGTCTCCTTCAATAGGTGTAATCCTTAAAGTAGAGAAGACGCTGAAGGTAGCCTCTGCCCTTGGGCGGTACTGGCTTAAACTCATGCCCTCTGTCACATTAACATTATTCTTAGTCCATGATATGCTGATAGATGGAGGATAGATGCCGGTCATATGACAGATAAGGGTGTTCTGCACACCTGGTTGTACATCATCCCTTGGATAGATGGATGTTTGTGGTGCATCTAGAAACAAAAAAATATATATTTTTAATTAATTCAAACAAATATAGATATCACAGTAAACTTTTGAGGCAAAACTTGATTACACTGGATGCATATATGTAACTATAATTTAATTTCTGTTTCCAGATTAAAAGATCACTTCATGCATCATAGTGTAAATCATGAATTTGGCTTTGAATAAAATAAGGTTAAAAGTAGCATTATTATTAAGAATTCATAACAAGAGTTGAATTGTTATGTTGTTATAACTGTCTATACCACTGACTTTTAAAGCATTTGTAGATGGGATATTAATTAGTAATGATCCCCTTTATAAAGAGTTACCATATCCCTGTATGTGCATATGCAGTATTGATGTTCATTGAAAAATGTAAGATTTAATAGCACATTTTCATGCCTTACCCATTTCTGGTGGTGGGCTATTGAAAATGTTAGTCAAAAAGGCTACATCACTTTTGCATCCTTTCATTTCAACAACACTTGTTTCATAAAAATGAGGAAATACAAGAGGATTTCCAAAATCAGGTATTGTTACTACTCCTCTCTTCTGATTAAAGTCGGCATGCCACATTTCCTCTCCATCGATTCCATGCATATCCTCTCCATCGGTCTCAGAGCATCCATGAATTCCAAAATATTCATGGAATCCTGAAATAGAATGAGCATAATAGAGTCAATATTTATACACATGAAATAGCCATGACTCTGAGTCAATTATTTCGCTTCTACTGTTACCACACCCTCAAGACACGATTGTTGATGTTTTATTTCAAGACATTTGTAAGGTTTTTGTCTTTAAAACAATATTTTGTGTAGGATTTTTTTTTTACACATCTCATCCCAAGCCTCCTAATTCCAAAACATCACTTTGTTTGTGTTCGAGGGGTTCACATTTGCATTCTTTTTTGCATCTTTGCGAAAGGTTTGATTTAACATACAGTATATGCTATAATAAACCAAAGGTGTTCTTTACAGTATGTTTTTATATCAGTTCTACAGAGCTCTTTTTTTTCCCTTGTCCGTCCTGGTGCTTGAGCTGGTAATTGGGTCAAAAGACTGAGTTTTTTTCTTTCCTTTGTTATGATTGTACATTGTTTGTTCCCTCACATTCTACACCTTGAGGTACAGTACATGGGGATGCCATCCCATGATGTTTTAAGCAGAATTGGGCAATTTGAGTGTAATGTATTATGTATTTTTATGGTTTAAATGCTCATTCTGTACCTGTGATGTACTTTTGTGTGAAGCCATCAATAACTATTCCTTGTTATAAACTGTTACAAACCTGAATTGTGCTTTTGTGAATTTAAGGACATGGGTCCCTTTCATATCTGTGAAATTAGGCATTAACTATCCAACTGCTTTATGTAGGCTATTCATCAACTCATTGTGTGTCTGTTATAATCTGAGTATACATGAAATGAAATAAATCTCAATCATCTACAATCATTGTAAAACTATTTTAGCTGCATAATTGGCAAATGAAGAATCTAGCTGTATACACAGGGCCGGCGCTAGCCATTTGGGTGCCCTAAGCACAAATGCTTGGTGGTGCCCCCACCCCACCACCCCCCACCAAGGGAATAACAACCATTCAGAATTTCTTAGTTAGGTTCTCTTTACTTTCAAAATAACTGCTGCAAATAAATAATTTTACATTAACAATGGCACCAAACATGAAAAGAAATAAATAATATAAAGGTTAAAATTATAAATACCAAATACCACCACAATTACTAAAAACACAGATTTGGAACTGAACAATGTAAACACAGAAAGTTAAAAGTGCAAAGGTCAGGCACAATATAATAATTCTGTAAATAATTTGACAACTCTGTGAATATGAAAATATACAAACACTGAGATTGTGGGTTTTTTTTTCTTCTAATTGCAGTTTCAAAGTTTAAAAAAAATAAATATATATTTTAGCCATGCAGGGCTAAAGCCCCGGATCTTTTGCACTACTATAGCGACGCCCCTGGACATGCATAGGCGTAATTTGCGGGTAGGACCACTTTTGAAACATCTCGCGGCACGAATGTACCAATACAAACAAACAAAACATCTCCAGTTAACCAGCAGAGCCTTCATTTAATTCGTTTTTTAAATAAGAGTCGATCTAGCGCTGAAATGTGTTGTTTTTTTAAATCAACTGATCAAAGTGCTCGTTGCCGAGCGATCAGTGGCGCGGATACTATGTTTGTTTCTGGCTCGCGCACAGCCTTCACTCAGACGCGCGTTTCAATCCGTTGTGGAGAGACTCTCTATTCGCTCCGGTACAATTAGAAAACAAAAAGCACAAAAAGTGTCCCTGCCTGATATACAACCACTAAAAAACATAATCGGTTTTGATGAGAAAAAAAAAAACTATATGAGTGCGGATTAGAACTCAGAACCTCTGACACGCTTGGCAAAATTTCTACCACTGGACCACTTAAAAACACACATAGTTTTCGTCGGATCAACATATAATAGGCCTCATTGAACGACCACTTAAACCCAATATTAACATGCTTTAGACATATTTTATTTGTTATTTATACTAGTACCCTATTGTGATGATTTTTCACGACCCAGATTTTTTGGTGCCCCCCCAAGCACTTGGTGCCCTACGCGCAGTGCGTGATGTGCGTGTGCGGAGCGCCGGCCCTGTGTATACAAACCAATAGGTAATGCGAGGACTTGAAGTCAATGTGAGTAATGGAATAATGACAAACAAATATATAAATAAACAATCATTCACTTTGATTAATTATTTTTATTTATCACGTGATGATAATGACTTCCACAGCTAACAACTTAACAAAGGCTAAAAGGGGTAAACAGGAATAATAGTTCAGGAAAGGGCAAAGTTACAGTGATTCTGGCATGTGTAGTAAATAGGGTTGGGTATCGGTTGGGTTTTATCCGATACCAGTACCTACTCGGTATTTTTCAAACGGTTCCGGTGCTTAAACGGTTCTTGAAACGGTACTTAACAAAACTAAACCGCACACACTTTATCAAAAATAATACCTCTGTGTGTGTGTGTGTGTGTGTGTGTGTGTGTGTGTGTGTGTGTGTGTGTGTGTGTGTGTGTGTGTGTGTGTGTGTGTTTGATTTTCTGAAAAAGATTTTCTGATTTCTGATTAAATGAAAAATTGTGCCCTTTAAAAGGCTACTGATGTAGCCGAAAACACTTGAGTTAACATCAAAATTTTGTCTTCTCATATTATGACTTTTACAAAACAGAGAAATATCTGACACTGAGCAGAAATATTTAACACACACAGTATAGCCTCATATAAATATACTTGATATTGATATACTTCATACTTGATATGCAAGATTTGCAGTTGGCATTAAAATATTAGACTTATCCGAAGAGGAACACTGGCAGCTGAACTTGAACTTTAGTCAGGCGTGTCAGAGGTTTTGGGTTCTAATCCGCATTCGTAGTTTTTTTTTTTTTTTTTTTTTTTTTACGATTATGCTCATCAGTGGTTGTATATCAAGCAGGGACACTTTGTGTCCATTATATTTTGTGATTTCACCAGAATGAATAGATAGGCGTCGTCTAGGGCTTAAAGGGATACTCCACTTTAAAATGAAAATTTTGTCATCATATACTCACCCTCATGTTGTTTTAAACCTGTATGAATTTCTTTCTTCTGCTGAACAGAAAGGAAGATATTTAGAATAATATCAGTAACCAGACAGTATCTGGTCTCATTGACTTCCATAGGCTAGTAGGAAAAAAAAATACTATGGAAGTCAATGAGACCAGAAACTGTCTGGTTACTGATATTATTCTAAATATCTTCCTTTCTGTTCAGCAGAAGAAAGAAATTCATAAAGAATTGAAACAACATGAGGGTGAGTATATGATGACAGAATTTTCATTTTAAAGTGGAGTATTCCTTTAAATCAAACTTCATTCACGCACATATGAAACCCTTGCATACACATAGGCCTACTAAGTAGTCATACATGTATACTGCTGAATGCTCAAACTAATATGAAATGCTCAACATCACATCTAAATTCGCTCACGCACAAACACGCAAACTCTACACACACGAGACGCGCGGAACTTACCGCGCATACTCATCTGAGACGCGAGCACACACACACGCACACACACACACACACAAACTCTCCGCGCACATAATCATATAGACGGCGCCTCATAAATAGATCGATCTCCGCAACGAAGCGCGTGTCGGAGTGACATTGCGGTGGGCGCGAGCCACAAGAGAAAACACTGTATCCGCGCCACTGATCGCAGCGGCAACGAGCACTTTGATCACTTGATTTAAAAAACGCATTTCAGCGCTAGATATCCTCTTATTTAACAAACGAACTAAATTAATGCTCGCTCTGCTGGTTTACTGGAGATGTTTTATTATTGGATCATTCGTGCCGCGAGATGTTTTATAGGGGGCGGTAAAAAACGTCAGGCACCGAAATCAGGCACCGAAAGTTTCGTTCTTATTCGGTCTGGTTACTACCGTTTACGTCGGAACCGGTTACCTATTGGAACCGGGTCTCGGTACCCAACCCTAGTAGTAAGCAACATGCATGAACTAGGAATATTTTAATACAACAACCCTGAGTACCCTAAAACCACACAGAATACCGTGTACCCTAGCAAGCACAAGACAACCACACAGAGTACCTTAGCAACCGAATAGCAACACCCTAGCAACCACCCAGAATACCTTAGCAAATGCATAGCAACACCCTAGTAACCACCCATAATACCCTAGCAACCACATAGCAACACCCAAGTAACCACCCAGAATACCCTAGCAGCTGCATAGCGACACCTTAGCAACCACCCCGAGTACTAGCAATCGCCCAGGATACAATTCATAGCAACACCCTGTCTAATATTTTTAATCTATCTATCTATCTATCTATCTATCTATCTATCTATCTATCTATCTATCTATCTATCTATCTATCTATCTATCTATCTATCTATCTATCTAAATGTTGCCTTCAACACATTATAATTTTAAGCTTTGAAGCTACTATAAACTTCAAACTTCTTCAAACTGATAACCTTCAAACTTTTCACACTTTCTGATCAGGCTTACTCAAGCCAACTTTGTATCAATGAACGTTTTTATTGAGTTCACGACTGCAAGGTCTTTTTTTCAAATTATCCACTTAAAAACCCCAGTACAGGCTGTGTGATGCTGGCCGGTATTGTTGGCATTATACATGCTATTTTTTTTTTTTTTTTATGTCACTGGGGTTTGAAATCAACTGCTTGTGTTTTCATGTAGAGTTACCTAATAATATATGCTACCTATCAGAATGTTCTTCCAATGCTATGTTTTCATAATTATAACTTCTAAGGTCTATCCATCCATTTTCCAAAACCATTGGACGGTCATAGATTTAAAGTGTTGGGAGCAAAACCTATGCAGATGTAGGGTTTGATTGTAATCAGTAACTTCAACTATTCAGTGTATAAGTTCAGTAAATCTTTAGCCGATCCTGACTGGAATCATGTACACATCCTTACATGTACATTTCAGAATATGTCTTTACATTAGTTGTCTGTTAATATTTTAAAAGCAAGAACCTTGGATCAGAAAAAAGTGTGACCCTAAATAAATAATATAGAAAAATATGTATGGAATTTATTGAATACAAGAACATTTAAAAAATACAAGAACATTCAACAATGATGTGTTCAGATAACTGTAGGCTATTAATTGTTTAGAGAGCATTACCTGCAACTGTGTAGTCTATTCAACTCTCAAATCTGACAGAAACTTGTCTTGCCATGTCTTCATTGTCTACAACTTCTGATAACACATTGCATAGACATTCTAATCATTGCTGATTTTTAAGTGTTCATTGTGCTTTATGATGGAGTACTATAACATTTCTTAGCACCACTAAGGGTGATTTAAAACATGTATATGAAATAGTTCTTGTACCAAGAGTTTTGAACATTACTTGTTACTTGTGGAAAATAGTACCAAGAATACAAATTTTACAAACCAAATTGTGTGAAAGGAAACACAAAAAACCCTTAACAAAAACACAAGCAGGTTTTGAATGAACGACTAATGGTGTTACACATGATCAGTTTAGTCATTTTACAACTTCCTGATTATAAAACTTTAACTTACATTCAGAATCGGTTGAAAGAACAACAGCAAGGGTGAGAATGGTTATGTACAGCTCCATCTTGATAGACGAGAGTCGAGCAAACGTCAGAGAAATATTTAACAGGTGAAAAATCAGGTATTTCCTCTGTAAAGGCTTTTGCATCATCCACTCAGAGTTTGACCCACAGAGTGACATGACTGTATCTAGGAGGAATAAAAGGTTTTCCTCTTTCACCTGTCAGGCAGCTTGCTAAACGTTTTCTAACATGATTCCTTCAGTCTTCAAGTGTAAATACAAAACTACAGTTTTTTTTTTGTTTTTTTTTTACTGCTAAAAAAAGTAATGAGCTTTAGTATGGGTGAGTAACTCACTCAGTTCTGTGTTACGATTGTGGGTTATTTTTGCATGTCAGATTGTTAATATGAACTTTGAACCTTACATTTTAAAGCATATCAAGTTAATACACAGTCACTGTTTGGCCAGAGTCTAACCAGCATTAGTTGTTATTTCAAGGATCTGTTGTTACTTGACTTAACCCATTACGATTACTTCTATTTATGTAAACTAATTTGTCAGGTTAATATAGTCAGATTAAATGACAGTTCTAACTTAAATAAAACCATTAAATTAGTTGTTTCCTCAAGAAGCACACCTTAAGAACACTAAGAAAAACATTAATTGTTTCCCACAACTGTAAATACTTTTATAATGCCTGTGCATCGAATTGGAACAGTCTGGTCTGCACGCACTACGAGGCGAAATATGAAATATGAAATATGAACATGAAATATGAATATGAAGAATAATCCTTATTTAAACCTAACACTCAGAGAAACATAGGAGAAAACCACAAACCACTAAGCACATACGAGAACCGACAAGGGACTGGACATAACAGGGAGTTTAAATACAAGACGAACATAATGACTGACAGGTAATAATTATACGTAACAACAGAAACAAACGAGGAGATAATCAGTAACAGGATTATCCAGGAACTAAAATAAACAAAATAGAATATAAAAGTCTTTAACTGTGACACAAATTTTCTGGGAAATTTATATTTTAATACATTTTAAACCATATTTAATGATTCAGATGCTCAATTCAAAAGCTAATATGTTTTATAAAGAGTCACAGTATGAGTGTAATAATTCTAAAGTGAAAGTGGGATGTTCATTTTTTATTTATTGAAAAATAAAACTGGTCATATAGCCTATGGAATATACACTCATTAAAACAGAATCCCAATCATGTTTCAGTCACAAGACTTCAGTTCAATCACACAAGACTGCTCATCTACCGTGACAATCAAAGCTGAAAAGTAATCAGTTTTTTTCAGTTCAGTTTAGTTTATTTATCCCTTAGGAAATTAATTTTGCACAGGTGCCACACATCACAAACACAAGAACACACAAGTAGACAAATTAAAAAAGGCAAATGGTTACAGGCTATTCAACAATAAAATAGCAGTTGGTATGAATGAGTTTTTAAACCTCTTGGGTCCCCCCCCCCCCCCCCCATTGCTCTATATCTACGGCCTGATGGGAGCATAACAAACTCTTTGTGTAATGGGTGTGATGAACAGTTGATTATCGAATAGGCTTTTTTAACAACCCGTTCTTTAACAATGTTCTGGAGCAATATCTGTTGAACTCCAATTACTTTAGAAGCAGTCTTAATCAGCTTAGTCGTTCTATTTCTATTGGACAGGCTAGTACAATCAAACCATACTATGGCGCAGTAAGAAATGACGGATTCGATAAAACTCAGATAAAACAGTGTCGTCAACACTGAACATATTTTAAAAGTGTTCATTTTTCTTAGGAAAAACATACACTGTTGAACCTTTTTACAAATGGCATCAGTATTAGCATTAAAATTGAATTTGTTATCAATCACTATACCAAGATATCGATATTCATCCACAAGCTCAATGTCCCTTCCATTTATAAACAGTAGGAGAGACTGAAATGGCCGATTTTCTAAAGTCTATAATCATGTCTTTGGTCTTTGATATGTTTAAATTTAGATTACAATTTGCACACCAAGAGAAAAAATCCTCCACCACAGGTCCATAAGATGTCTCTTCATTTGCTAGGAGACTCACAATCACAGTATCATCTGCAAACTTTAACATATACCTATTGTCAAATGTGCTCCTACAATCATTTGTGTACAAAATAAAAAGCAGAGGGGAAAGAACACACCCTTGAGGGGAACCAGTGGAAGAACATAACTTGGAAGAAAACAAACCATTGACTCTCACACACTGAGTCCTGTTCGATAAGAAATTGACAATCCATCCTACTAAATTCAGATCAAGGTTAAAAAATCTGACAAGTTTATCGGCTAACACATGTGGCCTAATTGTGTTAAATGCGGATGAAAAGTCAATGAAAGCTAATCGTGCCCTTGTTTTTGGGGTCTCCAGATGCTGAGCTACTAAATGTACAAGAGTAGTTATGGCATCCTCAACACCCCTCCCTGCTCTATACGCAAAATGGAGAGGATCTAAATTGTCTTCTACATACTTCAATACAGCGGCGGTTTCTTCATTAGGGCGATCGGGCGACGCACCACCAAAGTGTGTAAGGGAGTAAGGGACTTTTTCAATCACTATCTCATTCAACCACAGAGTTACGCTAGCAGTCACTCACTGTTGTTCTGCCTCTGGATATAGCAGCTAGTCCAATCAGCGCCGAGTCACGTTCTGTGGAGTACCGCCTCTTTTTGGGCGATTTCACTCTGGCTGAGAATCGCCCAGAGTCTTCCCATAGACTTACATTCAAAGATTTTTTTTTTCGAACTGCAGGCACTGCAATGCATTCTCTATGGGTTCCGGGAGGGCTCGCACTAACGTGCTTTCGTCATCATACGTAACCTTATCTTGTGCAGCGATTGGTGGAAACAAATGTTCCTCTAATAGTATTTAGCCATAAGCTGAAGTGACATCCAATAATTTCCTCAGTGCATAACTTACATTTCACAGACATATTCTCCATCTGTAAATGTTAGAAAGTCCAGTTTGCTGTCATGAGTAGGCGAGCTTTCTGCAAGCTATACTTCCGTGAACGAGCGCCCCCGCGTGCATGCGCGCCGAACAGACGGAGCGCAATAGAATAGGAGCGCAATTATTCTGACTAAAATATACATTAGCACTAAATTATAAATATATTTAGCTAAAACATTTGTTGTTGAATATTTGTTGTTGTTGGTGAACATAAATGTGCTAGAGAATTTCAAACCTACATGTGTATTTTTATGATATTAGCTCTATTTTTTATTTTTTTGGTTTAGTAAATTTAACTACTACTTTAAAAAACATTATTTTGTTTTTAGATTGTAATGTTGCAATGTTAGAATGTAATGTGATTTGACCCCTTTTTTGGATAGACTGCAGATAGACAGCAAGGTTACACTATGTTTGTTTTTATAACCTTCAATATAAACATTGTTTGTAGGACAATATCGATCAGGATATTAAATATTTTAAAAAAAATTAAATACAGGTTTTTTTTTTATTCAAATAGAAAAATAATAATTAAATACTCAGATTATACTATACATCGCCATTTAGCCCAAAAATTCAGATTTATTTGGCAATTGGCTACCCTACCGGCTGAAGTTTTAGCTAAACTTTAGGCTAATGATAGCTACATTATTATCACTGTTAAATTGTTATTTAACAATAAGCCTACATTCAGTCCTGAATTAAAAATTCAGTTTGTTGTGCCCCCCCAAAATTTTTTAGCACCAGCCGCCACTGCTTCAATACCTCCTCTCTCACGATTTTCTCAAATGTTTTCATCACCAGAGAGGTGAGGGCTACCGCTAAACCTTCGGACTCCAACATTTCGCCACAGGAACAATTGTGGCATGTTTCCAGATTTGTGGGACGATTTGCGTTTTAAGAGACATGTTAAAAATCTGTGTAAATATGCAGGGAACTACACTGCGACCAAAATGGTCGCATATGCGACCTTTTGAAATGCCATTGCGACCGTAATTTTTAATGGGTCGCAAATGTATCACTGATTATTTTTGTACCTATGTTTTAGGCTATGATTTACTATGAACATTTATTAAAAAAGAAATGTGTATTTTAAGAATACGTTTTATAACGTGCACTGCCTATGAGCATTCAAAACATCAAGTTAACTTCAGCCCCGCGACCGTTACTTAGATTAAAACCATTGTATCAGTGCTGCGCGAGCGGCTCTCTCTCTCTCACACACACAAACACGGACGCGCACACACAGAGAGAGAAGATAATTGTAAAATGAAAATTGACGGGCTATAGTTTACATTTAATATTTAATGTTTTATATTTTAACGTGTTCTAACGTGTGCGTTCCTTCATCAGCGCGTAACGTTACATGTGAAGCTCACATGCACTAAAAGCCTGTCTACCAGCGCCTGGATACTAGTTATCTTTCGAGTCTTATTGTGCTTATACTATTAAATACACACAAGGTTTAGATAAACAAAGTCGGTTATGACTAAAGTGAAAGCAAACTTGAGAAAATTGAATAAATCTGCTTGTCAAATGCGTGTATATTAGACGCGTCGCGCGCAACTCTTAAAGAGACAGTAGCAATAGTAAACACGCTGCCGCTTGTCCTTAAAGGGATAGTTCACCCAAAAATCATTTAAACGCACTCTAATGTTGTTCCAAACCTGTATTAATTTCCTTCTAATATTTTCTAATATTTTTCTAATATTAATATTTTGAAGAATGTGGCTATCCAGTAGCTGGTCCCCATTGACTTCCAAAGGAGAAAAATATTCTAAGTCACTGGGGTAGGCCTACATCAACTGTTTGGTTACCCACATTCTTCCAAATAACTTTTATTTTCAACAGAAGAAAGAAACTCATTCGAGTTTAAAACAACTTGAGAGAGTAAATTATGACAATTTGAAATTTTAGGAGAACTATTCCTTTTATGTTAATAAAACAACAAAATGCAAAGAGAAAATCACTCACTGCTCTTGACTGAAGTAGCTTTAATAAGTATCAATGTATAATTTATACAGTGAAGTGTATTTTGTTTTATTTTCATATTTGTTCATTTAATTACTTTCTTCAATGCTACTGTTAAATACACCTACTGAAGCTGAAAACATAAAACACTATTTAATTTGTATATTAAGTTGTGTATGTGTAATGTGCATCTTTGATCTTAATATTTAATAACAAAGAAAATAATGACAAATATTTTTATCTTCACCCCTGTCTGGCATTTTTTTTATATATGTTTTGTTACCCAAGGCTTTGTTTTTAAAATATGAACATAAGTTTTGGCTGTAATGCTCAGTCGCAAAATAGTAAAACCAACATAAAAAAGAATCGTGATAAAATCGTGAATCGTGATTTTCCTGAAAAAAATCGTGATACAATATTTTTGCCATTGGGATAATAAATTAAGTAGCCTATCTTAATTGTACACAATGTTCCTGTTTTTTTTTATTATTTTTTTTATGCCATAACAGCAATATTAATATCGGTTATTATCGGTATCGACCACAATTTTCACATCGGTGCATCACTACTTAAGAGTTCAGGAGTCTGCCCATCTGTGCCAACCATAGCATGTTGAAATCCATTTAGGAGAAAATCTATCCCAACCAATGTTAAAGAAAACAAAAACAAGAAGGCATGTGGTTTAAAAGATGGCAAGTAAAATAAAAAGCACATCTGTATGTAATACAGTTTCATTATTGTTTATTATTATCCAGAGCGGCTAACTATAAATAATTTGTGCGACCAAATCATGTTTTGCGCCAGTAACTGAAAAAGTTAGTAGCGCAAGTGCCACCAGTGGAAAAGGTTAGTGTAGTTCCCTGGTAAATATGCCACTTAACTGTAAATTACACGCTCTCAACACCTAATATTATCTGGTCCAGGGCTTTTTTTTACTTTTATCCTTTTAAAAATCCTAGCCACTGTGGGAGCATCGATATTAAACACCATATTACCTTGCCAAGAATCATACTTCACATTATCATCATCCACATTAAATCTTAAATAAAATGTGTTAAGTTCATTCGCTAAACACACATTAGATGCATGTCCATTTAAAGATATCATAGTTCTATTACTTTCCTGTAAACCTGTCATTAATTTCATTCCATCCCAAACCGCCTTTTGATCAGCATTTAAGAATAGTTGTTCTATTTTTTCTTTGTAATTATGTTTTGCCTTCACAATAGCTGCTCTTACTTCCTTCCTAATACAAGAATAAGCAACTTTGTCACCACTTTTGAAAACAACACTTTTTTCCTTAAGAAGATTTTTCAATTCTGCATTAAACCAGGGCTTATTATTTGAATGCCTGTTAATAACCTTAGTATCAATCACATTATCAACACAGAATGAAATATAACTACACACCACATCAGTCCACTCATTTATATTGTCCGATGATGCTTGAAAAACCGACCAGTCCATACACTCAAAGCATCCTTGTAGGGCCAATATACCATCCTCATTCCATACCTGGGCAGTCCATGATTCTGTGCCTCTCCTTTACAGCACAGTCCTGTATGTTGGGAACAGGTGCACCACACTGTGGTCAGAAAAGCCCAATCTCCTCGAGTGTGACAAGTGATGTACTGTACTGATGAAAATGGCTAAAAGTTTTGTTGCAATTAATGCGGTTAAAATCACCCATAACAAGACATGGGGCATCAGGTGAGATGGACTGAAGTCTTTGAACATTAGCCATGACTATTGAGGGTAGAGGCAGACGTCTCTTCCTTGTTAAGATTCTCACGCACTGCCTCACACCACCCTTTTTGCCTCTTTTCCGTATTTTCCTTCGAGTCCTGCCATCTTCTTCAGAACTAAAGTGCTGGCAGTTATTATAAGCCATAATGTCCTTAAACAGGGTGGGATTTGCACGTTGCCTCGACACCAAGCTGCCTGTATTCAGTTCAAGGAGAAAATCTCGTGCATATTGGATCCGGTTTGGTAATGTTCCAGCGGCAAAGTTGAGTAAAAGTATTAAAAGCAGCAAAAATATGATCCCCATCTTCCTTAGAACCATCACAGAATAATACAAATAAATAAATAAATAATATAAGAAGTAAAAATAAGGATAAAAAAGACTGCAAACAAGCCAAGAAAAACGTAGTCTACTCCAACACACATAAACACAATGGCCCTCATTTATCAAAAGTGCGTACACCAAATTTCCAGCGTACACCTGGCGTACACCCAAAACCACGGTGACTTTGAGATTTATCAATATGGACGTTGGCGTACGGCACGCTCAAATCCTACGCCAGCTCAGGAGGTGGTGTACGCACGTTTTGAGTGCGGGAATGCGCAGAAAAACAATTCCTAACACCACAAAACGCACTTACAAACTAAAAGATATGATATATTTTGACCCACTGTAAAAAAAAAAACAACAACATAGTAATTATAAACTTCAGTGTTTATTTTTGTGCAACATGGACTTCAATGTTTAATTTGTGTGACTTTACCAAAGCATTTGAATTGTAGGCATATGTATTCCTTAAGTTGCGAGCCTGTGCGCTTTACCTGACGTTTCAAGCCTTGTTTATACTTTCGCCTGGCTCCGCAGCGCTAGTCTCCGCACATACTGCGCGCACGCCTCCCCAAACGGACGAGGCGTTTATACTCGACGCGCTCGCCGTTGTACTATTCTTTCTCTTCTTTGCCGTCTTCCGTGTATCCATGGCGTAAAATGAGGGCGTGGGGGGAGCGGAGACTTGAATAAATAGGGGCGTGTTATTCTAATGACGCTCGTTTTCAGCCGCGGCATTTATCAAGGGCAGGTATTGCGTACACCTGGATTTCAAAGGTACGCACAGCTTCATAAATCAGGCGATGAGAGTAGTGTAAGCATAATCTTACGCCAATATATACGCCCATTTCTACGCAAGAATGATAAATGAGGGCCAATATACGTGTGAAATATGCGCAAATCAGCGCGATAAACCTTCGTGCCGGGTTGCGCCTATAGACGATATCATATCCAGAGAGATTGTCAAAACAAGCATCAGCTATCAATATCAAGATGACTTTAGCATTTCCAGTTTATGTATTAAATTATTATTATTATTATTATTATTAGGGAAGGCCTAGGCTATTTTATTATTAAAGTGATAGGCTGTTAAATTGCCACGCAATAATTTCATAGCGCATCACCCCAAAACGTACTCGGTTACTAACGGAACCTCGGTTCTCTCTAGTAGAGGGAACGAGTACTGCGTCTTAGCTAAGACGCTGCGGGAAAAGTCTCTTTTCACGAATATTGAAGCAAAAAATTATCCTTAATTTTAATATTTGTAAAACGCATTTGCAGCAGTATGCTGCCATAGGCAAGACGGCTCGTTTGCTCAATGGCTGTTCTACTAGCAAATGCATAAGCCTATCGAGCGCAGGCTGATGCAACATCAGACCAATGAGGCCACTTCCCGCCGACGCGGGCGTGGCCTAGCCCTATAAAGGTAGCTCGAAAAGGCTGACTCACTTGATTTATTTCATCGAAGAAGCGAACCAAAGTGAATCGTACGCACGGCAAGGAACGCAGTACTCGTTCCCTCTACTAGAGAGAACCGAGGTTACGTTAGTAACCGAGTACGTTCTCTTACGAGAGTTCTCTCGTACTGCGTCTTAGCTAAGACGCTGCGGGAACCCAATGTAAGACGCCGTGCGTGCAGGGATTAACAACCATAAACCTGGAGGCGAACCCAGGATTTACAGTGCACAATCACCAGAGGGACTCACAGAGAGTCCTAGAACAGGAGGAGGAACTCTCCGTTCTGATATGTAGCTGCATCCGCAGACGCAATATATGACATCACTTAGACAAGACGACCTTGACTAAAGTGGGATATGGGTCTTATGTAATACTGCCCGTAAGATAGTAGTAACGCACTGCGCTTGTATTCTCAGTGTTCAATTACACCGATAACAGCTTAGCCTGCAAAGCGGGAACCTCAAGGTTATAAAACCTGATAAATGTAGACGGCGAGGCCCAGCCTGCCGCCATACATATATCCTGTAAGGATATCCCACTAGACCAGGCCCACGAAGAGGCAATGCCTCTCGTGGAGTGCGCTCTGACACCCAGTGGGCACTGAAGACCTCTGGAGGTGTATGCTAACGCTATGGCGTCAACTATCCATCTGGATAGGCTTTGTTTCGAAACAGACATTCCCTTGGAACGTCCACTGAACGAGACAAATAGTTGCTCAGTCTGTCTAAAGACAGCAGAGCGAGACACATATGCTCTTAGAGCCCTGACAGGGCAGAGAGAGCTCAAGTCTCCTTCCTCTTCTAACACCGGCAGGGCGGACAGGGATATAACCTGAGCCCGAAACGGTGTGTTGAGGGATTTCGGCACATAGCCGTGCCTAGGTTTAAGTATGACTCTCGAGTCACTAGGCCCAAACTCTAGACACGACGGGCTCACTGAGAGCGCGTGCAGGTCCCCTATGCGCTTCACTGAAGCAAGGGCCAGCAAGAACACTGTCTTAAATGACAGATGTTTGAGGCTGATCGTCTGGATGGGCTCGAAAGGGGAACCCTTCATGGCCTCCAGAACCGTAGAGAGGTCCCAAACAGGAACCGACGGGGGTCTGGGAAGGTTCAGTCTCCTAGCTCCCCTGAGGAAGCGGATGACCAAATCGTTCCTTCCTATCGACTGACCGAGCGTTGTCTCAGCGAACGCTGCGATAGCCGCCACATATACTTTGAGCGTGGATGGGGCTCTGCCCTTATCCAACAGCTCTTGAAGGAAGGAGAGAACCTCCGTTACCTCACAGTCGAGGGTGAGCATCCCCGAGCCACACACCAGCTGGAGAATACCGACCACTTTGAGGCATAGAGCCGTCGAGTCGACGGTGCTCTAGCCTGAGTGATAGTATTTAGCACTCCTACTGAGAAATCAGCGGGTAACCGTTGAGAGCCCACACGTGTAGGGCCCACAACTTTGGTTGAGGGTGCCAAATCGAGCCCCTGGCCTGCGAGAGAAGGTCCCTTCTCAATGGCACCGGCCATGGGGCAGTGTCTGCTAACTGCATCAGCTCTGGAAACCAAGGTTGGTTCCTCCAGAGTGGTGCTACAAGCAGCACTGAGCATTTCGTTTCCCTCACTCGTTCTATCACCTCTGGAAGGAGGGAGACGGGGGGAAAAGCATAGAGCGGGCAGCGCGGCCACCTCTGGGACAGCGCGCTTTCGCTCTTGGAAAAGAACGCGGGGCAGTGAGCGTTTTCGATGGACGCGAAGAGGTCCACTTCCGCTCTGCCAAATCTCTCCCACAGCAGCTGGACTGTTTGTGGGTGTAGAGACCATTCGCCCGCGGGAATGTTGTTCCCGGACAGTCTGTCTGGACCCACATTCTGTATCCCAGGCACATGAGCTGCTTTCAGCGAGCGCAAGTTGTGCTGAGCCCATACCAGGAGGCGTTCCGCCAACCTGTACAGATCTCGGGATCTGAGACCGCCCTGGCGATTTATGTAGGACACCACAGACATGTTGTCCGAACGGACTAGGACGTGATGGCCCTTGATATGGGGACGAAAACGTATCAGCGCGTTTTCTACTGCCAGCATTTCCAGACAGTTGATGTGTCGGAGCTTCTCTCGTTCTGACCACAGGCCACATAACGGTCTGCCCTCGAGCAGCGCTCCCCATCCCGAGGTGGAGGCGTCCGTAGACACCACTCTCACTCTCGAGGAAGTCCCCAGGCTTGCACCTGTTTGGTACCAGCCGTTCACTGTCCAAGGTTCTAGAGCTGTAACACAGCTCTGGTTGACCTTGAGGCGCAGTCGACCAGAAGTCCACGCTCTGCGTGGTACCCGCGCTTTCAGCCAGAACTGTAGGGGGCGCATGCGGAGCAGGCCCAGCTGAAGAACTGGCGATGCTGAGGCCATGAGACCTAGCATCTTCTGAAACGTCTTGAGCTGGAAGGACGCGTCGCAGCGGAGAGATCTCGCTGCGCGCTGAATGCCGAGCGCGCGCTGTGACGACAGCCGCGCCGTCATAGACTGTGAGTCCAGAACTATGCCCAAAAACGAAATCGTTTGACTGGGGTTCAGTGAACTCTTCGTCCAATTGACTCTGAGACCAAGTTTCTCGAGGTGATCGAGTAACATGGTCCTGTGTTCCACGAGCTCTGATCGTGATTGAGCCAGAATCAGCCAGTCGTCCAAATAGTTCAGCACTCGTATGCCTCTGAGTCTGAGAGGGGTGAGCGCTGCGTCCATGCACTTCGTAAATGTGCGAGGTGCCAGGGACAGGCCGAATGGCAGGACTGTATACTGGTATGTCTGGCCGTCGAAGGCGAATCTCAAGTATTGCCTGTGACGTGACGCTATCTGTATTTGAAAATACACGTCCTTCAGATCTATTGACATGAACCAGTCTCCTTTGCGAATATGCGCGAGGATTTTCCTGGTCGTAAGCATTCTGAAACTGCGTTTCACTAATGCTTTGTTCAGCTGTCTCAGATCCAGTATGGGTCTGCAGCCCCCGTCTTTTTTGGGAACCAGAAAGTATCTGCTGTACAGCCCGCGTTCGCTTTGAGCATGAGATACAGGCTCTATAGCCCCTTTGCTCATCAGTTTTGAAATTTCGGCTCGGAGTAGGTGTGCTACTTCCGAATTCACCGTAGTTTCGACACGCGCCATAAAGCGGGGAGGGCGTCGATAAAACTGTAGCGAGTAGCCTCTCTTTATAATGCTCAGCACCCATTACGAAACCCCTGGAAGCGCTGCCCATGCATCTGCATGAGTGGCTAAGGGTTGGATGCGAAGCGCACTCTGTTGGCTGAGCAACGGGAGCGCTTCGGTGTGCTGTAACACAGGCGTTATGTCTGTGGCATTCGAGGCATGGGGCGCGCTGATGACAGCGGGCAGAGCGCTCGTCCTCGACCCCGCTATGGCGCTTAGCCGAGTGAGGGAGGGCTGAGCGAGTCCCGTGGGACTCGTATCGTCTGTGAGTAAGTGTGGGCTGGAAGCGCGCACCTTTACTACTTTTGGCGCGTTGTCTGTCTGAGCAGAACGAACGTGCACGGGTTTCGTTTTTACAGAAACCGTCAGACGTGCGTGACATAGTGTTTGTGTGCACTGAGGAGTGGGCACGTCTACTATGCAGTGCGCGCGATCGACTTGGGTCGATTTTATGGGCGTGAGCCCTGTGTGAAGGGCTGTGCTTGTGTGTACGGATGGGCACTGAATAGTGGGCATCAGCATTACATTTATAGCACCATCGGCCGTGGCCGGGACACCAGAAAATACACTCTTTATGGGATATATCTGGGTAGCCGTGAAAACGGCTTTTGTGTGCAGGCAAGCGGGCAACTGTACAGGCTTGCGCGTCGCAATTCCTGGAACTGAAACAGCGGCGCGCTTGGGTGGGAGCCCGGCCGCAGCGGGACTCGTACACCGGCGCTTTCCTAGGCGTGCTAGGATGTGTTCGGGGCTTCCGGTTTCACCACAATCCTCTGCCGTGGACCACGCGGCGCGGGGCGACGGCTGGTAGAGCGAGAGCGAGGTCTCGCGCTGCGTTGCTGTCGTGATGACGCAGCAGGAGGAGGGGGCTGTGGCCGAGAGCTCCACTGGGTCGGCTTAGCACGACTCGCTGCAGAACTGGAGCGCTTCGGCAAGAAGTGCTTAAAGGCTTGCGACGCTTTCTGGTCCTCTTCGAATCTCTCTATGAACTCATTGATAGAGGATCCGAAGAGGCCAGCGGGATTCAGCGGGGCGTCGAGGAACGCGGTGCGCTCAGACTCGGCCATGTCTGAAAACGTCAGCCAAAGATGTCTTTCAGCCACAGTGGCGGAAGCCATAACACGTCCCATAGCTTGAGCGGCAGACTTAGTAGCGCGAAGGGTGAGATCCGAAGCGCTTCTCAAATCCGCGAGGCAGATTGCATCAGGTCCCATCTCGTCCAGTTTACGGAGGAGATCTCCCTGGAAAATCTGCAGCGTGGCCATGGTGTGTAGTGCAGACGCAGCCTGCCCAGCAGCGGAAAAGATTCGCGCGAGCAGCGATGACGTCGTGCGGCAGGCTTTGGATGGCAACACTGGTTTCGTCCGCCGTCCAGCAGAGGGCGGGCAAAGGTGCGTCGCTATCGCCTGTTCCACTGGCGGAAGTGACTGGTAGCCTCTGTTTTTAGCATCGTCCAGGGCGGAGAATGCTGGAGAAACAGACGAACGAGTTCGTGCTGAGAAGGGAGCGTTCCAGGCCTTTGCCACTTCTTCATGAAGCTCAGGAAGAAAGGGGGCGGGCTTAGACTCAGGAGAAGCATGCTCACCGGGAAGGAAGCTACCATCCAGCCGGGTACGAGAGGGAGGTGCTGGTGCAGACCACTCGAGGCCGAGACTCGTCGCGGCCAGCGAGAGCACTCGCATCAACTCCTTCTCGATGTTAGCTCGTCTGTTAGGCTTACGAGCAGCGAGCGCGAGATCCTCAGAGCTCGGTCGGGCTGTAGAGGGCTCCGGAATCCGCTGGGAGCGGCGCTTTTTACGGCGCGGCAACGCGGCGGGGAGTGCAGGCTCGGAGAATACTGCCAGGCGAGTCCTCAGAGTCACCATAGGCATAAGCTCGCAGTGAGAGCAGCCGCCGTCAGCGAGCGCGAGCGCTGCATGATCTTCACCCAGGCAGGAGACACAGATGACATGACGGTCTCCCTCGCTGAGTGGGGCTCGGCACGAGCCGCAGGAAGGCATCTTTAAAAAGACGCGAGCTCTTTTACGAGTGTGTGTCGCGGGGCGAACACACACACACACACAGAGGAACAGAAAAGGATATGAGCGCCGAAAGCGCAGCAGATACGGCAGTGGAAGGCGGCGAAGGCCAGCGACTTCAGATGGCTCGTCCCGCTGAGGTGCTTGCACTCAGACGACGCTTGCTTCTACTCGAGATCCAGCGATGTGAGAGCTTCGCTGAAGAGATGAAAAATCAAGTGAGTCAGCCTTTTCGAGCTACCTTTATAGGGCTAGGCCACGCCCGCGTCGGCGGGAAGTGGCCTCATTGGTCTGATGTTGCATCAGCCTGCGCTCGATAGGCTTATGCATTTGCTAGTAGAACAGCCAATGAGCAAACGAGCCGTCTTGCCTATGGCTGCATACTGCTGCAAATGCGTTTTACAAATATTAAAATTAAGGATAATTTTTTGCTTCAATATTCGTGAAAAGAGACTTTTCCCGCAGCGTCTTAGCTAAGACGCAGTACGAGAGAACTCTCGTAAGAGAACCAACGCGCTGTGAGGATAATAAAATATCACACAGGAGCATACTTCTCATTGAAAATAGTCTTAAACATTTAGGTCGATTACAATGAATTATAGGTAGCAAATATAATTAATTATTAACCATTTATGTCCGAACACAAACAGCTTTATTTCAAAAACATTGTTTAACAAATTAATAAAAGAGGCAAAGTAGGCTACATGTAGGCTACATCGCAGATGGCTTGGAAGAAGTGGGTAACGGTTAATCAATTTTGCAACACGAACTGCAGGTAAGCAACAATAATTTGTAGCTAGTTTGAACTACAAAACTTAAAGATCTCCCTCTTTTTTTTTTGCCGGTCGGGAGAGGTTAATCGCCTCTCGTTTCCCCCTGTATAGACTGTGTACAGTTGAGACATAGGTACAGTTGAGACATCTTAAATAACTTGCGTTCGCAGCAAGCACAAGTTATGATTTTTGCTGTGCACATGCGTATTAGTGTCCTCTTTGTTTGTGGGAAATTTGAACAGTGGACGCATCTCCGATCCGAAAATATCAGGAAGAGTTTTTTTTTCTAAAGTAGGACATTCACTTCACCATGCACTCTCCACAATGAATAGCTTATTATCCCTGTATGACTGTTAAACGTAACTGGTATTACCACAAACGTTATTCTGTGCCCTAAAAAATGGCATATTTCATGGTATTGTCTATTGTGTCATGCAAGGTAATTGCAAAATCTAGAGAAATGTGCGAGGTGGTCAGCGGGGGATAGTTGAGACACACGTGTACCAACTGGTCCCCGATATAGTTCTATTAGGAAACACACTGTGTAGTTGTTCAGTGTTGTGATAACAGGTTAAGCGCCGTAATTAGCATAGGACGCAAATGAAAATAAAGTTTGATATTTGTGATATTTAAACTGTGTATTATTAATAAATATGGTTTAATATCTTCTTCCTGCTTTATAAATTTTAACCAGTGCTAATTTAAATAAAATGAATGAATATAAATGGTTGAATAAACAAAAATGTTGCCCAACTGTTATTTTCTTTATTTGTCTTTATTTTTTATATTTAAAATGAATTGTTAGTTACCTTTATATCATTAGAAATGGGTGTCTCAACTGTACCACATATGGGTACAGTTGAGACAAGGTTGAGACAAAAAGCACCTTATTTTTATGAGCTAATTGTGGAAAATATAAACTACTTGTGGGTATTATTGATTGATAATATCTTAGTCTATAAGCTAATTAAATGTCATGTGGCATGTCATGTACGTGGAAATTCACTTATTTTCAGTATCTATTTTTGTGTGAAAAATCAAAACGCAAAAAGTGTCTCAACTGTACTCCGTCTACCCTACACTGCACGAACACTGCACGACAAACGACGCATGACAAAGCTGAAAATCGGCCCGACCCGAAAAAGAGTCGCACGAGTCAGAATTCGGCTCAAAATCGGACGAAAATCGCACAGTGTAGGCTATATGCCCGCCTTTAGTCTTTACAATGGCCCACACTATAAAGTTCCTAGATCATGTGTAATTTTCAAAAATCAGAACTTTCAGAACTGTTTTAATGGAGTTTTTGTATATTTAACTAACTTTTGGTTTTGGTTTTGTTTTGTCAGCTGAATAATATATGTTGTTAAACAACAGTTCGATCCATTGAACACACTGTACTTCTATCCATCACAGCCTTATTTTCAAATTAAATATAGTGCTGTCCTGACTAAGGTCTATGACAGAAAAACACATGAACAATAATAAAAAAAAAAAACTTTGATCACTGGATTAAATCCATTCCAGGTCCCAGAATAAATTTTTACAGATATCAGTATGGCACAGACCCTATAATAGACAAGAGGTGTGCAGGGGAGAGCATTTGATTTTAAAACCACAAACAACTTGATGAAAAGGCAAAGGAAATAAATAAACCAAACTGCAAAATAACCCTTTTTACCTTTTTCATATGAGTTGGAACTTTACTAGTTTGTCACGTAAGTAATAAATAAATAAATAATATATATATATATAGAGAGAGAGAGAGAGAAAGTGAATTCAGGTTGATTGGGACACTTTTTCCATTTTTCCAGTCATCTCAATGGCAAAAAGTGTCCCATTCACCATAATACTTTTACAGCATTTTTAAACTGATAACGATATTCTTTTCTTCCCTATTGTGACGTACATTGACTTGAATTTGTCCATTGGGAATTGATTGGATCATTGTGGCTTGCTTTTGATGTGATCTCATATGAGTGACAGGTTGTGCAGTCCAGATTTTTATGGTGTTTGAGACAAGAGCCTGTATAATTTTTATTTATAACCTCTAGGTGACAGTATTATCCCAACAGTAAATATCACAATAATTAAAAGCCTAAGGGGTTTGATCTTGGCTTTGTGAAATATTAACAACCACAAGATGGCAGTCTAAACTCTGTGATGTACTGACATCCATTCAGGAGATTTCCCTGTCTTTAACCTGAGATACTGAGATATTCTCCAACATGAGGACCCCACAAATTACAAGATGTCTAGAGAATGGATAGATGGAAGATTGCAGTCTAGCAACTATTGAAGTAATTTTGTTTTTATAGATAGATGGTATATGAATTAGGTTTGCTATGTGAACGATTTACATAACATTGTAGAATCTCAGATTAAAACGTCCTGTTTTGTGACACAATTGTTCATCTAAACAATACAATTATTGTTTAAATCAGTATTATGAATTATTTTTGGTTAGATTGGCAAATCATCATTGTTTACTTGATGTACTTAAACTTTAATATTGATACTCTGTCTGTGGTCTTGTGTATCTGGTTTTGCCCACTCATCAGAAAGAAAACGATGACATTTCCCATAGAGTGCTGAAAATAAACTCCCTATGGTTTCGTTTCAGAAGCGTGGCGTTTGACAAACAAAACCACAAGCATGAACTGGTTATAGCATGTTCTTCCTAAACCACTTTCCAAAACCATCCATGAGAGACATATCTAAACAATATGTCATATTAAAAACAAAGCACTTTTTCATGTATTGTAAACAGTTAAGTTTCTCACCACAAATAAGAAAATGTTTTATGTTCAGAATAAGGTCTTTACTTGGACTAATGACATCAGCCAACATTTGTATGTGGGGCCCATATGGGTATGAAATGGGCTGGAAAATGGACCCCATGTATGATTTTCCGCGGGTTACATTATGGCCCCATGTTAATTGCCCAGATGAATTTCATGTAGGATTGCACATGCACAAGACCCATTTCGGTCCCAGCTGCCAATATTTGTATGTTGGGCCCATGTGGGTTTGAAATGGGCTCTGTATGGGATTGTCTGCAGGTTCCATAATGGCCCCATGTTAATTGCCCAGACCCAAGTGGGCAACATGCACAAGACCCATCTCGGTCCCAGCTTAACCCCGCCGACATTTGTATGTGGGGCCATGGGCGTCACTAGGCCCTTTTTAGGGGGGCTTTAGCTTTATGTTCACAGACGCTTGCAGAGCGCAAATTTTAGCAGCGTGACTCGACGCTTCAGTAGTTTATGCTCAAGTGCGAGATAAGATGTAAGTAGCTAAACTAAACATTTCATATTTGACAGCTGTTTTAGGTCATAAATGTTAGACTGACAGTGACAGAAATAATCAGGCAAACTTTTATGTATTTTATATACTTAAAGTGAAAAATAAGAAGACACAGACACAAGATGACTTTCACAGCAGTTATCAATAATATATATTTAATAAATATATATATATATATAACACGCACGCAAAGTGGAAAAGGAGGGGCGGGGAGCAGTGCAGAGAGCTCCGGGTCAGCTTGCTTGGAACAAGGATCACAGCGCAAATTTGAACTATATCGATATATGCGATAGGCTATGGTCTAATTCCATATGGCATTTAATATATATATATATATATATATATATATATATCGCACCCAGCCCTAATCTCAACATAACTTTCTTCTTTTTTTAATTTTTTTATCCGAGCACAGATATTGACTCGTATTTACTCGTATAATACTCGTACTCGACAAAAGTGCTTTATCCGTACTGGATACTCGTTTCAGCTGAGTATCCGGCTCAACTCTAATATTTATATTATATCAATAATATAAATAATATAAATAATATATAGGCCTACCTAATGTAGTCTACTTACCGTAACAGTTGCGCTGTTGAGGCTTGCACATTTATTATACCATATTAGCCTATACAGTTAAGAAACATCACATGACCAGAGTGCTGTTTTCCTGAATACCATCATGACTGTAAACCAGACACTAATTTCACAACAGTTCAATAAACAAATAGTTAAAATTAAGTCACTTACATTTTAGACCCAATGACTGTTTTTGTTCTTTTTCAGCAGCGAAAATAGTTCCAAACAAAGATCACAGCAGAACCATGACGCATCTCTAGGGTTGTAACGGTATGAGATTTTCACGGTATGATAATCGTCTCAGAAAATACCACGGTTTCACGGTATACGATATTAAACTCTCAATCATCAAAAATCATCAGCTACAATGACCCTTAAATGAATGAAAACAGATATGGTTTTTGGTTGAACATGGTTTATGAAAATGCAATCAGATAAAATGTAACAACTTTTGTTTGAGAGGTTTACTAAATTAAAACATGGACAAAAAACTATACACGATAGTAATATATTTCAGTCATTATTTCTTCAGGCTAAACCAAACTTTTTTTGACAGGTTGTACTGAACACCTATGAGTTTCAGTCAGTGTATTTGATGATTATTCTTTTAGAAAAAAATATAAAATGCTCATTAAGTGTTCTCTCAGAGTAGCTCTCGATATGTTCATGTGTTCACGTCTTCACATACATAGTGAGTGAGACAGCAGACGCTTTAAAAACCATGATGAGCATCATGCGTACTTGAGTGTGTACTAGATCTACTAGACGAAACGGCGCTGCTCATTCATACAGAGACACGCTAAATATAGAATTAAGGGGGTCGCACACCAGTCTTTTTGCGCTATATATTCACAGACACGCACATCGCGATTTGATTTACTGCACAGCTATATTTTTATTTATTCATCCATCTATCAAATCGCACGTTTTACGTGGCATCTGTATTGTACTGTAATTGTTTACAATTACAATACTGGATTCCGGGATTCCCTCTGCATGACAGAAATATGGCCTTAACTTATAAATGGAATTACCTTTATCTTCACGGAGGGATGGTGTTCCCGAATATGGGAGAACATGTTCGACGTGTTTCCTCCTTTTGCCGCCACTCTTCGTCCACATCTCTTGCAAACTTGATATCCATCTTAAAGGACAACCCCACGATCGTTTTTCGGAAAATATTCCCATACTGCAGATTTTAATTGTTTTTTTTTCGGCGGAGGATAGAGATTCGCAGCGTCTCGGACATTTTCAGCGCTGTACAGGTATGGGTGGAGTGTAAGCAGTCAAGCTGAAAGAAGTTGCATAGGCCTATATGCGGCAGCGCGGGTGAAATCTGGTTTCATTTTTTTTTTTTTTTTCAAAACCGCGGATAAGCAAATGTGCACGATATGATAATCGTACATGTCAATATCGCAATAAACCGCCATACCGGTATACCGTTACAACCCTACGCATCTCACAGGAACACTCAGCCGTGTTTCATTACTTCAGCGTTTTGAACGAATCGGTTGGGTCAAAGATTCAATTACCCATTCATGAACTGCCTCATTCTGAATAAATCAGCCGTTTGAACGAATCGTTTGAATGAATGACTCATTCATTAAGAAGGTCGCCTCCCGCCAACTACTGGCGGTTTAGTTTCAAAGTATCATTCTTTTCAACATTTCTTATCTGTATATTCAAAAAATATTTAAAACAATCTCATAATCTCATTTAATACAGCTGTAATTTTTCAATGTAAATGATTTCATTTGATTGGTAAAAGCCATATTGTGTCTTATTATTTTTTCAATGTAAATGATTTCATTTGATTGGTAAAAGCCATATTGTGTCTTATTATTCTAATTGAATGTATTGATCAAATTTAAGAATTTGAAATGAAAGATGGAGCATACATTTAATAAAATGTAATAAAATTAGGGAAAAAATGTCCTTTATAAAGGTAAATGAATGTTTTCCAACAGTGGTGTAATGAAACATTGACAATTAAAGTTTGAAGGGAGTAAAACCTCTGTTTAGACTATTAAGGAAATTAAATTTTGCCAAAAGAAGAACTTTTATTTTAAATAAATTTTCATTTTAAAGCAGCCTACTTCTGTCACAGTTCTGTTCTGTTTGAGTGTTTTTGTCACTGATCATATGTCTGTCTTTGTTCTAGTTCCCGCCATTTCTTGATTTCCATGGTAACTGTCATTTAGTTCATTTGTCACACCTGTTTCCTCGTTAGTCTTGTAAGCTGTGTCTTGTTTCCCTGATCTGTTCTCCCCTGTATTTAAGCCCTGAGTGTTTCAGTCTTCACTTGTCGGTCAATGTTTATTGTTAGGTTATCCTTGTTCTGAGCGCACGCTCCCTTTTGTTTGTATCTGTTTAATATTGAGAATTAAATCCTTGGAATCCTTCATCTTTGTGTTCGTCTCCTATTTCATCCTTCCAGAAGCCTGACAGATTGACCGACCATAAAAAAGGAAAAGATGGAGATATGGAGGCAGGCCTTTGTGGCAGGCCTGTCGCGACAAGGCAGGCAAACCAAGCAATTGCTTGGGGCCCCGAGCTGTCCTGGGGCCCCAAGACAACGACTGGTTAAGAATAAAATGCAACGACAAACAGTGGAAGCGCCCCTTTGATAGTCAATGCAGTAAAGTGCAATGACACTGTTATCGGGATCCCCCTCAAGGGGGCCCCCCTCAGTAGTCGCTGACAGCAGCCAGCCAATTGCGTGATCTCTGCTGCCGGCAAAATACAAAAACTCCTCGGCAGTCATTATTAAGCGGAATTATGCTTCAGGAAGCCAGAAAAGAATGAAGAGAAAGGAAGAGGAGGATAAGAAAAAAACAAGATAGTGGTAAGTAGGGGTGTAACGATACACGTATTCGTATTGAACCGTTCGGTACGAGGCTTTCGGTTCGGTGTTCGGTACGCATTTTCAAACCGATCGGTTCGTTGGATCATTTATTTTTCCTGCCGACCAAAATTTCGTTATTTCAAATGTAGGCGCGTTGCGCGTGGCAAGCGCGCTCATAATGTAGAGACGCCGGCGCGACTACAACATTGACCAACATCAAATGGCAAACGTAATGCAAGCGGAACGAAACTGAGCTACTCGTTATTGTGTGGTTGACGGGCCGTTGTTTATCAGTTTAGACCAGTGCAGCGCGAGCCGATCGTGATCATGCGACACTGTTACTACACAGCGCTAAGAGATACAGTAAAGAAAGCATTTGAATTTGCCACAGAAGTAATAACATCGCTGCGAGATCTAGTGAGAAACATTCACATTGTTTGGCAGGAATAGTAGGCTATAATGCCTTCAAGTAACATTACGTCGGTTTTATTTTGACATTATGAATACAATGCCCTCAAATGTTAATCTTAACTAAAATAAACATGTTTATACCTACTTCAATATTAAATTTATTTTTTTCCAAGGAGCTGTTTTGTTTTATATGCTCCTTAGAAGAGTCAATTATAGCTCCAGAATTGCTCAAAGTAAAAAGAAATAATATTTTATGGTGCTAGTTTTAATTAAAAAAAGAAATAAATCAAGGAAATTGGCATTTCTTTCTTTTTGCTGTATCGAAAACATACCAAACCTTAACACGTGTATCGTATTGAACCAAACCGTGAATTTTGTTACACCCCTAGTGGTAAGTGATAAATTACACTGGATAAAATAGCTCCACTTGTCTTGTACAAATGGTGTAATTTTACAGCAGGTAGGCTAGAAAAAATGTTTATGTTAGCTACCTGCCTGACGGCAAATGCTGCTTGTAACAAACAGTTAGTGCAACTTTTTTTTCGAACGGACGGAATATGGTTACATATTATAATATGTTTTTTTATTGGGGGGGCCTCCATGTCCATTTTGCTTGGGGCCCCCAAATTCCTTCAAATGGCCCTGCTTTGTGGGAACCCGCCAAGCTGTCTTCCGGGGTATCCGTGGAGGTCACAGGGGAGGATATGGGCGATATATCTGCACAATCAAACCTATCTCCAGGGATGACTTCTCTGATCTCCCTCCTCTCATCAGCCCAACCAAGCCTGCACTTCACGTCAGTCCAGCCGAGCCTGCACTTCACGCCAGTCCAGCCGAGCCTGCACTTCACGCCAGATCTGCCGAAGCCAAGGCAGTATGCGTCATGCCCGCCGCCCCTGAGACTGTGAGCGTTAAGCCCGCTGCACCTGTGACTGACAGCGTCGTGCCCGTCAAGCCAGAGACTTTCCGCCCAGTATCTCCTGTTCCTGTCCTCAGCCAGAGTCCGGACGAGAAGGACTTAATTGACCTTTTTTCAGAGCTTCCTTCGCCGCTGGTCCCATCCAGCTCAAAGCCCTCTTCATCGCTGGTTCCGCCCAGCTCAGAGCCCTCTTCGCCGCTGGTTCCGCCCAGCTCAGAGCCTTCTTCGCCGCTGGTTCCGCCCAGCTCAGAGCCCTCTTCGCCGCTGGTTCCGCCCAGCTCAGAGCCCTCTTCGCCGCTGGTCCTGCCCAGCTCAGAGCCCTCTTCGCCGCTGGTCCTGCCCAGCTCAGAGCCCTCTTCGCCGCTGGTTCTGCCCAGCTCAGAGCCCTCTTCGCCGCTGGTTCCGCCCAGCTCAGAGCCCTCTTCGTCGCTGGTTCCGCCCAGCTCAGAGCCTTCTTCGCCGCTGGTCCTGCCCAGCTCAGAGCCTTCTTCGCCGCTGGTCCTGCCCAGCTCAGAGCCTTCTTCGCCGCTGGTCCTGCCCAGCTCAGGGCCTTCTTCGCCGCTGTTCCTGCCCAGCTCAGGGCCTTCTTCGCCGCTGGTCCTGCCCAGCTCAGAGCCTTCTTCGCCGCTGGTCCTGCCCAGCACAAAGCCTTCACCGCTGGTCCTGCCCAGCACAAAGCCTTCACCGCTGGTCCTGCCCAGCACAAAGCCTTCACCGCTGGTCCTGCCCAGCACAAAGCCTTCACCGCTGGTCCTGCCCAGCACCGAGCCCTCGTCGCTGGTCCTGCCCAGCACCGAGCCCTCGTCGCTGGATCTGCCCAGCACCGAGCCCTGGTCGCTGGATCTCTGAAGGGTCTTCTCCGCCGTGGCCACCTGAAGGATCTTCTCCGCCATGGCCACCTGAAGGGTCTTCACCACCATGGCCACCTGAAGGGTCTTCACCACCATGGCCACCTGAAGGGTCTTCTCCGCCGTGGCCACCTGAAGGGTCTTCTCCGCCGTGGCCACCTGAAGGGTCTTCACCACCATGGCCACCTGAAGGGTCTTCTTCGCCGTGGCCACCCGAAGGGTCTTCACCGCCGTGGCCACCCGAAGGGTCGTCTCCGCCATGGCCACCTGAGGGGTCGTCTCCGCCATGGCCACCTGAGGGGTCGTCTCCGCCATGGCCGCCCGAAGGGTCCGCACCGCCATGGCCACCCAAGGGGTCTTCTCCGCCATGGCCGCCTGAAAGGCTGTCTTCGCCCTGGTCACCTGAACTGCCAGCTCCGCCCTGGAGGCTCCCTGTCCTGCCAAGCCACGCCCTTGTCAGCCTCCAGGGCGCCCACCCTCCCACCCTATTTGTTGGTCTGTCTACGGCGCGAGGACGCGCCTACCGGCAGGGGGGAATTATGTCACAGTTGTGTTCTGTTTGAGTGTTTTTGTCACTGATCACATGTCTGTCTTTGTTCTAGTTCCCGCCATTTCTTGATTTCCATGGTAACTGTCATTTAGTTCATTTGTCACACCTGTTTCCTCGTTAGTCTTGTCAGCTGTGTCTTGTTTCCCTGATCTGTTCTCCCCTGTATTTAAGCCCTGAGTGTTTCAGTCTTCACTTGTCGGTCAATGTTTATTGTTAGGTTATCCTTGTTCTGAGCGCACGCTCCCTTTTGTTTGTATCTGTTTAATATTGAGAATTAAATCCTTGGAATCCTTCATCTTCGTGTTCGTCTCCTATTTCATCCTTCCAGAAGCCTGACAACTTCAGTGTGATACAGTATGTTACCATATTATCATGCTTAACACTGATAATTTGAATAATTGTAATGTGATGATCAGATGCAGATATCTAAATCAAAGAATACCATAGGTTCGGGCGGTTGGCGGGTGGATTATTTATTTTCAACAGCAGATTCGGGGGACTCAAAATGCACCAGATTAATGAATTTACCTTTAAAATGTAAAAAACATAACATACAAACATACTGTGGGAAACACAGTATATGATGGTACTAAAAATACTAATTCAATTATCTTATTATTAAAATACGTACATGATCAGGATTTTACCACCTCTGCCTTGTTTTGAGCCAGGAAAAACCCTGGGGCTGAGCTAGGATTGCCGCTGTGTGGGGCCCATGTGGGTTTGAAATGGGCTGAAAAATTGGCTCTGTATGGGATTGTCCACGGGTTACATAATGGCCCCATGCCAACTGCCCACATGGATTGCATATAGGATGGCACTTATAAACAGGTGGGCCCCAACTGGGCAACATGCACAATACCCATCTTGGTCCCAGCTTTATTTTTTTTTGTGGGTACTACAAGGGAACTATGGACTGAAATATGGGCTATAAGTGGGTTCGTCCACGGGTTCCATGTTGGCCCCATCAACTTACTCATTTAGGTTTTATGCAGAATTTTACAGGGCTTTATAGGTGGGGCCCAACTAGGAATCATTTGGCCCATCTAGGGATCATCTGGGTTCCATCTAAATGAGTAGCAACACCACACAAACAAGTTTTAAAGCATTAGAGCACACAGTGAGATTGAAATCTTTTCAAATTTCAATTTTATCGAAATTACCAATCATATTATGCTATATTCTGAAATATAATATTAAAGAAGCAGATTTATGTCAGATTAAAGAGAATCTCTTTAAAGTTATATACCTAATTGTTAAAATAGTTAAAATACATATTTTGAACCTATTTGACCCAGTCTTTACTGAAAGCTTTGAACATTTGAACAGGAAAAAAATTGGGGACAGTTAGAAGTAGCAACTATACATTTATCAGTACAGCTTACACTGCAGACAGTCATTTGTGCATTCCAGACACTGTCCTCCTCCATCTCTTGTCCCAGACTATTTTGAGAGTTCCCTCTCAGTTTCTTGCCAATTGATCTGTGCAGTCTTCTTAAGAGCCTCTTCAAAACAAATTTGTTTTTTTTAGAGATTATGATTTTAGAGAAATCATGTTACTTACACGTCACAATACCTTATGAAATAATAACAACTTTTACTCTGGATAAAAAAAAACTAAAAATAGCAAAAAACTTCAATTGGAATGGTCATGGTATTGGAATGTCACTGGAAGGGCATATGGGAAATTAATAGAGAATTATTATTTATTCAGACTATTCCGATTTCATTTTGTATTACAGTTTTTCTCAATTGCTAAAACACAATTTCTGAAACCTTGCTCCATTTTCTGAAAACATTAAACACAAAACCTCATCCTCAAGTACTATTTACAAAACCTCTGACTCCTCTTGCAAAATGAAGCTTTCGCCTCAAAACAGTTTTACCTGTGTTCAAAATCAAACACTGCTCTCAAATCATAGACAAAGTGATCAAAATGATATACACTATCAAGCAGTCAGTAAACTATACACCAAAAAATAGAAAACACATTGTTCGAAACATATAGTTCTAGAAAGATATCTATGGACTGCTTTTCTGTTTGTAGACTTACCCGTGACACCTTACTGTACCATCAAAAAGTTCATTTGTGACATACTGTATGATTGCACTTGATAAAAGGAAATAAAAAGCATATAGTTCTCAGGGAGAAGTACATTTTTTACAGTTTTTTGCAATTGTTATGACAGATTTTTCAATACTTTAAACAATTTTCCAAAACTCTTAACACAGTTAGCACTACATCAGTCTGTGTAAGCTATACTTGTCATGGCTCGAAAGGAACAGTCAAGGATTCAATAGCAAGTGAATACTGGTGTTTATTACAGTTTTTCCCAATTGCTAAAACACAAAAAGTGAATGCCCAGATCAAAGCGTCAAAACCGTACCGTTTGCATGCATGTCTTACACACAGGCACCAAATGAATAAACACACTGTAGGCATTGCACTGCAAACAATTGTGCAACACACGGTGCAAAACACTACACACACAGTGTTGTATGTTACACACGTTGGAAAATGAGGAAACACTTTGCATACAGCACATCCATTCAATAATAAAAACACATGCGACAATAGCAACACCCCCGCACACACAGTAAAACACTTAACCGGTAATTGAACACCAATCAGTCACAGCTGTAGCACTATAAATAGAACTCAGGTATGCGCACCTGTCGTGATACAATTGCGAATATGGAGGCCGAAGGACCCAGGGGAAGGAGAAGACGAGGAAGAGACGGGGGAAGAGGGAGAGGAGAACGAGGAAGAGATGGAGGAAGAGGGAGAGGAGAACGAGGAAGAGACAGGGGAAGAGGCAGAGGAGAACGAGGAAGAGATGGAGGAAGAGGGAGAGGAGAACGAGATGGGGGAAGAGGGAGAGGAGAACGAGGAAGAGACAGGGGAAGAGGGAGAGGAGAACGAGGAAGAGATGGAGGAAGAGGGAGAGGAGAACGAGATGGGGGAAGAGGGAGAGGAGAACGAGATGGGGGAAGAGGGAGAGGAGAACGAGGAAGAGACGTGGGAAGAGGGAGAGGAGAACGAGGAAGAGACAGGGGAAGAGGCAGAGGAGAACGAGGAAGAGATGGAGGAAGAGGGAGAGGAGAACGAGATGGGGGAAGAGGGAGAGGAGAACGAGGAAGAGACAGGGGAAGAGGGAGAGGAGAACGAGGAAGAGATGGAGGAAGAGGGAGAGGAGAACGAGATGGGGGAAGAGGGAGAGGAGAACGAGATGGGGGAAGAGGGAGAGGAGAACGAGGAAGAGACGTGGGAAGAGGGAGAGGAGAATGGCACCAACCTGAACGGGAACCAGGCAGACGCACAACTATCACTGACGACATCAGGGCCACTGTGGTGGACCATGTCATCAACCATGGCCTGACTATGAGGGAGGCCGGGCAGAGGGTCCGGCCCAACCTCAGCCGTTTCACGGTAGCCAGCATCATTCGGACATACCGACAAGAAAACAGGTATGTCCTGAATTAACGCCAAAGGACTGCACAGTACCCACACAGCAAATTGTCTAGTGTTAATGTAGAATTTCCAGTGTTACAGTAATTTAACACTTTTACAGTGGTTTACATATAAACCCTGGGGGAGTGTTACATAATTTGATTGTAACTCTGAGAGTGTTAAATTTGCGTTTTCAAATTTGCTGTGCATCAGCGTTCTGGCTGAATCTGGTTATACAGTATTTCACCACGTACAGTATGACAGTACGGGATGGGGAACAGAACCTAACCATCGACACTAATCATGCATTGTTTGCAGAACTGCCAGGCGACCTGCCGTGGGAGGGAGGCAACGAGTGTTCACCCATGCCCAGGAACTGGCCGTTTTCAACCTTGTGGTGGCAAACAACACCATCACCCTGCGCCAATTGCGTGAGCGCATCCTCGAAGACCAGGCAATTTTCCACAATGTGCACAGTGTCAGTACGACGACACTCGCCCGGGTCCTGCGGGAACACCACGTCAGCATGAAACAACTTTACAAGGTTCCATTTGAGAGGAACAGTGTTGCAGTCAAGAACCTTCGCTATGACTATGTGCAGGTGAGTGCCACAGTACCACTACAATGGCAGTTGTGTGTTTACATGGATATATACCTTGCAGTCGCCCCCCTTCTTGGAGGGACACTGCCAACATTTTGGTGATATCCGAATGTGTCCAACCCAATCCACAGTCATTGTGCGACATTGTAGAGGCAGTACCGCTGTATTCAGGAACACAATAGTGACATTTTGGTATATGCATGTTCTGTTACAGACTGTCCTGGCCTTCTATGCGGCAGCGCAGCAACATGAGTACATCTACATAGATGAAGCTGGGTTCAATCTGGCAAAAACCAGGCGTCGGGGCCGGAACATCATCGGCCAAAGGGCCATCGTGAACATCCCCGGGCAGCGCGGGGGCAACATCACCATGTGTGCCACCATTAGTGGTCAAGGGGTCCTCCATCACCATGCCACCCTAGGACCCTACAACACTGCACACCTACTGGCATTTCTCGATGTACTACATTCTGTGGTCACACAGGACAGACCAGGACAGCCCATGTTTGTTGTCATCTGGGATAATGTCAGTTTCCACCGGGCTGCTCTGGTCCGGGACTGGTTTGCCAACCACGACCATTTCATAGTGTTGCACCTGCCCCCTTATTCCCCGTTCCTAAATCCGATCGAGGAATTCTTTTCGGCATGGCGGTGGAAGGTCTATGACCGCCTACCACATGTGCGCGTGCCGCTCCTGCGAGCGATGGAGGAGGCATGTGGGGACATCGAGGTGGGGTCGATCCATGGGTGGATACGCCACACACGGAGATATTTTCCCCGTTGCCTGGCAAGGGAAGACATTGCCTGTGATGTGGACGAGGTGCTGTGGCCCGACCCCAATCGACGACGAGATCCCTGACATGGACCTGCAATAGAAACACCTACACCAGATGTTCAATACTTATAGTAGTTCTGCACCTGTACACTGAGTTTTGGTTGTGGAAATAAACACGGTTTACAGACTACAAATGTAGGCAGTGTCTTGAGTACAGTTGACCTGTGTGTTGTGTTTGCTTTGACTGTTTATATTGCATGTGCATGTGTGTTTCCTATCGATCCGAAGAGGGCCTTTTCAAGTTAGAGTGTTACGTTTTGATTGCAGAATGTTATTTTGCATTGGCAGTTAGATGTTGATCTCCAAGTGCTGTGTCAAGAAATCTTGTGTGTTGAGTTTTGACACAATGAGCCAAATTTTTAATTTTGTGTGTAAGCAATTGAAAAAAACTGTAACACAAAAGTATAGTGGTAGTGCGGGTTCAGAAGATAGACAGATTAGCAGATTAACAGGCTCGGCAACGCAGGACTCAGTGGGCAGACAGCAAACGGACGATCCGCAAACGATCCTCAGAACAGGCAGATGAATCACAGACCAGGAACACAGGAATTCGCGTCCGATCCTCAGAACAGGCGGATGAATCACAGAACAGGAACACAGGAACTGGAGCGAGGAGAAAAGACCGTGAGCTGAGCCCGTGAACCTCCACAACCATCTGACAAAGACAAGACGAGGTGACAAACAATAGGACATTCTCATTCAGAACAGCTGGCGCTGATCAGCTCATCAGCGATAACGAGCCGTGCTGATAAGCCGCGCCCATTCATACACACACACTCACATAGCGAGGGCGAGTCAATGAATCCATGAATCGTGACAGTACCCCCCCCCCCCTCCTAGGAACGCCGCCTGGCGTTCCCAGACACCCTTACCTGTCGATTGTAATCATCAATAAGGGAGTGATCCAGGATATCCCTAGCAGGAACCCAACTTCTCTCCTCCGGACCGTAACCTTCCCAGTGGCACAAACCGAGCAAGCCAAAACAAAACTGTGAATGTCACGAGCCATCAGTGGCCACCAGAATCGTTGCTTGACTAAAAAACTAGTGCGATTAACTCCTGGATGGCAAGCCACGTTGGAACAATGACCCCACTGAATGACGTCGGACCGTAATCCCTCTGGCACAAACAAACGATTCGGTGGGCAACCGGGCGGAGGTGTTACCCCTTCTAAGGCCGACTTGACCTTCGACTCGACCTCCAATGTGAGTGTGGAGATAAATAGGGTCTCAGGTAAAATGCACTCGGGAGCAGACGGGCGTTCGGAACGGTCAAAAATATACGATAAAGAGTCGGGTTTGATGTTTTTGGAACCCGGGCGGTACGAGAGAGAAAAATCTAAACGACCGAAAAAAAGTGCCCACCGAGCCTGCCTGGAGTTCAATCTTTTGGCGGTTCTGATATATTCCAGGTTCTTGTGATCGGTCCAGACGATAAAAGGTACCCCCGACCCTTCTAACCAATGACGCCATACTTCCAACGCTAACTTTACTGCCAACAGCTCTCTGTTACCAATGTCGTAGTTACGTTCAGCAGGCGATAAACGACGGGACAAAAACGCGCAGGGATGCATCTTGTCGTCTGTGGGAGAACGCTGGGACAGCACTGCTCCTACCCCCACCTCTGACGCATCGACCTCCACCACGAACTGGCGTGATGGATCAGGGGCAAAAAGGATGGGGGCTGAAACGAAGCGGCCTTTCAGTTTAGCAAACACAGCCTCAGCTGTGTCTGACCACCTGAACGCCGTTCTGGGGGAGGTCAAGGCAGTCAGAGGCGTGGCTAGTTGGCTGAAGTTGCGAATAAAACGCCGGTAGAAGTTGGCGAACCCCAGAAACCTCTGTAGGGCCTTATGGGAATCTGGACTTGGCCACTCCACAACAGCCTTAACCTTCTCAGGGTCCATCCGTATTCCCTCAGACGAAACGATGTACCCTAGGAAAGGAACAGACTGTGCATGAAAATGGCATTTCTCCGCCTTGACAAAAAGCCCATTCTCTAGTAACCTTTGGAGCACTCGTCTGACGTGTTGAACGTGCTCCTGGAGAGACGAAGAAAAAATCAATATGTCATCCAGGTAAACATATATGAACTGATCTATCATGTCTCTCAACACGTCATTGACGAGTGCCTGGAAGACCGCTGGGGAGTTGGAAAGGCCGAACAGCATAACCAAATATTCAAAGTGCCCCCTGGGGGTGTTGAATGCAGTCTTCCACTCATCCCCCTTCCTGATGCGAACCAAATGATATGCATTACGTAAATCCAATTTTGTGAAGACTGATGCTCCCTGCAACCTCTCGAAAGCTGAAGACATCAATGGCAAAGGATAAGTATTCTTTACCGTGATGCTGTTCAACCCCCGGTAATCAATACAAGGTTGCAGAGAACCATCCTTCTTCCCCACAAAAAAGAATCCCGCCCCCGCTGGAGAAGAGGAAGGGCGGATGAACCCCGTTGCTAGAGAATCCGAAATATATTTCTCCATAGCCTCCCTTTCTGGAACAGAGAGCGAATATAACTTGCCCTTAGGCGGAGACGTACCTGGAAGTAAATCTATAGCACAGTCATAGGGACGATGCGGAGGAAGAGAAGCAGCCCGGGACTTACTGAACACTTCCTTCAGGTCGAGGTACTCCGGTACCACGTTAGACAGATTCACTGGCTCCTCCTGCAACACAGAACAAGAAACAGACGGAACAGCAGACGAAAGACATGAGGCATAACATAGATCACTCCAACCGGATACAGAGTTCTGACCCCACTCTATCCTGGGTCCGTGTTTAGCCAACCACGGATGACCCAGGACAATGGGAGCGTGAGGTGACTGGGTGAGGTAGAGTGAGATCCTTTCAGAGTGGTTACCCGAGGTGATGAGTGTGATGAGACCAGTGACGTGAGTAATCCCTGGGAGTTCCTGTCCATTTAGTGCGTGGATCGTGATGGTGCAGGGCCGTGACGGGAATGTGAAGCTTGTGCGCCAAAGAAAAGTCCATAAGATTGCCCTCCGCACCCGAATCCACCAGCGCCTGGCCGTTGAAGGAGCGGTCTGCCCACTGGAGTCTCACCGGGAGGAAGGTGGCGTTCGAGGTTCTGGTCATGGATATCCCGCCCGACAGTAGGCTCCGTCCTACCGCCCGCCTTGGCCTTTTAAAGGGCAGGTGGAGACAGGTGCAGAGTTGTTGTTCTGACGGAGATCTGCAAGTTGGCGGGCCGCCTTGCGTCCGACGACCCCGCGGTCGAACACGCGCCTCATCTCCTGCTCGAGTGCTTGGAACGAGGAGCAGCAGCTGTGTTGATTTTGCCACACCGCTGTTCCCCACAGAGCCGCGCGTCCAGACAACAGTGTCATGACAAGTGCCACTTTACTCTCCTCGGAGGAAAACGTCACAGGCTGAAGAGAGAAGTAAATCGAACATTTAGTTAAAAAGGTTCGACACATATTAGGTTCTCCTGAATACCTCTCGGGGGTGGGGATGCGCGGCTCCGGTCAGTTGATGTTGGGATTTCCTGGGGGAACAGGCGGGGGCGGTGCTGGCGCAGTGGGACCTCTCAGATGTTGTAATTGAGAGGTGAGCTCGGACACCTGCGTTACCAGAGCCTGTATCGCCCGACCCGAGGCACCGATCTGTTCATCCTGACGATCCATGAGGGCGTGGTTACCGGCAAACATCTGCTCAAGACTGACTGCCCTCGCTGAATCCATGGTCTGGTCAGATGGTTCTGTCATGGCTCGAAAAGTATAGTGGTAGTGCAGGTTCAGAAGATAGACAGATTAGCAGATTAACAGGCTCGGCAACGCAGGACTCAGTGGGCTCACATAGCGAGGGCGAGTCAATGAATCCATGAATCGTGACAATACTATTAACACCTTTCTTGTTGCTTTAACAGAAAATGCATACAATTAACACAAATTTAAAATGCTTGAACTTCTTTTACACACAAGCTCAAACAAGACCAAAACAATGGATTTTTACTGCCAAATTTACCAATGCTTTAACACTGTATGTCAGAACAGATAACACCATGTTCTAAACCTAACCTTACAGTTTAAAGTCAAGGTAAACAGATGTTTATATTGTGAATTGAAACACAAATATATCCCCTGTATTTTATTCCATTGCTACTGAGAAACAGCTGATTGAAGTTATGCAAATATGGGACAATGTGGCATTCCACCATTCCCGTCTAGTCACAGCCTGGTTTGACGCCCATCAGAGGATGATGTCTATTTTCCTTGCCCCTTACTTCCCTTTCCTCAACCCCATTGAGGAGTTTTCTCAGCCTGGAGATGAAAGGTTTTTGACCATCGTCCACAGGACCAAATGTCCCTCCTGTATGCAAAAGATGCTGCATACCAAGACATCACAGCTGAACACTACCAGGATAAGGCAAGCCAAAAGATTCTTCCCAAGATGCCTTGCTAGGGAAGATATCAGGTGTGATGTGGATGAGAACGTGGACAAATGCAGAAGACCGCGCAGATTAGAGGATGGCTTTTTCTGTTTGTATATTTTGTATTTTCACATACAGTAATACTGTATACATCACTGTACATCACTGATGATGTGCCCTGGTGCATCAGAAGATGTATCAGTACAACTGTTAGACTGGAAAAAACCAGTGACGACCAGGAACAGGCTGGTTGACAACCAGGAATAGGCTGGTGACAGCTGGAGAGACAGACGACAGCTCGGAAAGACGGCAACCGGGGCGGCGTGGGTCAGCAACCCTAACCGCACCTCCTGTGAAGGAGGACCCAAAATAAGCTACGGAACAAACATATGAGATATACCCCCAGGGGAGCCCGAGAGGGGGGAGAATGAGCACCCCAGCCGGACAGACACAAGTTTATCGAACCACAGCAATGGACAAACGTTGACGAGAAGAGAGTGTTTTTGTGGAAAGATCTGCAAAAATGAGAGAGGCCTAAAGATCCATCAAACAAAGATGAAATGTAAGGAGAGACTACAACCATCACAATGCTCAGGACTAGTGCTTGGTGAGACAGAGGAGGAGCAGGGCCCGGAAGCACCCCATAGAGCCCAGAGCCTCCAAGTGGTGCCGCCAGTCCCTCCAAGCAGGCCATCGGAGAAGAGAAGGATCAAGTGGCCTCAAGCCTCTAAAACATCAGAGTGGCAGAAGTTCGACGAGGATGTGGATGCAGTGCTAGAAACAACGGCCAAAGGGGATGTGTAGAGGAGACTGCAGGCTATGACAACTATCATAGTGAGTATGGCTGTGGAAAGGTTTGGAGTTGAAGAAGTAAGAGGGGCTAGGCAGCCCTACAGCATGAACCAGCAGGCGGTTAAAATCCACAACATCAGGACAGAGCTGAAAGCCTTGACCAAACAGTACAAGGTGGCAAGACAAGAAGAGACTCAGTGGGCTCACATAGCGAGGGCGAGTCAATGAATCCATGAATCGTGACAATACTATTAACACCTTTCTTGTTGCTTTAACAGAAAATGCATACAATTAACACAAATTTAAAATGCTTGAACTTCTTTTACACACAAGCTCAAACAAGACCAAAACAATGGATTTTTACTGCCAAATTTACCAATGCTTTAACACTGTATGTCAGAACAGATAACACCATGTTCTAAACCTAACCTTACAGTTTAAAGTCAAGGTAAACAGATGTTTATATTGTGAATTGAAACACAAATATATCCCCTGTATTTTATTCCATTGCTACTGAGAAACAGCTGATTGAAGTTATGCAAATATGGGACAATGTGGCATTCCACCATTCCCGTCTAGTCACAGCCTGGTTTGACGCCCATCAGAGGATGATGTCTATTTTCCTTGCCCCTTACTTCCCTTTCCTCAACCCCATTGAGGAGTTTTCTCAGCCTGGAGATGAAAGGTTTTTGACCATCGTCCACAGGACCAAATGTCCCTCCTGTATGCAAAAGATGCTGCATACCAAGACATCACAGCTGAACACTACCAGGATAAGGCAAGCCAAAAGATTCTTCCCAAGATGCCTTGCTAGGGAAGATATCAGGTGTGATGTGGATGAGAACGTGGACAAATGCAGAAGACCGCGCAGATTAGAGGATGGCTTTTTCTGTTTGTATATTTTGTATTTTCACATACAGTAATACTGTATACATCACTGTACATCACTGATGATGTGCCCTGGTGCATCAGAAGATGTATCAGTACAACTGTTAGACTGGAAAAAACCAGTGACGACCAGGAACAGGCTGGTTGACAACCAGGAATAGGCTGGTGACAGCTGGAGAGACAGACGACAGCTCGGAAAGACGGCAACCGGGGCGGCGTGGGTCAGCAACCCTAACCGCACCTCCTGTGAAGGAGGACCCAAAATAAGCTACGGAACAAACATATGAGATATACCCCCAGGGGAGCCCGAGAGGGGGGAGAATGAGCACCCCAGCCGGACAGACACAAGTTTATCGAACCACAGCAATGGACAAACGTTGACGAGAAGAGAGTGTTTTTGTGGAAAGATCTGCAAAAATGAGAGAGGCCTAAAGATCCATCAAACAAAGATGAAATGTAAGGAGAGACTACAACCATCACAATGCTCAGGACTAGTGCTTGGTGAGACAGAGGAGGAGCAGGGCCCGGAAGCACCCCATAGAGCCCAGAGCCTCCAAGTGGTGCCGCCAGTCCCTCCAAGCAGGCCATCGGAGAAGAGAAGGATCAAGTGGCCTCAAGCCTCTAAAACATCAGAGTGGCAGAAGTTCGACGAGGATGTGGATGCAGTGCTAGAAACAACGGCCAAAGGGGATGTGTAGAGGAGACTGCAGGCTATGACAACTATCATAGTGAGTATGGCTGTGGAAAGGTTTGGAGTTGAAGAAGTAAGAGGGGCTAGGCAGCCCTACAGCATGAACCAGCAGGCGGTTAAAATCCACAACATCAGGACAGAGCTGAAAGCCTTGACCAAACAGTACAAGGTGGCAAGACAAGAAGAGCGGGCACCATTGGCAGAGCTTCGTACTGTGCTCAGGAAGAGACTCCTTACCCTGCGCAGGGCGGAATACCACAGGAGGCGGCGCAGAGAAAGAGCTCAGAAACGCACTGCCTTCATCAGCAACCCATTCGGGTTCACCAAACAGCTCCTCGGACAGAGACGCAGCGGACGCTTAGCCTGTGCAAAGGAGGATGTCGAGCAACATCTTCAAAACACTTTCAGAGACCCCACCAGAGACCAAGATCTAGGACAGTGTGACACCGTGTTAAGACCACCCGAGCCAACGGTGGCATTCGACCAGAGGGAACCCCTCCTGAAAGAAGTTCAAGATGTGGTAAAGAGGGCAAGAACCGGGTCAGCACCAGGACCAAGTGGAACCACTTACAAGGTATACAAGCACTGTCCCAAGTTGCTATACCGACTTTGGAGGATCCTAAAGGTCATCTGGAGAAGAGGGAAAGCAGCGCAACAGTGGCGGTTTGCTGAGGGTGTGTGGATCCCTAAAGAGGAGGACGCCAAAGAGATCAGCCAGTTCAGAATCATCTCACTACTCAGTGTTGAGGGGAAGATCTTCTTCAGCATTGTGGCTAGAAGGCTGGCTGACTTCTTCCTTAAGAACGGGTATATCGACACCTCAGTGCAGAAAGGCGGCATTGCTGGTGTACCGGGGTGTTTAGAACACACAGGCGTGGTCACGCAGCTCCTTAGAGAAGCAAGGGAGAACAAGGGAGATCTGGTGGTCCTCTGGTTAGATCTGGCCAATGCCTATGGCTCTATGCCCCACAAGTTGGTGTGGGAAACACTGGAGAGGCACCATGTTCCAGCTGCAGTCAGAGACCTCATTTTGGATTATTACAGCGAGTTCAGTCTGAGAGTCTCAGCAGGGTCAGTAACATCGGAGTGGCACAGATTGGAGGTTGGAATTATCACAGGCTGCACCATCTCCGTGATCCTGTTTGCACTAGCAATGAACATGTTGGTAAAATCTGCTGAACCAGAGTGTAGAGGCCCCAAGTCCAGGTCCGGGATCCGCCAACCACCAATCCGTGCGTTCATGGACGACCTGACAGTAACCACCGAGTCAGTGCCTGGAGCCAGATGGATCTTGAGAGGCCTAGAGAGGCTGTTGGGATGGGCCAGGATGTCTTTTAAGCCAGGAAAGTCAAGATCCTTGGTCCTGAAGAAGGGCAGAGTGGTCGACAAGTTCCGGTTTCGATCTCAGGAACACCGATCCCTACCATCTCTGAGAAGCCTGTGAAAAGCCTGGGGAGGTACTTTGACAGCAGCCTCAGGGACACAGCTTCAATAAAAAACACCTGTGAGGAGTTGGAGAAATGGCTTAAGAGCGTCGACAAAACAGGCCTACCCGGCAAATTCAAGGCGTGGATATACCAGCACGGGATTCTGCCGAGGATACTGTGGCCACTGCTTCTCTATGAATTCCCGATCTCCACCATTACAGACCTGGAGACGAGAGTCAGCCGCTATCTGAGGAGATGGTTGGGTCTACCGCGGAGTTTAAGCAACATCGCACTCTATGGAAACAGCTGCAAACTGACACTACCTCTGAAATCTATCGAGGAGAAGTTCAAGGTTTTGCGTGCAAGAGAGGTGCTGCAGTTCCGGGAATCAACAGACCCAAAAGTCTCTGGGGCAGGGGTGGTAGTCAAGACTGGCAGGAAGTGGAGAGCAGAGGTAGCAGTGGAGCAGGCAGAGTCCCGTTTGCGCCATGGAGTCCTTGTGGGAACTGTGGCCAGAGGAAGGGCTGGACTAGGAGCCGTTGCAGCCCCCCGTTATGACAAAGCGCGGGGGAAGGAGCGGCGGCAACTGGTTCAGAAGGAAGTCAGAGCAGCTGTGGAGGAGGAGAGGACCAGCAGAGCGGTGGGGATGAGACAGCAAGGCGCATGGACTAGATGGGAGCAAGTTGTGGAGAGGAAGATCTCGTGGACTGACCTGTGGAGGGCAGAACCACACCGCATCAAGTTCCTGGTCCAGGCGGTCTATGATGTTCTACCCAGCCCATCCAACCTGCACCGCTGGGGCTTGGCCGAATCACCAGCATGCCCCTTCTGCCAGAAGAACAAGGGGACCCTTGAGCACGTATTGAGTTGTTGCCCAAAAGCTCTGGGGGAAGGCCGATACCGCTGGCGTCATGATCAGGTGCTCAAGACTATCGCAGAGAGCATCTCTAGTGCTGTTTCCATCTGCCAAAAGTCCAGACCTAGGAAGCAAACCATCAGCTTCATTAGAGCCGGAGAAAAGCCAGGAACAAAGAAAGGAACATCAGGGCTTCTCCAAACTGCACAGGACTGGCAGCTGTCAGTAGACCTGGGCAAGCAGCTCAGGTTCCCCCAGCATGTAGTCAAGACCTCACTCAGACCTGACATCGTCCTGGTATCTGAGGCAACAAAAAATGTTGTCATGCTGGAGCTCACCGTGCCATGGGAGGAGCGAATGGAGGAGGCCTTTGAGCGGAAAAAGGGGAAATATCAGGACTTAGTCAGCGACTGCCACGAACAAGGCTGGAAGGCAAGGTGCTTGCCTGTAGAGGTAGGGTGCAGAGGCTTTGCTGGACAGTCCCTCTGCAGGGCATATACTGCACTCGGCATCTCAGGCGAAAGAAGGAGAAGAGCCATCTGTAACAGCACAGAGGCAGCGGAGAAAGCCTCTAGATGGCTCTGGATTAAGAGAGCGGAACCGTGGTTGAGCTGCCAGGGCACAAGCTGAGGCTTTATCAACCTCAGTTGGGTCGCCTGAGTGAGGGTGTCTGATGTTCGAGAGACCCGAAACACCCGATGACCTCAGGATACATCACTGATGATGTGCCCTGGTGCATCAGAAGATGTATCAGTACAACTGTAAATGGCAGCTATATTGCATATTTTTGTTATCTTGCAGAAATTTCCTGTTGCAAATAAAGCCGTTACTGCAGCATGTCACGGATTGGCCAGGTTCATCCACCACAATCACCCAGCGATCAAAGTCACCTGAGTTTTAACAAGTCACACCTGCACCCCATTAATCACCACCGCTTCATAAGCACACCTCACGCACCTCTCATTGTCCGGGCTCGTTTATCCGAAGCGGACTCATAGTGCTTCTCTCTGCGAGTTTCACTACTAAACTTACCTGTGTTTACTTACCAGTTCTCTACAACGATTCCAGTCTGCTCCAGTCTGTCCAGATCTCATCTTGAGTGGTGTCCGAGCCGTAAGCCTGTCTGTCCCATCAAGTGGTGCGTGAGTGTGTGCTGTCACCTGTCTTCCTCTTCATACGAAGATCATATCCACTCTGAAGTCTCATCCTGCCGGTCCTGCAAAAGATACAACGATCATTCATTCACGAATTACACTCAAGAACTCTGCACCTCTGAACTCTGATACTCACCTAAATTCTGCACGTTGAATCTACTTGACACTCTGCTGTCTAAAAAACATTACATCACTACTTACCTTGTTGTCCGTCTGCTTCCGTAACACAGCAATTCTGTCTCTTTTCTTTTTTTCATAAACCATACATTCTATAAAGCTACTCTAAGAAGAGTCATTTATTTTGTTGTATTGAATTTCTGCTGCAAAAAAACAACAACAACAAAATACATGCATTTACATTACAAACAAAACAAAAATGTAGAGAGACTTCAAAAAATAAAAACTGCAGTGCAAAACACAATCTATGATCAATACAATATACTGTCTGTTGTATAAGGGCATTCCTGACACATAAAATAATGCAGTTTCTGTAATTTCAGCTGTTATGATTGACTAAATGTTCCTGTTGGAAGAGAACATGTGTTAGTGTTTTGAATAATTATTTGATTTTGAAACATGTTTGCAGTGTTTTGTTAGACATAGTGTATTGTGTTAGTGTATTATTGTATTTTGAAATTATTTTTGGAGTTTAGTTTACAATGTGAGATTTTGAGCATGAAATTAACCGCTTTGCCAATTGTGTGTTTTAGGTGTGTTGGTGCGTTAAGAGTTTAGGAAACTTGTTAAATGTTTTGAAAAAACTGTCATAGCGATTGTAAAAAACTGTATCTCAAAACAAATTTCATATTTTTCCGTGATGAACGAAAACATGTTCTATCATAGTAGCTCAAAATTGATGAGAAATTACTACTCTGCTTTGCTCTTTGCACTTTAATTTTTTTGTTCTTCCTCCTCCTTCTACCCCTATTTTTACAGTATTGTACCCTGCATCTCACAAATTTGTCCTTTGTCTCTGTGATACTGTAATTCTTGTTCTCTGTTGATATGAACCTGCAACCAGTCAAAATCTATTGAGCAGTCAGTGCTGTTAACAAATGGAAATCACAATGTTCAGGCCATACAATTTGTTCATTGTACAGTATACAGCCTACAATGCACTGTTCTACAGTATACAATACTAAAAGGGACAAAAATCAAAGGAGTAAACGTGTGATCAGTGTGCTCCTTCTTGTCTTTGCGCTGGGTCAGGCCAGGCCAGAGCACTTCTTCGACATCACAAGCAATATTGTCCCTCCTCCCCCTCTTCCTCTTTCTTGCCCTCCTCCCCCTCTTCCTCTCCTCCCCCTCTTCCTCTTTATTGCCCTCCTCCCCCTTTTCCTCTCCTCCCCCTCTTCCTCTTTCTTGCCCTCCTCTTCCTCCTCGTCGCCCACCTCGCATACGCACTCGTCCTCGTCCTCTCACATTGTTTCTTCTATCCATTCTCAGACTTTCTCCTTCCCACCTTTAACAACCTGTTTGCTCTCTGAACTGGCTTATATTGGTTGTGTCAGATCTTTTGAAACAGGTTAAATCAATTTTGAGTGGTTGCGTTCAATCAATGACGTGTTCTCTGTTTGTATTTGATTGTTGCCACTTGTGTTTACCAGTATGGATGACATGTGCATTAGAGTGCAGAATGTGTTTTGAGAATGAGAATGTGTTAGAGTTTTGCTGAAAAGTCTAAGTGAGATCTGCAAATTGTGTTTTACCATGTGAAATGGTTTAATGTATTGACAACAGACTGCACAATTAGCTAAATGAGTTCAGGCAACTGAGAACTTCATTCAGCCAATGGGTTTTAGTGTTTTAGCAATTGAGAAAAACTGTAATAAAACCAGTTTATAAAGTATGAATATGCAATGTGTTTGAAAGCAATTCATTCATTAATAGAAGTTAACCATTAACCATTAAACAAAAATAATACATTATTTGTCCCAAGAATTTGTCATTTTAATATTAGGTAGTTTCTCACAATCATATTCTCAGTCCATGATAGAATGGGCCGACAGAATGATGCATAATAATGTATTTTAATAAACAAAATGATTGCTAATGATTTATGATTGCTTTTAAAGTAAAAATATAAACAATATTATGCTTTGTGTCTTTGGAAAATAATCAAGGTGATCACAGGTGTGGATGATTCTTACATTACCTGGATTTCTTGACTTTAGAGTCACATTTTTAATAACTTAAGTTAGTATTAAGTGTAGAATCCCGATTCTTTTAGTATTTCAGACAGAGATCACAATTCTGAACAGACAACTTAACAACATAACAACATGTATTTACTAGAGGTTCTGACAAAATGTGAATTTCTGCAGTCAATTTAAAATGTTTAATCTGAATGAAAAAAAAAAAGTTTGAATGAATGATTTTATGACTAAAAAAAATCCTTGTTTCATTACTGGATGAATCAGCGTTTTTGAACAAATCTATAGAATGAATGATTTAAAAAATTACAAATACATTTGTTTACCAGTCTCGTGTCACCACCTGTTTGTGTAACAATGTGAAATCTTTATCTTTAAGTGTCAAGTTTCTTGCAAAAGTTGATTTACTCTATTTTGATTGCTACTGTGTTTATATCTGAACTATAAACTTTTATCGCAGTACTTCTGTGATTACGAGCTGATGTTGTTGTAATATTATATAAGAATATAACAAATGACTGTTGTGTCAATCTAAAATTATCTCCTCATCATTCTGTGAAGTGGTGCTTGTTTCGGACTCTCATCTCATCTTGTTTTTGGCATCTGGGCATCGTTTTTTTACTGCTTTATTAATATAAGCAACACGGCAAAGTTTTTTGTGCTCCTTGTCTCCTAATAAGGACCTGAAATAGGTAAATATAAGTCTGCTTTTTAAAACAACGGAGGATGGTTAGTTTGTGACAACAGTAGGAAACTGCATATTCGTGCACATCAAAAGATTAAATCAGATTTGAAGCTTGTGACTTATAAATGCACATCAACCCGGTGACTTAGCATTTATGTAAACACTATGTTCAGATTGATCAATCAGAATGATTTCATTCTGATAAAAAATAATAATAATGTGGCTACTGACAGCGCCAACACAGATATAAATGTTCACTGTGATCTTACTTGACAAAAGTTTAAGACAAATCGTCATTTAGGAAAATATTGCGTGGGTATTTGAATCGAGATCAAAATCTTTCAACAATTGCAGCTCTAATTTCTAATAATATATGTGTGGCTCTGTATATTTCTGATATGAAGAGAAACATTACACTTAATTCAGAATCCTAACTACACATAGGGCCCTATCTTGCACCCAGCGCAATTGACTTTGTACAGCGACGCATGTATCATTCCTATTTTGCACCCGCGCACGGCGGACTTTTCCCTCCACAGATGCACGTCGCTTAACTAAGAAATACACTTGCGCTCCCCGGGGCGGTTCAGCGCAAAGAGGAGGCGTGTTCCGGCGCAAACGTTCCCTCATGCTATTTTACAGGTTTAGAAAACAATTCCGCCACTGACCGAAAAAATCTAGTTTAAAGTCAGTGGCACGTTGCGCATGTTATTCATATGCTATTTGAAGGGCGCATGCTTGGCCATAATCAATGTAGTGTGTGCACAACGCGCATACACTATGATTCTCTCATCTACACAGAAGCAGGAGTTTTCATTTTTGCATATCATACATTATTATGATAGATAGATAGATAGATAGATAATTTATTATAAAAGCATACATCTAGCTTACACATTTACCAAAATTATCATACGCCTGTTTAACCGAAGTTAATTCGGGTGTGTTTCTCCATTCCCAATGTCACTTCTCTGTGTTTTACGGCCCTGACGAGAACGTCGGTCTCCTCGGCTGTGAACCGCTCCTGTCGTGCGCCTGGCAAATCCGCCGTTATAATAGCAATCCGCTATAGAACAAGCGCGCCTGCTCTTAAAGGGAATGTGAGATGACGCTCTGATTGGTTTATTTCACGTTACGCCCAAACCACACCTATGAATAATGAAGCTACTTCAGACCAACCCATTTTAGATTTGCGTCGGGCGCAAGAGTCATTTATCCCGCCGTATAATAGCAACAGCGCCCAAAGACCCGCCCACAAAGTTACTTGGGTAACACTTTATAATAACTGCACGCTATTAATCATTAGTTAAGCATTAGTAAACAGTTCATTCGTCATTTATAAAGCATTAACAGACATTAATAAGCAGTTTATAAATACAGCTATAAATGCTTTGTTCTTGATTTATAAGCATATCTATAATGTGTTTAATAATTGTATTTTCATACTTTATTAATGATCAACTTATCATTTCTAAATGAAGTATAGCATTATTTACAAAGGTGTTGTCATTTCTAAGACCACTTAGAAAGTGTAAGTAAATGATTAATAAACTGTTTAAATACATTATTATTCAGACATATAGTAATAGTTACTTAGTGTGTTAATAAATGGTTTATTAACATGTATTTCTACTGTAATTCAGGGTTAATTCAGGTAGTTATAAAGCATTTAGTAGTGGTCAATTAACTATTTTTGTGAGCTCATCTAAAGTGAGGACTAGTTATGCCTTGTAAAGCGTTTATAAAGGAGATTTAAAGACTCAGTTTAATATTTCTATGTTCTCTTTCTATGTGTTTGTTTCCTTTTTCTGTTTAGAAGAAAACTGAGTCTATAAATCTCATTTATAAATGCTTTACAAGGCATTACTAGTCCTCACTTTAGATGAGCTCACAAACATAGTTAACTGACCACTACTAAATGCTTTATAACTCCCTGAATCTACTACATTTACTTACACTTTCTAAGTGATCTTATTAATCAATGACAACACCTTTGTAAATAATGCTATACTTCATTTAGAAATGATAAACTGATCATTAATAAAGTATGAAAATACAATAATTAAACACATTATAGATATGCTTATAAATCAAGAATAAAGCATTTATAGCTGTATTTATGAACTGTTTATTAATGTCTATTAATGCTTTATAAATGATGAATTAACTGTTTACTAATGCTTAACTAATGATTAATAGCGTGCAGTTATTATGAAGTGTTACAGTTACTTGCGTTTCACGCTTGACACTTGCGTTTCAGATCGTTAAAATAGGGCCCATAGTGTTAAAGGAGTAGTTTACTTTAAAATAAAAATGATCTCATGATTTACTCACCCTCAAGCCATCCTAGTTGTATGTGACTTCCTTCTTTCAGACGAATACAATCTGAGTTATATTAATAAATACCCTGACGCTTCCGAGCTTTACAGCGGGGAAAATAAGTATTGAAGACGTCATCATTTTTCTCAGTAAATATATTTCCAAAGGTGCTATTGACATGAAATTTTCACCAGATGTTGATAACAACCCAAGTAAGCCATACATACAAAGAAACAAACAAAAATAAGTTCAGAAATTAAGTTATGTGTAATAATGTGAAATGACACAGGGAAAAAGTATTGAACACATGAAGAAAGGGAGGCGCAAAAAGGAATAATAATAATAATAATAATATGTTTATTTTATATAGCGCCTTTCAAGAACCCAAGGTCGCTTCACAATGCAATACAAATAGCAAACAAACAGTAAGCAAACAGATACAAAGGCCATCTGCTTATTACAGACAAACAGATGGAAACAAGCATGAAACTAATTGACAAGAATCAAAGAAAAACACATTGTACTATTTACCCAAAATATACAATTACGACAGAGTATGTAGCAAATAGAACTAAGAAAGTGGAGAACAAAGAAAACGGTGTTGAGGATACTTATTTATTGGGCAAGCTTGAAAAAATGAGTTTTGAGTAGTTTTTTGAAGGTCCGGATGTTGTCGGTCGCACGAAGATTCAGGGGCAGCTTATTCCAAAGCTTAGGGCCAACAACACTAAAAGCCCTACCGCCCACCGTAGAGAGTCTGACCCGGGGTACCACAAGTAGGTTTTCAGTGCTGGACCTAAGGGCCCGAGTTGGAACGTATGGCTGTACCAAATCAACAAGGTATTTGGGTGCCGGGCCATGTAAGGCTTTATACACTAGGATTAACAGTTTGAATTGGATGCGGTTTATTACAGAAAGCCAGTGCAGTTGGTGAAGGATAGGAGTGATGTGGGCAGATTTTTTATTATATGTGAGGGCTCGTGCAGCAGAGTTTTGTACCATTTGAAGGCGGTGTATTGCTTTGGTGGGTAGTCCGCTGTATAATGAGTTACAGAAGTCCAGTCTGGAAGTGATGAAAGCATGAATAACAATTTCCGCATCTATAAAGGTAAGAGAGGGGCGAATACAAACAATATTCCGCAGGTGAAAGAAGCAAGATTTGACAGTCTGACTAATGTGTGAGTGAAAGCTGAGCGTGGGGTCGAACAAAATTCCCAGATTCCGAACAGTTTTTGAAGGCCTAATCTCAATACCATCTATATCAATAAAAATGTCATGTCCGGGTGAACTCTGTGATCTAGGGTTAATCAACAGGATTTCCGTTTTACCAGCATTAAGCTGTAAAAAGTTAGAGGACATCCATGTTTTAAGTTTGTGGAGGCAGGAGGTAACTGAAGAGGGTGGAAAAGATGAGTTGGGATTGAACGTGAAGTAGATTTGAATATCATCAGCGTAGCTATGAAAGTTGAGACCATGCCGTCTGATGATCTGGCCTAACGGTAGCAAGTAGATCAGAAATAGAAGCGGACCAAGAACAGAGCCTTGGGGCACACCGTGAGAAACAGACACAGAGCGTGAGCGATTCTTACCTATCTTAACAAATTGCTGTCTATCACATAGATACGAGGTCAACCACTGAAGTGACGCACCCGTGATGCCTATTTCAGACAATCGTGAGATAAGTGTAGGGTGGCACACAGTGTCAAATGCTGCACTGAGGTCTAGGAGAACCAGAATACTACAAGCACCAGAATCAGAAGCCAGAAGGAGATCATTTAGTACTTTTAATAGAGCTGTTTCTGTGCTGTGATATGTACGAAAACCAGATTGAAGGGGTTCAAAGAGATTATGTCTCTCTAAGTGTGATTGCAGTTGTGCCACAACTACCTTCTCAAGTAGCTTGCCAACGAATGCAAGGTTTGATATTGGTCTATAATTGCTATGAGCGGCGTTGTCGAGGCCGGGCTTCTTGAGGATGGGAGTAATGGCCGCTACTTTCAGATTAAGCGGAACAGTGGCAGTGGCAAGAGACCTGTTAATAAGGTGGGTAATAGGTTGAATGAGTAAAGACAAATGAGTTTTTAGAAGGTATGTTGGAATAGGATCAAGTGTACAGGAGGTAGAATTTGATTTGTTAATCATCTTTTCAACCACAGATGTAGTAGTGAGTGAAAAAGTGTCTAGCGGACAACCAATCAAATATGGAGTTGAAGGAGTAGTGGCAGTAGAAGAAAACGACTGATAAATGTTTTCAATTTTTTGTAGGAAAAAAGACTGAAAACTTTCACAAAGATCGGCAGAACCAGTAAGAGCTACGGTGGACGGTTTGACCAGTTTATTTATTTCTGTGAATAGAGCTTTAGGTTTGCATTTAGCTTTGTTAATAACAGTAGAGAGATATTTAGAGCGTGCGATGTTTAGTGCTTCTTTGTATTTCACTACTGAATCAGAATAGGCTATGGCGTGGACAAGAAGGGAGGATTTGTTGTGGAGTCTTTCAAGACGCCTACATTGATTTTTCAGAACTCTGAGCTCAGGGGTAAACCAAGGAGAGGAATGAGTAGACGGAACAGTTCTAGTTATTAGAGGAGCAAGCTTATCCAATACATCACCAATCGATTTATCATACGTAGAAACTATCTCATCAGGACACAGCAGATTGAGTGAGGAAGGAAGAGCAGAAACAGCAATGGCAGCAGAGAAATTTTCAACAGTTATATTTTTCAGATTTCGGTAGGATATAATTGTGTTAGTTATAGGTTTAACAATGGGAAGTGAAAAATCAAAGAGAATTAGTTTATGATCAGAGATGCCAAGATTATGACCCTGAACATGCACATTGTCAATACCAACAGTACAGAGCAGATCAAGAGTATGAGAGTGAGAATATGTTGGGAAATCGATATGCTGAGATATTTCAAAATAATCCAGAACTGACAAAAAGTCTTTTGCAGCAGTACAATCAGAATCAACATGAATATTAAAGTCACCAAGCATCATTACTCTATCATGCCGGGCAAAAGCGAGAGTGAGAAGTTCAGTCAGATCAGAGCAGAAGTTTGGGTTGTTTCTAGGGGGTCTATAAATCAATAGAATCAGAAGCGGAGCGGGGCCAGCAAGTTGAAGTGAAAGGCATTCAAAACTTGGAACATCAAGAATGTCATACTTAGTCACTTTATAATTGTTCTTAAAGATCACTGCCAGACCACCACCTCTACCACTAAGTCGAGGTTTTGTCAGATAACTATATCCAGCAGGGGTTAATAGGTTCAGCTCAATGAAATCGTCAGGTGTTTGCCAGGTTTCAGTCAGAAAGAGTAAATCCAGGTCTCTCTCAGATGTAACTTCATTCAGTAGTGTGCCCTTGCCAGTCAGGGAACGGGTGTTCAAGAGTGCGCAGTTGTGTCGATGGGGAACATGCGACGAGTAGGTCACATCTTTGGTTAGCGGTATGAGAGTTCTGGCGCGGTGGATAGTCACATCGTTACTATGGTAACGCTCCGATCTCGGCGACAGGATCACAGGTATTGAGAGACAGGAGTCGTAGTTATAAGACCATCTACGTTTAGCAGACCGATGGATATAACGTGTGCGGCGTGCAATTCCGAGAGTAGTACACAAATTAAACGTGGATGATTCCAGACGGAGTGGACGATTTAGGTTATGCAGTTGCAAGGAAGTGTAATTTAAATCCATACCGTGAATGAGAAGCAGAACAAGGCCAGCAAAGCCCAGGGCCAGCAGTCTCAATGCCAGGGAGTAATTAATGAGAAAGTACATCTCTTTGCAGTTTAAGGCAGCACTCACAGAAAGCCGAATGGCCACACACTTAACTACAACACCACGTTAGCCAAACCCAGCTGATTTTAAGTGTAATCCACAAAACTAAACTAAACAGCTCGCTAAACAAGTTAAAACTTGCCTACCCGCTGCATCAGATGTTATGGGACTCACATATATGCAGCGGTAGAGGGCTCGCGGGGAGAGTAATGCGAGGCCACCACGTTAGCCAGACCAAAGAGGGCAGAACCACAATAAAACACTATGCAATGAATAAGGGGAGATTAGCCAGACCAAAGAGGGCAGAACCACAATAAAACACTATGCAATGAATAAGGGGAGACTTACCCACCGAGAGTGCAGAGTGGTAAAGCCGAAACAGTGGGCAGAGGGCTCGCAGGGATTTCACAAAGTGAGACGCTGAACAGAAGTTAGCAGAGATTGTCCAAATTGTCCAGGTAACATTAATGTCAGGGACTTCAGGAAATGTAACATCCATGCAAAAGATGCTTAACTCAAACATCCAACACTGCCCAAAAAAGCACATCCAGAAACCAACAGCAGGTTTATCCCGATTATATATCCAGATTTCGTGTCCAGGGAAAAGAAAACATCCAGATTCTACGTTCAGCAGTTCAGCAGTGCTGCCCAGAAGCAAACAGCGCGATGTTGAGGATGAAACGTAGCAAACAGAAAAAGTCCAGATTCTCCGTTCCAGCAGTGTGGCCCAGAGGCACGCAACACAGTATTAGTGGGGGAAACGTAGCAAACAGAGATTTTCAAAACAAAACAAAACAGAACAAAACAACGATTTGCGATGAGAAGCGGCAGCCATTTCGCGCACAGCGTACTCTCACCGGAAGTGTGTATTGACTTACAATCAATGGAAAGCCAAGACAACTGCTGAAAACTTACAGTAATTAAAAAGCAATCCAGCCCCCGGTCAGTGGAAATTAATAACAGCTGGTTCAGTCCCAAATGATGGCCTACAAAAAGGTCTCATTGCCAAGGTGTCACACAAGACACATCTCATGGTGGGTAAAAGTGAAGAGCTGTCTCAAGACCTTCGCAACCTAATTGTTGCAAAACATAATGATGGCATTTGTTATAGGCGCCATTCTAAGCTTCTGAATGTTCCAGTGAGCACTTTTGGGGCCATAATACGGAAGTGGAAAGACATTAATTTCACCATAAATTTGCCTCGACCAGGTGCTCCTTGCAAGATTTCTGATAGAGGAGTGAAAAGAATAATCAGAAGAGTTGTCCAAGAGCCAAGGATCACTTGTGGAGAGCTTCAAAAAGACCTGCAGATAGCAGGTACTGTTGTCTCAAAGAAAACAGTAAGTAATGTACTCCACCGCCATGGCCTGTATGCACGCTCACCACGCAAGCCATTACTGGAAAAAAAGCATGTTGAAGCTCATTTAAAGTTTGCTGCACAACATTTGGAAAAGCCAGCGAAACACTGGGAGAATATAGTGTGGTCACATGAGAGCAAAATTGAACTGTTTGGATGCCATAATACACACCATATTTGGAGGAGAAATGGCAATGCACATTACCCTAAAAACATCATACAACTTGGTTTTGGCTCTTGGACAACTCTTCTGATTATTCTTTTCACTCCTCTATCAGAAATCTTGCGAGGAGCACTGGTCGAGGCAAATTTATGGTGAAATTATTGTCACTTCTGGTATGGATTCATTAACCTTTAGTTATGTGTGAGGTGGTTTGATTTTACTTCATTTAATACAATTTACAAAATTAGATTTTACATAATTTACTTAGAGTAGTTCACTTTAAAATGAAAATTACCCCATGATTTACTCACCCTCAAGCCATCTTAAGTGTTTATGACTTTCTTCTTTCAGACGAATACTATCAGAGTTATATTAATAAACACCCTGACGCTTCTGAGCTTCTTAATGGCAGTGAATGGCAACCATCAGTTTGAAGCTCAAAAAAGTGCATCCATCCATCATAAACAAACTCCACATGACATTGGGGATGACTAGCTTCCGGCCAAATGGCCATTCGCAGTCTACTTGCGCCTAAAGAGCAACTTGCACATCGGAAGTAGCGTAGTGCGTCATGGAGTAGCGTAAATATCAGCAGTATGTCGCATTACTCGCATAAGTTGCGCTTTACACTTAAGTGCAATCCGTATGTTCGTTTGGCCGGAAGCTAGTTATTTTACTTAATAAAGTTTCAAATATTGAAAACACTTTTTTGAGCTTCAATCTGTTGGTTGCAATCCACTGCCAATGTAGTAGATAAAGAACAATCCAAAAACGGCTGCCCACTGCTCTGGGTGTGTGTTCACTGTTTAAAAGGAAATTAAATCTCAAGTGTAAACAGACCACTGACCTAAATATAAAGACATTACAACAATCAGCATCATCACAAAGTTAGGAAAAAGTGTCTTTAGGCCCTTGATAGATTCTGTCAGAGTTGAACCGTTTGTGCGGCACATTTGAACCGTGTGAACCAGTGATATTTGTCTTACACAAACTCATGGCTTTGCTTCAGAAGGCCTTTATTAACCCCCCAAGAGCCATGTGGAGTTTGTTTATGATGGATGGATGCACTTTTTTGAGCTTCAAACTGATGGTTGCCATTCACTGCCATTACGAAGCTCTGAAGCGTCAGGGTGTTTATTAATATAACTCTGATAGTATTCGTCTGAAAGAAGAAAGTCATAAACACATAAGATGGCTTGAGGGTGAGTAAATCATGGGGTAATTTTCATTTTAAAGTAAACTACTCTAACTAAATGATGCTAAATCTAACTATGTAAATTGTATTAAATGAAGTAAATTCAAAACACTTCACACATAACTAAAGGTTAATGAATCCATACCAGAAGTGACAGTACAGTGTAGTAGATAAAGAATTATTCTCCACCAAATTGCCAGTACTCATCTGGATCCTTGGTCAATCTGGGGTGGGGTGGAGTGGGCTGATAAGTGCTGTAGTGGGAGGTGCATTTTTTGCGTGTCAGGTGGACACCTCTTAATAATGTCTAAGTCTAATAACAAAGTAAACACACACACTAATAAGAATCAAACATATTTATACCAATCTTGTAACCAGACTCCATTGCACACAGCAGACACGTACAAATAGCCAAGACATAGTTAAACAGGTCCAAAAGGTTGTCGCGCACAGCGAACAAGAACATATCCACAAAAGCAAATATTTTTAACAGCACATATACATTAGCCTACGTGATTTAAACTTCTGGCTCTGTCAGGGCGCAGACACACACTCACAGGACACAGCTAATAAGAACATAAAAATAGCCTACGAAAAATTTAAACTGTCCACAGGCTGACAGCGCACAGCGGACACGAACATATCCAACTATAGGCACATTTTCACCGTTTCAAAAGCCCAATTTGCACAGCACACAATAATATAACCAAATACATTTTTGCAGCAAAATTATCAGTGTGAAATTAATGCTTATGTTATGTTAAACTGTTCAGCGGCAGCTCATAATAAACCAAACGTTTTACCTTGAGCAGGGTGCTCCTGTTAAATTACTCCAAATGTGGCTTGGCGCTCAGGAGCTGAGTAGATAAAGTCTCTCATGAGGGAATGGATGTCCAAAGCATTCAAAATGTCTGTGTGGACATTCATCAGGGACAAGTGTGTGAGTCTCTTCTGTGTCATGGTGGACCGCAACCATGTTTTTAATCGGCGCAAGTTGGAGAATGATCGCTCGGATGAGGCCACTGATATAGGTAAACACAGACACAACTGTATGAGTTTTTCAGCCTCAGTAAACAGAGCTCTCGTTTGAGGATGGAGCTTAGATAGGCATGATGCTAGAACTCTCACTGTGCTACATTGAGATTCTCTGGTGACATTGCAAAGCATTTTGAGCTGGAGATTAAGGCGGTCTGTGTCCAGCTCCTTGGGAAGCTGAAGGGGCTCCAAATCAACAGTTCCTCCTCCTGCAGCCACTATTACTGCCCTCTCTTGATCAAACCGTCTCTTCAGCTCCGCTGACACCAAGTCAACAGCCTGGTAAAACTGATGTCGCCAAATCACTGTTGCTGCGTTGTGCGCCACTGCCTCTGGTTCCATGGTTTGGCGAAAGCGGCCCGGGGTTCTGCTCACTCTTGCGGTGGTGTCTGGCATATTTAGGTCCATCTCTGAGGCACATGCTTCAACCTTGTGGACCATCTCCTCCACAATGTCATCATCACGAAGTGCCGCTATGCGATCTTTGAGCACATTTGCGCATTCAAGTGCACCAAGGGCACTTGCTTTGGAGCTCTGCAGGCCCCGGGCCACTGCCTAGCAGGGTTCGCACAGTACTTGGCAACAGAGAAGACTGAAAAATGTTCTCCCTTTCAGGCTTGGTTCCACAGTTCCCCAATCTTTGATCTGCTGTCCCCTCTGAGAATCTCCTTGTCATCTTTCAGCAAATTGAGTGTAGCCAGAAGAGTACTGTAAGAGAAACAGATGCGTTTGATGGCTGTGGTGCGGACGCACCATCTCGTCGGGCAAAGGCCTAGGATGTTAACCGCAACCTCATCGCAACCGAAAAGCGACTCAAAAATCTGTTTGCGCTTTGGCGATTCTCCAATAGCAACACCCCGTACAAAGTTCAAAGTGTCGGCCACAAGGCTCACTTCACAAGCAACTTCATGGAGCACCAAGTCCAGCGCGTGGTTGTTACAGTGTACATACATTGACTGAGGGCACAATTCTTTGAGGCGAGCCTGCACTCCTGAAAAGCACCCGGACATATTACTGGCTCCATCAAAGCAGTATGCTACAAGGCGTTCGATTGGAATGTTCAGTCTCAAAAATACATCCTTGATGCAGGAGAAAAGAGTTTGTCCAGTGTTGTCCTGTGCATTATAAAAGCCCAAAAATAAACAGTGAGACTCCAGGCTGCCGTCAACAAATTCCAAATTACACGAGAACTGCTCTGTTGTGCTCACGTCAGTAGTCCCATCAGCTGTTAATCCATAAAATCTGGATTCCGATGAACGGGCGACAATATCTCTCTGAATAGCATGGGCAAACTGTTAGATAATTTCACTTTGTATGGTGTTGGACATCCAGTTGTCTCTTCTCATCACCCACTTTTGTTCTTTAGGGAGATCATAGGTGCGTTCCAACATCAGTTCGTAAAGGATTCCATCACGTGTGGTGTCACCCCTGAACGGCATCCCCTTGCTGCCCAGGAATCTGATGGATCTAAACAGTAGTTCCAAAACATGTCGAGCAGTCCCCTGCTGTTCGGCAAGAGCATCAGACAGGAGGGCATTGATAGGCACATTACCCAAAGCAGCGTGTCTTTGAACTGAATCCATGTGTAACTTTGATCTTTCATGTTCCTTGAATTTTGCAGTGGCTTTACGCCAGTTTCCAAAGCCGCCTGACACGAATGGGTTGTCTACCCTAAAACTTTTTGCAAGTTTTTTTTTCTATTGCTTTCAGACAAGCAAAACACAAAACTCGATTGGTCTCAGTCACGTAATGCAGCCACTTCCATTTGTTAAACCAAGCTGGTGTGAATGCACGATTGAAAGTTTCTGTTCCAAAATGTCTACTAGGAAAAACAAAGTTAGATGGCTGGAAAGGCTCCTCAAATGCAGCTAGCATGCTAAATCCACCACCAGTGCTAGCAGCATTGCATGGAGGAGCGGTGGGCTCGTGAGGGTTGCTACCGCAGGTCTTGGCGGTCTCTGAGGCAAAACTAGCAGGCCTACTAGGCTCTGGCGAAGAGCTGGTCAGTGTCGGGATGCTTTTCCTGTATTCTCTGGACTTCCATCGTGCTCTTTTTAGATGCTGGTGTACCAAAGAAATCCAAAATTCTTTTCTGTGCCATTGTGATATCTAGATACCTTCTCTGTTTATTGTTATTTTTTTTTTTTTTTTTTTTTATACCTTCATTGTTGCAACGTCTTCGGCTTGACTTAAATAAAGTTAAACTCACAATTTTAGATGCAAACATAGCTAGTGTCACGGATGCCGTACCATCAGATGGTTTTCACCTTGGGTTTCTCTCCGCATCCACTTCATGCTGGGTATTTTTCCTTAAATTTGTCCCGCAGGTCCTGTTTAAGAAGAACATGACACCGGCTGCCGCTGAACTCGCCAGCTTGAAGGACAAACTCGTCAAAATGGAGCTGGATCACATCGCAGTCTCCACAAGCCATGAGAAAGAGTGCGTGCTGTAATACAGACTGAAGCCAGTTTATTAGCGTCGTGGAGATCCGGAGACTGGGAAGAGCGTGTGTAACCTTCTCCTGTGATTCTTTCCTTCTAGAATCGCTCAGATGAGATCCATGTTGAAGCACAGAGCCGATGTCATCCGCAAGCTGAAAGAGACCCTGAGGAAGGTGCAGCAGGACGATGAGCAGTCATGTAAGAGTCCGTGTAGAACTGAACTCTAAAAAAACATTGATCACATGGCGAAACGCTTTAAAAGACCAATGTCAGTTGACAATAATGCTTTGCGTTATTTTAATAATTAATAATTATTTAGTTTTGCTCAAAATGTCCTCGTGCATAAACTTCTTAGGTTAATAACAAACAGGAGCATTTAAAAAATGTTTTAATACGTTTATTTATTATTTTTTTTGCATCTGTCAGAGAGTGCTGTAATGTCTGCATTTTCCAACAGGGGTGCTGCAGCACCCCTACTTCCCACGGCCATGTCTGGGTGTGTGTTCACAGTGTGTGTGTGTGTTCAATACTCACTGCTGTGTGTGTGTGCACTTGAATGGGTGGAATGAAGAGCACAAATTCCGAGTATGTCACGTCACATCACATCACATCACATCACATCACATCACATCACACAATTGTAGCTTAAAAAAAAGCTAATTGGTACACCAAAACCAAACAAACCATCTAATAGTTTGACCTGTAGCCGCATTTATCCTGTTATGACACGTCTGAGGGTCTTTCCCTTGATGTTCTTCAGTGAACTAAATAAAGGACTGATGATGGTGACATGTTCTCCTTTCTTTGTCACTTTAGAGGAAGAAAGACAAAAGGATAAAAAGTTACTCATATTTGTTACTGGTAGAGGAAATGACTGTTTTGATGATGAGTATAATACTTTTAACTACATAATATAGGCTATTAATCCCAATGTAAGATTTAGAAGCAATGGTAAAAATTTACTAACATCTTACTGAAGTTGATAATCGTGGTGGATTTGTCTCTCTGTTGGATGCCTGTTCTCCCCAAAAAATCTTCTTCCAGTGCTTGATACTGTATACATAAAAAAAAAGAAAAAAAAAAGTAAACAAATCAAGAGGTGACGTAAGAATACTCAGAAACTGGCATCTACAAAAACAATAATATTTCTCAACTGTTCTGTAGATTCAAGTGTTTCAGAGTTTAAATTACTGTTTTATCAGTCACTTTATTCATTCAGAGGCTCCTTCCCTAGTAAAAAAAAAAAAAAAAAACCTATACCAAATTATATTTAAAACACATTTATTTCATACTAATCACCTAAAAATAATATTTATTTTATAATTAAACTTTATTTGGAGCATTTCTTTATTACACAATCACAAGTCACATTTTTTAATATTACAACAATTTTTTTTTATATATCACTATTAATAAAGTGTACCTATAGTCAGGGGCGTGTCTAGAGCATTTTCAGTGGGGGGGCCATGCTGGGGCACTGCCTCCAAACGGGGTGGCTGCCAGTGACAAAAAAAATAAAATAAAAAAAGCTAAATTCTACAGTATATTACGTAAATCCTATTGATTTTATAATTTGTTTAACTTGAATAAAGTTACTTGTAAACATATGTAGTAATAAAGCACATTTTTGATTAATTTAGTTTTTTCTTGTCATCCCTGTATATATCCATTAAGTTAAATTTGAGAGCCAGTGTTTATTATTTTTAGTGTTTTCATAAAACTAACAAGTTTATAAAATAAAAGCAATTTTAATAATGAGCAATTTTAAAAACCCAGAAGCAGGGTTCTTTTAATTAATTCTTTTAATTAGTTTGGCCATTACTATATACAGTAGTTTTATTCACAATCTCTTTCAAATAATAATAATAATAATAAATAAAAATAAATAAATAAATCCCCCCACTGTAATAATTCAAATGGTTTGGCCAAAACATAGTGTTTCATTCAACATTTCTTTCAGATTAATTTACAAAAAACAGAGTAACACAGAGTTAAAGTTTTAGCACTGTAACAGTTAAAATGAAAACACCACAGTTTAAAAATAAAATATGGAACCATTACATTGTGCTCTGCTAATATATTAAAGAAAAGTCTTTAGTTTAGAAACAATAAAAACAGTAGCAGAAAGAGAGGAAAACAGTCGAAAAAGAAAGAAGGCAGACCTCAACTAAAACAGCTGGATTCTTCTGTTTCGGTGGTGACTGGCAAACCGTCTAACAAAATCATCTAAGTCGAGACATTTGGGTCTCCTCACCTCAATGCTTAAAGGAGAACTCCGGTCAATTTTAACATTAAGCTCATTTTTTTGTACATTTGGAGTGCTGTCAGTACAGAGAACAACGACAAAAATCGCTGTTGCTTACAACGTGTTATCCTCTTCTTAACATCCTTGATGTGTCATTACAAGTGCACAGGTCATGTGAGTGATTCCTTCGGAGTGAACGCGGGTACTAAACCTATGCGCGTGAACTCGACAATCGATTACTGTGGACTTCGACCGAAAACAGGATGTAAATACAGGTATGTGCGCTGGCTGAATAAACATCATTTTTTACATATTTCTTTCACATCTACTGCAGTCAGATTCACCCGCGTTCACTCAGAAGGTGTGATATACAAAACTATAAAACTATATACAATTATACAGCGTTTTACGTTGGAATAAGCCTCGCCCTTTCACGCAGGGCAACATCACTGCTTAATTGATTTGCGCAGTAGCTATATTTTCAGCTGTCTGGGCTGACTTAAAAAAAAAAAAAAAAAAAACAGCTCAAACATCCCCTCAATTTGAAGTATTACGGAGCCCGGGAAGTCGCCTGTGTGAGTAAAAATAATAATAAAAAAATCTGTGGCGACGGTTTTGCAATCCGTGCACCCAGTTTATAAACCGTTGTAACGCTCAGCCTAGACTATAGGTGATCATACACAACAAACTTTACGGTCTTGACCCTTCTTTAAAGTTATGTTTGAATGTTTATCAAAATAAAACTCTTGGATAACCTCAATTTGGTTTAACCCCAAAGTGTATTTACAATAATAATAAAAAAACATCAAACTGTATCAAGTAATATACAGTATACACAACTCATATAAAGAAAAACAACAAACAAATAGTAATTTAAGCAGATAAATTGTCCGTATTAGTCCCGTACAATGTACTGTACGTGTGTGTGTGTGTGTGTGTGTGTGTGTGTGTGTGTGTGTGTAGTTGAATCGGCCTCACTGGCTGATTCTTTTAAGTCCGGGAGCTCGATGAGAGGTAACGCTGTCCTGTGACGAAATCCCAAAGGCAAAAAATCCAAAGTATTGATAATTCCACAATGAAGTTTTCCCGTCACAGTCTTGAACAGCTTGATATGTGTGATAATCCAGCGATCGATCGCAAATCTCTGAGCACTCAAAAGTAGCTACTGTACGACGGGTTTTTTCCGCTCCTTTAAACGGAAGTCAAGTGATACAGCTGATTCCTCTGACGTCACTGGGATTCCCTGGAGCTCCATGACAGAACTCGCGCTTGAGTAAAACGGGAACTCAACCACATGTCCCGGCAATCAACACAGGTAGAATACTTATAACATAGCAGCTGTCTTATTATATTAATTTGAATAATACACTGCAATATAAACATTCATCCCTTATGTGGCCGGGCTACACCGTATGCTACACACGAATTCTCAAACTGTTCCCTCGGTTTAACAAATCGTGCCCACGAGTTCCCTTTCAAGGCGGTCACTTCGACATTACGTCACTGACGTATATGGGAACTCCCTTCCTTCTCATTTTCACTGAAATCTTATAGGCTAACGCCAACTGGAGACAGCTGGCCAATTGACGCGAAACATGCAAATGCTGACCGGTCCGCGGGCAGTATAAATAGCATGGGCGCGACAATTACGTCAGAATCTCTTTCTTCACGCTAGAAGTCTTATCTGAAGTCATTGTGGAAGTTGCAATAGAGGTTACTCACCATGTTTCCTCCCCGCATCCGATGGCTGCTACTTACATGCCAGATATGTGCGGGTCCTATCGACTCACTCTACCCTAACAAGGATCAACCGAGGCCGCACTCACGGACGACGGGCATGTGCCGGACAGTGCGCGCCCTCAGGGGAATAAACCCGGGCATCAGCGGGCCGGGGATGAGGCCCATTGCCGCCAGCAGGCCGCTGGTGGGCCCTCTCCCGCCCTAAGACGAGTGAAGCTGCCCGTCGCCACTCCGGTCCTCTTCGCGGGCTCGCTAGAAGGACTCGACGCGATAGGCTCTCTTGATAAGGATACGTTAGCCCGGTATCTCAGCCAGGCTACTTCAAGAAAGACTCCGTCTTCCACGGCGTCCTTTGATAGTCGTGCGCAAGACGCGCGTCTAGAAAAGTGCGGATGCTATGAGTCTCTAGCATAGAGGTCTAGCCTTCCCGCTCTGACTATGGAAGATGCACAGCCGCAATCCGGTGAGTGTTTACCCCCCCTTCTAGTCAGTCTTGACTATGGGCCTGCGCAGTCGTTACCGCTTATGCTGTTGACGCTGGGCCTACGTAACATTACATTTGATGTGCTTACAGCTATGTTGTCAGGCTGCCCTGTATCCTTCAGTGCAACTGGCCATGCTGATTTAACTACGTATTCACAGTTGTTGTCGCTACGCCACTGATGCTGTGTTTATGTACACACTGCACACTGTTATGTGCTATGATTGTGCCGTTATATATTGCCCTGTATACTTCAGTGCAACTGGCCATGCGGATTTAACTACGTATTCACAGTTGTTGTCGCTACGCCACTGACGCTGTGTTTATGTACACACTGCACACCAAATGTGCTATGATTTGTGCCGTTATATATTGTCCTGTATCCTTAAGTGCAACTGGCCATTCAACTACTTATTCACAGTTGTTGTCGCTACGCCACTGACGCTGTGTTTATGTACACACTGCACCCTAATATGTGCTATGATTTGTGCCATTATATATTGCCCTGTATCCTTCAGTGCAACAGGCCATTCTGATTTAACTACGTATTCACAGTTGTCGCTACGCCACTGACGCTGTGTTTATGTACACACTGCACACTATATGTGCTATGATTTGTGCTGTTATATTGCGCTGTATCCTTCAGTGCAACTGGCCGTTCAACTTATTCACAGTTGTGTCGCTACGCCACTGACGCCGTGTTTATGTACACACTGCATACTATATGTGCTATGATTTGTGCTGTTATATATTGCCCTGTATCCTTCAGTGCAACTGGCCGTTCAACTACGTATTCACAGTTGTTGTCGCTACGCCACTGACGCTGTGTTTATGTACACACTGCACACTATGTGCTATGATTTGTGCCGTTATATATTGCCCTGTATCCTTCAGTGCAACTGGCCGTTCAACTACGTATTCACAGTTGTTGTCGCTACGCCACTGACGCTGTGTTTATGTACACTCTGCACACTAATATGTGCTATGATTTGTGCCGTTATATATTGCCCTGTTTCCTTCAGTGCAACTGGCCATTCAACTTATTCACAGTTGTGTCGCTATGCCACTGACGCTGTGTTTATGTACACACTGCACACTGATATGTGCTATGTTTTGTGCCTTAATATATTGCCCTGTATCCTTCAGTGCAAATGGCTATTCTGATTACAACATATTCACAGTTGTTGTTGAACGCAAATGATGCTGTGTTTACGTACACACCGCACTCATGTGTTCATGATTTATGCCGCTATAAATTGCCCTGTATCCTTCAGTGCAACTGGCTATTCTGATTCAACTATGTATTCACAGTTGTTGTGCGATGCCACTGACGCTGTGTTTATGTACACTGATATGTGTATTATGCTTATGCCACGATATTGCCCTGTATACTTCAGTACAACTGGCGATTCTGATTACTACGTAGTCACAGTTGTTGTGTGATACAACTGACTCTGGGTTACGTACACACTACACACTGTTATGTGTAGGATTTATGCCACTATATATTGCCCTGTATTTTTCAGTGCAAATGGCTATTCTGATTACTGCACAGTACGTATTCACAGTTGTTGCACGATACATCTGACGCTGTGTTACGTACACACCGCACTCTGTTATGTGTAATGATTTATGCCATTATATATTGCCCTGTATCATTCAGTGCAATGGCTATTCTGATTACTACACAGTACGTATTCACAGATGTCGTGCGATGCAACTGACGCTGTGTTTATGTACACACTACACACACTGATATGTGTTATGATTTTTGCCGTTATATATTGCCCTGTATCCTTCAGTGCGAATGGCTACTCTGATTACTACGTATTCACAGTTGTTGTGCGATGCAGCTGACGCTGTGTACACACTACGCACTGATATGTGTTACGATTAAGCCGTTATATGTTGCCCTGTATCCTCAGTGCAACCGGCTATTCTGACTAACTACGTATTCACAGTCGATGTCGCTATGCCTCTGACGCTGTGTTTTGTACACATAATAACTATGCTATCACGTTGCCCTGTATCATTCAGTGCTACTAGCTATCCTATCTAACTGTGCTTAGTCACAGTCGTCGCTACGGCGACTTGCGCTGCATCTGTGTACACACTGAAGCGTTATGCTGTTATGTTACCCTCAACGTAACTGACCATTGTGTTTGAACTGCGCATATTCATGCAGTTTCGGTCGCTTCGACGACTAGCGCTGCATTATACACACAGATGTTTAAATGTGCACACTGATGTGTTATGCTGTTATGTTGCCCTCGATCCTTCAGTGCAACAACGAGATGTCCTATCTAACTGTGCATATTCACAGTTCTGTCGCTACGGCAACTACACTGCACTTATGTACGTGCAAGGACATGTTTTTGCTATTTTGTTGCCCTGTTCCCTTCAGTGCAAAACTAGCTATCCTAATCTAACCGTGCATATTCACAGTTTCTGGATGTATGTACGTGCACGGATGTGTTAGGCTGTAATGCTGCTCTGTTTCCTTCAGTGCAGCTAGCCATCCTGATCTAACTGTGCATCTCAGCTACGGCGACTTACACTGCGTTATTACATGCATGGATGCGCTATTCTTACGCACTAATGCTGTCATGTTGCCCTTTATCTTAGTGCAACTAGCTATCCCAGTCGAACTGTGCATATTCACAGTCTCTGTCGATACGGTGACCTGCGCTGCATTTATTTGCACATGGATGGGTTCATGCTGCGGTGTTGCCCCGTATCCTTCAGTGCCTATACCGAGCTACTGCGTATAGTTGGCGCTACAGCGACCGATGCTGTTACGTACATGCAGGGCTCCAAACTGCGACTAAAATGGTATAAATAAAAATAAAAAATAAAAAATAAAAATATTTATTTGCGAGTGAAATTTCTGCCAAGGTCGCCATTGGCGACAATACAAATTTACTCCCTTTGATTGTAAAATTTGCATCCTACGTGCATGTTTTATAACCAGTAGCCTATCGTAGGGGTGTGCGATATGAAGATTTTTGATCATGGACGATTAAAATGTCTCCACGATCTGCTTTTGAAGAAATATCGTAGAATCGTGCATTCTATCAGTCGCTGTTCTGGCGCCTCTGTCCCAACGTAACAAATCTTCCAACATATTTTTGCTGTGAACAAACGCCAAGAATCAGAGAATTTTCTAAATTAGTTAGGCTATATCAGCAATTTGAAGACACAGTTGTACAAAATATGTTGAATTGAATGACTAAATCAATCTAAGACAATAAGTCAATCATTTCCATTTGTTCATTAGATCAACGTAGTTAGCATCGCGGCTAAAACCTTCATACCAGATACTGTGCAATAAACGAGTGGTAAACACTGTAAAAACGTAGTAATGTATAATAAATTTAGTTTATATATGTGTGTGTTTAAATATATAGTGAGTAGACTCTGTATTTATATTTATTTGGCGAGTTTACAAACCTTGTAATGGAGAGCCAAATAAACGGCGGAAGCTTTGATGAGAGGAGCCATTAGTTTCATGATGATGATCAGCTGAGCTTTGTTGCGCGCGAGCAGCACGAGGATCACTGAAGCGACGACACTAGAGGAATAGCAGCAGTTTCGTGACAGAATAACACTTTTCTCCTCCTGCTTCTTCTTCTTCATATAATATTATTATTTAGTGTTGTTGTTTAAGGTTTAAATGACTTAATAAAATAGGCCTATACAAAATATATGTAAGCTACCCAAGTGAAAAAGACTAGGTTACTGTTAAATGTATTAAAAATGCATTAAAGTATATTTGTATTGTAGGTCTACTAAAAACACACTCAAGTACATTTTTAATACATTTAATAGTACGTCTTTTTCACCTGGGTATGTATACTGAATCAAACTTGCCTATAATAATAATAATAATAAAAATGCATTAAAGTATATTTGTATTGTAGGTCTACTAAAAACACACTCAAGTAAATTTTTAATACATTTAATAGTACGTCTTTTTCACCTGGGTATGTATACCGAATCAAACTTAAGTAGCCTATAATAATAATAATAGGATAATAATAATAATAGGATAATAATAATAATAATAATAATAATAGAATAATAATCTGGCCTCACTGAACCATTGGGTTCCTCCAGATGCTGGCTTTAACATAAGAGATCTTCCAGGAACTACTTAAATGTTAAAAGATCTTCCAATAACCCTTTTATCGCATTAAAGTTCCTCTATTTTCCCCCAAAGCACTTCGAGGTCTCATGGTAATGAAAAGGTGACTCCAGAACCTCTCAAGTAAATACAAAGTGCTTAAAGGATCCCATAAGTTCCAGCAAGAACCTCAAAGATTGTCAATTCTCCTAACCCTACTATAGGAAAAAGAGCTTTGAGGCACCAAAATTACATTTTGAAGTTCCTTGAGTATCCAACAGGATACTTGAGGCTCCTTTAGTTTTTACAGTGTAGGCTAATATAATACTTTATAAGCTTAAATATTAAGAATATTCCACTCTCACGCATAAAGTGGCAAAAGTAATGATTAGCAATGTGTCGTTAAAAATTATTTTTTTTAATAAACTAGTTATTTCTGAGTCCTTAGAGTTTGACTTTGATTTATCTTAGATATTCATAATATAATTCTCAACATTTGGTAAGGTCTGTACTGTAATGTCAACAATTATGAGTAACATATTACTGTTCTTTCTTTAATTTATTAGATTTCGTATCATCCTCCAGTTTTTCCTGACATCTTTTTTTCAAGGTAAGTTTTTTTTCTTTGCTTAAAGGGACAGTTAGCCCAAATTTTTTAGTTTGCTGTTAATTTTAAAAACAGTCTCATGACTCTTATCTTCATAAGACCTCAATGCATTGTCAAGAGCCACAGGTATTAATTTTGTTTTGCCTGTATATGTTTTTTTGAAGGGATAGTAGCCATTGACTTGCATTTTATGAATCAAGGACCACGTTTTCAGGGGGGAAAAAAAACTCCTTTAATGTTGTACTGAAGAAAAGAAAGAAAAAAAGTCACCTGCATCTTGGATGGACTGACAGTGAGAAAATTAACAGCAAATTTTCATTTTTGGGTGAACTATTCCTTTAAAGGCACTCAAAGTAATGTTTTATTTTTATTGTTTATGTAGTCATCTTGGTCACATGTGTTTTTAGTGTTGTGGTAACTATCTGGACCTGTTCACACAGACTTTAGTTTGTGGTTAATGTTAAGTTTTTAAAAAACAAGATATGCACTTAAAAATATGGGAACATTTTTTAAAAAAACCTGTGCCTTTGCCTAACTCACTTTCTCAGTGAATAGTTTGCGGTTAAAAAGTGAGTATTGAAAATGTCTCAATTTTACATAAAATAATATACTTTTTTGAGTTATCAGTAGCCTACATCTTAAATAAATAAAAAGACAACTAGAGCTGAAACTGGAGATAAAATGTACAGTAATATAGACTAACTACCTATTTTCATAATTACACATCTATGGTCTTTCCAGTGACACTGACACTTGGTCCTTCCAAATCAACAAATGCTGATTTGACCAGCCCCACCCCCACCCCCCAGGAAGCCAAAAACAACATTCAGGAGCTCCTTGACAATGCTTTGGAGGGAATACTAAATTTTGAAAAACACATAAAAAGAACTGTTTGTGACGTGCCACAAGAGCAGTATCAGTATTTTATGGATGCTATTACCACACTATCTGAATTGGATAAACTCACTCTTCACACAGTCTATATCCTGTGTAAACATAAGTTCATGCCCATATCACTAAAAAAGAAGATAAAGAGCCATGTTCAAAATTTGCCAATGTCTTTCGAACAAGACTCAGAACTACTACAGCAGAGTGAGACAACTGAGGATATTCAAACATCACACTCAACCAAAATGAAGACCGAGCAAGAGCTATAGACCTAGAGGTGGAGCAATCTGGCTCTTTAATTCGACGAACTGCTCCTCCATGTCAGCACTACTACAGCAGAGTGATGGATCATGGCAGTGTGTAGGAGAGAATGTGAGCGAAGTGGAGTGATTTTACATGGAGCGGATTTTTTAAAAGGTTTTCCATCAAATCAGAAAGAACGTGAAGGTTATGATGACAGCAATGGACATGAGTGGCTGCGGGAGGTTATGTTATCAATGAATTTGTTTGTACCTTCTAGATACTGAATATGATCGGGTGAAAGCACATTTTAAACGGGTAGCACTTATTCACACATGTAATCACACTCTCACTAATGCATTCAAACAAATGTAATCTTACAGTGCTACTTTATCTGTATCTGATGTTGAATGAGCAGAAACTTGTAAGAAATGTATATAAATAACTGACAAAACTTACTCTGCCGTAAAGGCAGAATCAATTGAATTAATTCCATTGTTTTTTAGAGAAAATAATGAGTTGTCTTAACAGTAACTTCCAAAAGCCCATGAGAAACCAAGGCAGAACACCATAACATCAGTTAACACTCTTTGGCTTTGTTTTGGAACGCTCAGATTGAGTTACGGTACTTTGCCTTTGTTTAGCCGCGCGTCAAAGTTACTGTGCTGGTTTTATCAAATAATGTTAACTACCAGAATGTACAGTTATCTGCCTTTGTTTTAATGTCCATTAAAATTAAAATTACGGTGTAGCCTGTGTACTTTGTACAGCTGCCATCTCTGATGTCCTCAGAGATTTGTCCTGCACAAACGCGGTCAGAGCATTTAGTATGGCCTGAAACCGCTCCATCAACAAACGTGCCATATCGATCGCGAAGGATTATGCATTATCCATTAAAACAGAAATTTACCATAGAAAAGATGCATTCTGGGTGATATTTGTCTTTTTTGAGAAAGTAGCCTACAGGAATATACTGTGAATTAACAGCGCTCAAAGTCGACACTCAGAGGCTGTGTTCCCCAATTCAACATTTTATTTATTTATTTATTTTTTACTATATTCTAATTTTGTCAAGAATTATACAAAATCGTCAATGAGCTCATAATTTGTGCTAAGTCAAGTCATCTTCATTTATATAGCGCTTTTAACAATGTAGATTGTTTCAAAGCAGCTTTACAGAGATAAGTGTATAAATTAAGGTAACAGATTGTTTTGGCTTTATAGCGGTTCTTTAATAGTTATTTTCCAGCTAAAGTTAGTTTTGATTGATTCGCTTCCGTCGCAACGATCATTTGTTATTGAATTAGGGGCCGCTAAGACGACACCTCTCTACACAGACTTTAAACGCGAACCTGTGAGAAACACTGATGGTGTTCACATGCGCATTTAGAATGGGTTCTATAGTTATGTGCGTTTATAAGCTAAAATAGTCTAAATGTTTAGTTTTAAAAGCTGGTTATATTTTGATGTTTCTGCGCAAGTTCAGCAGACAGTGAGTTTCGGGTTTGTTCTGATCAGAGCTCGTGAGTGGAGAGCACATTTCTGAATATTCCGCTCCTCTCGCTCAACCCTTGGCTTGCTGGTTCGAAAATATGTGGAATAAGTGCTTGTAGAATAGTAGTTTTTCATTTAAGCCATTAGTGGACAAATCGCCCCTTTGTATTAATTTAATGACTTATATAGCCTATAGGATAATGAGCGTCTTAGTAATATAACCGCACTCAAGCGCACGACCGCACGCATAAAGCTTGTCACAAAGACCGGTAAAAATAATGATTATGAATGTATCTAAAATAGCAAGGAGACATTTAATTATTTATTAATAAATTGGTGTAATCAACATTGATTAAATTAAAAAAACAATGACGTCACATATTTTCCAACCCAGTTAAACCTAAAGTTAAAGTGTGAAAATAATTTCCAGTAAAGGACAATGTTGCAACAGTCGTTGTTTATGTCCCTTAAACGCGCACGCACAGTCTCGGAGTCATCACTGCAACCAGGAGATGAAGGAGACCTGGGCACATCACCTAGCACATTTTATTCTCTGCCACCCCAGGATGCTAGCGCCGTTCCTAGGAGAGCGCCAGCGCCTCTGCCTCTCAGCGCCTCTGCCTCGCGAGTGGATGTCCTTTAGTGATAGTATACCTTTAGTTAAGTTAAAACTTAAGAGTCTTCGTTGCGCGCTAAGAGACAACGTTATCGGAAAATGCAGCAGGTATGATGCGAATTATGCGTAATGGAGATTCCAAAGCGCTCTTCTTTGGTCAGAACCATGGAGAGCGATCGCGGATAGGTCCGTCCTATGCACCGAACATTTTTACAATGCAACAAAATATTTAAAGAGCATCAAGCTATTAAAACCTATATTATGTATACGCACAGATAATATAACAGTATATTAGTCAATATTTTTATTAGGTTAAACAGTGATTGGATAACGTTTTTAATTTAAGGCCCACCCACAATTCTCACTTTTTGCTGACAATACAAAGGCAGAGTAGCCAACAGTAACTTTAAAATAGTGGTCAAAAGTCGAGTTTGAACTCAAGAATTTTTAATGTGTATAATTTTCATTACTAAAAGATATATTTGCCAGATATCCAGTGACCTAATTCATTTGGTGGGACAACTAAAAATCTTTAGTCATTTTTCTCAGTTCCACACTCTAGCGAGTTAAGGTCTTTTGCCTTTGTAGGGCAGTCATCTTTCCAAAATTTGCACTGCAAAAAGCAGCAATGATATTTAACTTTTAATGCTGATAACCATGGAATAAGCTTGGCATGTCGTAGGAAAAATGTTGCCTTTTGATACGTTAAATAAAAAGGTTTTACGCTAACATGGAAACGCGGGACCCATATGCACGTGCATAGGCTAACTCCCCATGAGTAGTCACAGACTTAAATTGCTTACCTGTCTCGTTCCTTTAGCACATTAATATAAACGAAGTCCAATAACCGCTGCATTCTACGAGCTGACAGGTGTCGTCGTCGTCTTCTTCTTCTTCTTCTAGCTATATTGCGGGTTACGAATCAACTTCATAGGCGCATACCGCCACCTACTGTGTGTGAAGAGAATGAAGTCTATTTCTCACATAATCCCTGTATCCTATATTTTACACCCACTAATCCCAATAAATATCATAATTGCATTTACTAGTTTTCATGCATTTGGTACATCATTTAGTAAATGTCTTATTGTGAATTCTTGATATCCTAAAACAGGGTTCCTCAAATCTTGAAAAGATCTAGAAATTGTTTACTGAGTGGAAGATCCTGCCCAAACCTGCAAGCAGCAGAGGGACCAGCTCAATTAATTGAATTAAACATTAAAAAGCATCATGTGGCCACAATATTTCGGCCTTATAATTTATTGTCCTATAAATATTGTATACAAATAAATATTTCCAAACAACATTTTACATGAAATGTAAAATTTTGGGTTTAGAATGGACTCAAGATCCAGGAGGCAGCGCTACACAAGGCAGTGGAAATATGCCCGGAGGTCACTGGCTGAAAGGAGTATTGGAGAACAATCAAAATGGCATCCAATTACAACTCAACACAGTCAAAATCATGTCAACATGGATGAAAAAAATTATAATGACAAGGATATCCATAGTGCTTTTGAGAGTGTAGAGACTGGAGTCAGTGAGCAGAAAAGCAGTTCGGGGCATGAGAGTGTGGGAAATGGAGACAGTAAAGAGAAGTGCAGTTCAGGACACGAGGGTGTGAACAATGTGGTTAGTGAAGAAGACTGTAGTTCAGAGCCTGAAGATGTGGATGAAATGCCTCCAGCCTCACTCACAACGTTTCTGCAAGAGTGGAGTATGAAACACCTCATTGCTCATAATGCCATTGATGACCTTCTGAGGGGACTTAAAAACCATGGACATCCAGAACTGCCTTTGACAGCAAGAACCTTGCTGCAAACTCCAAGACAAATCAAAACAGTGACAAAGTCAGGGATGGAGTGTGTTCATTTTAACATTAGAGAGAGTCTTAGTGAGCAGCTGCAGCACTACCCGAAAGAGATGACAGAAAACAATAACAGCACTGGAGATATCATTTAATATTGATGGACTGCCGATTTTTAAAAGTAGCAGGACACATATATGGCCCATTCTCTGTGCCATTCATCTGACACCCATCAGAGTTTGGATTTTGTTGAGGAAGCCATAAAAGACATTCAGGAACTCCTTGACAATGGTTTGGATGGAAAACAGATCAAAATTAGATGTGTTGTCTGTGATGCACCAGCAAGAGCAATGGTGAAGAAAATCAAGCAGTATTCCGGGTATTTTGGGTGTGACAAATGCACACAGAAAGGAACATGGATATCTAGGCGAGTGACATACCCAGAGGTAGACAACCTCACACTACGCACCAATGAAATATTTCGTGCTGAAATGACCAGACGTCAGGAGAATGAGGCCACTCCAATATCTCCCTTTTTGAGGCTCCCATTGGACATGATAAGTCAATTCCCAATTGACTACATGCACCAAGCCTGCCTGGGTGTTATGAAGAAACTCATTACAGAGTGGGTGAGAGGAGACAGAAAGGTGTGAATGTCTGCTGGTCAAATAAATAAGGTGACCCAAAGGCTGCAGTCACTCAGGAAGGCCATTCCAAGCTGTTTCCAAAGAAAACCAAGGGGTCTAGAGGACATAGATAGGTGGAAGGCAACTGAACTGCGACAATTTGCTGTATACACTGGCAAGATAGTGTTAAAGGGAATTCTGGCAGACCAGCTGTACGACCATTTTATGGCATTCAGTGTTGCCTTGGGCCTTCTTCTTTCGCCCAGCTTGGCAGTGGACTATAACAGCTACAGCACTGAGCTGATGAATTACTTCGTGGGAAAAACAAAAGACCTATGGCGACCACTTTATGGTGTACAACATCCATTCAATGGTACATATACCAGCAGAGGCAATGAATTTTGGCAGTCTTGATGCTTGCAGTGCATTTCCATTTGAGAACTATCTTGGAAAGCTCAAGCGACTCATAAGGTCAGGAAAGCAGCCACTTGTTCAAGTGGCAAAACGGTTGATGGAGATTTCAAAGTCTTCACAGACTCAATCTGTGGTGGTCACAAAGAGCAAAACCACAAGACCAAACAATGCCATTCTTGGGGAAGGAAAATGTTGTGAGGCCATTGAAGAGAGGGTTGAGTTGGACGAGTCAGGTTCCCCAATGGTACTGTGTAAGATTTTCAAAAAATCGGAACCACTTTTCAGGGAACCATGTGACTCACGAATGATTGGCTGTTTCAAAGTGCAGTCAAGGCAATCCACAATGACGCTTGTGCCAGAACAGCAGCTGACAAGAACTGCAATAATGGTGGAAAAAAAACAGGAAATTATGTTTTTGGCCATCCTGCATGAACTTTAACTCTCTCGTTCACCCTCACCCTCTCTAACACACACACACACACACACACACACACACACACACACACACACACCCACACTCATCATAGCCCACAGCCTAACAACAAAATTTAGAGAATGTTTAGAACATCACTGTATAACAATCTCCTGTATTGTCCTCACTGTAAAAAATTGCTGTAAAAAACGGCCACATTTTGACAGTAACATGCTGTTTTCCATTAAAACAGAAATTTACCATAGAAAAGATGCATTCTGGGTGATATTTGTCTTTTTTGAGAAAGTAGCCACAGGAATATACTGTGAATTAACAGCGCTCAAAGTCGACACTCAGAGGCTGTGTTCCCCAATACACCCTATTCACTATTCCCAACATTAGTTCAATAATATAATCCACTTGACTGGGTAAATAATTACATAGTTGATTCTGTTAATTTTCTAAGTTAATTCAGACACTGATGAGCACCTGCTGTTAACAAGCAGAATCACTGAAGGAAAGAGGAACATGAAGAACAGATTTTTTTTTTTAAATCAACTGGAGATAATAGACATTAAATATCTTAAGATCCTAGCAGAGGAGTATTAAACAACTCCACAAACAGCAGTACCAAAGGTTTAGAGGAGACAGAGGTTTAGATGTCATTTTATTTTCATTTGATGTCACCATGATGGTGATCAGTGTTTGCTTTAGTTGGGCTCTTGACACTTGACTTTAATATTAGTTTTTCTTTGATTTGAGTTAGTCATATTTTTTATTAATTCACTATTACACATTAGGTGTTTGCAGTTTTATATTGAGAAAGAGATATTAATTTTCAGTGGACTCAAATTAAGTAAGTTGACAGTACTATGTATAAATTCTAGTTTTTAAATTCAAACTGTTTGAAGCAATCGGTTTCCCAGATGACCAAAGTAACCTCCATGCTGTAAAAAAGGAGAGCTGTAAATTAACAGTGCACTGTTGGCAACCACAGCTGCCAGTAGATTACTGTTATGTTACAGCGCACAGAATTACCTATTGCAAACAGGTAGGCCAAAAGGGAAAATAATAGAATTCAAACAATTGCAAGCTGTTTAATGACTGTAATTGCACAGAGCTGGTTATGTGTACACCTTTATTAATTGCTTAATTGTATTATTATTATGATTTTAATCTCTTAACAGATGGAAAAGAAAACATTTGCAGTGGTGGAATTTGCTGATGACAGTTCTGTGGAAATCATCCCAACCACATGGCTGGAGGAGACCACTGAAGTATGCTTTTGTATTCAATTAACTTTAAAGTAACATTAACTTACAATATTAAAATCAGATTAATGAAATACAAATAAAACAAAAAAAGCATTTTTTTTTTTTTTACAGGGAATATTCTGTTTCTGGACATTCCTAAACACACGGCAGCTGGTTCAAAAAAGTGCCTTGCCCGACAAACAAAAATGGAAACGGTTCCGAATTAAAAAAATTTGGCTAAGAGGAGGTAAAACAGGATTAAACCAGGTCTATAGACTATGTGTATTGACTGTAACTCATGAATATGTTGTTGTAAGGACCACCTATTTGCCAAACAATAGCCTTACAATGTTGTTTAAATTTTATCTCTAAGGGTTATCTCTAAAATTACTTTATGAAATGTAATATTCTGGCAACAATCTATATTTTCCAGACTCATATACAAAAGCCTCCCAGAAATGCCGTCTTGTTGCAGAGATGTCCAATTTGGAAACGGAGGACACCGCAAATAAAAAGAGGCTGCACAAAAAGCCAAGGAGATTTCAGTCTGAAACTGAAATCTCTTCAGATGGTAAATGTTTAAATCACACAACAAAATAATTATTTTTTTTGTTCTCTTTTTTACATTTACAGTGTTTTAATCACTTTGGTACTATTTTCATATTAAAGTATTAGGTAGATTGTAGAAACCTAGCACCTGAGCTCTGTGCTCTACCAACAACCACAGCTCAGTAGCCATATACTCTGTGGAAATGTGTGAAAAGTATGCATATTTTTAGCGTTAAAACAGGTCTTACCATAGCAGTTGCTGCTACATGACCTCACCTGCATGTGAAAGGTCAGTTTATTTAAGGGCTGTCTGCAGAAAGTCACAGGTGTGCTCCAGTGAAACATAATGACATTTTATAGCAGTAATTAATTATACTTCTTAACATTTGGAAACGTTATACTTTACAGCATTAACTGCATGCCTTTTGAACTCTGGATAGATATTGCAGGGATCTTGTTGGTTAATGTTAAATGTAAATCCAAAGAAGATTATTCTTTGTTTGTGATTAAACCAAAAGTTTTTATTGATTTATTATTATTATTATAATAACAGTAATGTAACCAGTAATGTAACAATTATAAAGCATAGTTGTAGGTTTAAAAAAAATAATAATAATTTACAGAGGTTCAGTTTTGAGAAAATTAACAATTGTGAAATTGTTTTGTGAGAAAAATGCGACTTCTGAAATAGTATCAAAGTGATTAAAACTGTGATTAAAAATGAATTAAAACTGAAACTGTTAAAAATATATTAAAAATAGCTAAATACCAAGTCCACTGAAGAGCAAAATTGTCAATTACTGTATTTTTATACATGCTTTTTTTTATACATAAAACATGCATTTTGCTATTAACTGTTATCTTTCATATTTTTTCTATATTTTTTAGATGAGGGCAGATTTATCCCAATTCAGGGCAAAAAGTTAACAAAACCTGTTCCACCCAAATGTAAGTCGCTAATAATACATGTTATTCACTCATCCGCTTTATTTTGTTTTCTAAAAATCTAAAAATTCAAAGCAACCTGCTAACATGTCTTTTCACATTTCTGTTGTGTTTTTAGATCAGCCCCAAACATTCCCACAAGACAAAGGTTTGCAGAATATAATACTCTCCAAGTTATTTATTTAAAATATAATGTATCATTCCAAATATATTTAAAGCTATATATTTCTCTCTCTCACCCACAGAACGGCAAATGACAAGATCTCCGGATTTATTCAGTAAACATTTGAATGATATTAAACTTTTTCAATGTTTATTTACACCTGCAGCTCTATATAAAATAAATTGTTATTTTTTACAGCAGAAGAGTCATTATCAGAGTCTTCAGTGACAAATGTGTCTCCCCTCCATCAAGGTGTGGAAATCAAAATGTATTGTGTTACATTCATGTGTAATATTTTGTAACCTATTTTGTTGTTTGTTGCAGTCTCTGATCTCCTCCTCAATGAGCCACAGAATGTAACTGAGGAAGCAACAAAAAGTAAGCTACAGTAGCAGTTCTGCAACACAAACATGCACACATTGTGTTTCCCACAAAATGTTATAGGAGTCTTAGGAGTGTACCCCTCAGGGTCTTGGGGTAAGGTCAAGTCCAAAAAGACCTTGCCCAGCCGGTACAACGTGGAGGTGATTAGATATTATGAGAAGTGTACAGTCATGCGGCCACGTCTAGGGAACCTTCCAGGAACGTTCCCCTAACCTATAGGGAACGTTCTATTAACGTAAAGAAAACTTTCCTAGCTAACCAACAGGGAACGTTAGAATGTTTGTTCTGGGAACGTTCTGGGAACGTTCTGGGAACCTGAAAATAACGTTCCGGGAACGTTCTGGGAACAAAAAATTGTTCACTGGGCTGTCCGTTTGTTGATCAGCTCAATCCGAACTATTGAACTATTGCCACAGCACTCAGGTTTGTACGGAGCTCCGGACGTCACGTGACCTATTCTGTTTACACCGCCATTTTGGCAGTAAAGAGGCCGTACGTGACGAGCGTGAACAGATGACGGCAGCATGAGTTTTAAGGCAACAGAGTTCACTGCGCACTTTAATTAAAAAGATATAGACCTGTACACAGCAAAACTTAATAGATTAAACATAACAGATCCGTATAATGTCCCCGGGGTGCTTTTCATGTGTATTAATAAAGGAACTTATATCGTTAGCTTTCCTGAACTGTATCCTGATATAACGTTAACTAACGTTACTTCATTAACTTTCCCTCGTCCTATTCCGGAGACTCTTTAAAGGCCTACAAAAGCCTGGAGGGTACAAATGGACGCATTCAAACTTTGTTATCAATATTCAATTTTGGAGTACCCGTATTTTCCGCACTATAAGGCGCACTTAAAAGCCTTTAATTTTTTCAAAAAACGGCAGTGCGCCTTGTAATCCGGAGCGCCTTATATATGGATCTGGCGCCTTATGTTAATGTCTGTAAAACAACCGCTGACTTAAACCTTGTTTATACTTTCGCCTGGCACCGGAGCGTGAGCCTCCGCTGACTGCGCGCGCAACACCCCAAACAGACGAGGCATTTATACTTGACGCAACTATTTGGTTTTAGACTGAACACCAGACCACACAACTGATTTAGACGGGCAAACTGGGTGCCGGTGTGATGAGATGTACTAGTAACATCCGTCTGCTCGGGCAGATTCGGCTCAAAGTCGTGCATCTTCGGATGCGGATACATGCTCGAGCAGACGGATATTAGTTTTTTTATTACCTTCACGCTCAAGCGGACGCGTCGAGTATAAACAAGGTTTTACAGCTCAGCCACTTGGTTTTTTTTTTTTGTTGGTTTTTTTTTGCAAGTGGTAGATCTTGGTTTACATTTGGACTTTGGATGTTGGCTTGAAAAGGTTGGTGACCACTGCATAACAAACCCATTCAAACGTTTGCTTTTAATGCTTTTAAATGCTTTCCTCCACCTGTTCTGGAATCCAGGCGCACAGCAGCTGTCCACCATGTTGAAATAGTAATTGTTTTGAAATATTATTCGACCCGACCGCTATCGATAACGCAAAAGCCGCTCTGGCGCTCTCCTGGTTGACTGCCAAAATGGCGGAGTTTAGATTGCATGACGTCAGCCTCCGGAGCTCTATTGCATTCACTAGGGAAAAAAAACGACTCTGTTTTTCTGAATTAACGACTTAATTATCTCAGAATTACGAGATAATTTTTCATGAAAAAAAAAAGTTTTTGCTCTGTTTTTCTGAATTAACGACTTAATTATCTCAGAATTACGAGATAATTTTTCATGAAAAAAATTGTTTTGCTCTGTTTTTCTGAATTAACGAGTTAATTATCTCAGAACTCTGAGATACGTTTTTCTTGAAAAAAAATTCACTGTTTTTATGAATTAATGAGTTAATTATCTCCATGAAAAAAAAAATATTTTGCTCTGTTTTTCTGAATTAACGAGATCCCTCAAAATCCTGCGAGAAGCTTTCACCTGCACGAAGTAACGTCAGGCAACAGTTGCTGATGCTCCAACAACAACAACAGTGCCAAGCCTACATGGGTTCAGTGCAGGTAAGATAGCTAAGTTATTATTACATGTCAATGCCAAATTATGTCCGCTAACTGTTCGCTTGACGACATGTAAAACGAGATTAGAATAAGTTAGCTGTTTATAAACATGTAACGTTAATGTTACGGCCATTTTTTTTACTAACTACGTTAACTTATGCTGGGAACACACCAAAAGATTTTTTACATCTTATAAGATTTTCAAAATGTGATAGACCACAAACATGAGGACAAAAAATCCTAGATTTAAGCATTTTGCTCCTATAGTGTGTGGTGTGCCATGATGTGACAAAGACAGCACACCACACACAAACAGATTTTCAGATTCAGAGGGCTTGTTTGAGATGAGCAAAATCTGCGCAGAATCGATCACCGGTGATCAGCGCGAGATGCATGCCGGTTAGAAATGTGTCCGAGTGCGGTCCGCCTTGCTCTGATGTCATGCTGACGTATGTCAAAAAACTCTCGCGACCGCAAGGCGCACCTGTCGGATTCTGCAGTCGCGCGCAGAACGCTCTCCACTATGGAACGCCGTTGGGGACAATACTTATTATATGCAACGCGTGAAATTTGGACGCATTAACACGCACAGTTTGTACGCGTAAATACGAAGTAGGCTATATGTTCGGGTGTCGCGTCAGACCGCACAACAGCCAATAGCGTTGCTCTATTTAGGATTTCATTTGCATTTGTGATGCGATGGCACGTTGCTATACATGTATTAAACATCAGACGACATTTCTTTCCGTGAGGGATGATGTGCTGTTAGGTAAGCAAATATGAAAACGTCACACGTAACATTTGTTCGTGAATGAGATCGTAATTTTACGTTGGCATGTACATAGGCAAGCTTAAAACTTTACTGTAGAGTCAATGATGCATTTATACGTTGGTTATGATGTCAGTGATGTGTCATCTCATCCCGATTTTTTTTTTTTTTGTCTCCGGTAACGTGGAAAAGTGGATTGCTCTCTACGATGGCTCTTAGAATTTTTTTATTAAACTTTCAAAGAACTTTTACAGACTGCGTTCAGTTGGCATCCTCTTATAACAGGCTATATACACATGTATAACATATGTTAACATATGTATACAACATACAACACTGGATACGGCCATAGCCAGGGTTTAATAATTAGTGAGGTCCACGGTGGGGTGTCGATAATTTTACATAATAGTGCCAATAAATGCCATACATCATTCAACTTTAATAAATACAATGAATAATAAAGTTAGCAAAGGCTAAATACTAAATACTGTGGCTATTGTTTTTTTTTTTTTTGTTGTTGTTTGTTTTTTAAATGACTGGAGTAATCTCCGAGTGGGCCAGCTTCAAACTGGTATGAATGCTCCTTGAAGTCGTTCAAAATGACAGAGGAGGAAGTGGCTTACAATAAAGGTGAAAATTTGGAAAAATAAGGCGTTTTCGGTGTGTTGTAATTGGCTAAACTGCGTCCGGAATCTTCACGCCCATTACCTTTACGGGCGACAGTTGCATGTGCTGCAAATGTAATGGTGTCAATATTGCCACATCAGTTTGAGCCAGAATCAGACCCAGAGAGCGGTGATGAAGAGAGTCAAGCAGAACCTCCGCAAACACGGCTCTTACTAAACGTTTCTGAATGGTAATTTTTTTTAATTATTATTATTTTCTCAAAGAATTTCCATACGCTGTTACTTGAAAATGCTACTGCTGTTTGTTAGCTTTTGAGATGCGCTTTCCCCCTGGTTAAACATTTGATATAACTGAATACATGACTGAGTAATACCGTTTTTTAAAGATATTGTTTTATTGATAGAATGAACAACCGTTTAACTATTCACAAAACTTAGTAGTTTACTCAGTTTGTCGTTTTCTTTAGGTGTACATGTGATAACAGCAGCTGAAGTTCGCTGTTGCGATAATTTTTTGAAGTTTGTACACGTTTCTTATGCACACAAAATAACATCGAACTAACTAGCTCTTATAACCAAACAGCTTTGGCATTGGTTTGCGTTAGGGATGCACCGATACCACTTTTTTGGAAAACGAGTACGAGTACGAGTACTTGCATTTCAGTACTCGCCGATACCGATACCGAGTACTTAATAAAAAAAACATGATTTAAATTTACAGGTAACAGCTTTAGTCATATAATTTAACAAAAAAACAAGGGACTAGTTTGGAATTAAGAACATTTATTTAAAATGAAAAGCATGTTGTATGCAACATATTACAGAATAAATAATTATAAAAAAAAATGTAAACAGTGACAGTGCAACTCAAGTATTTTTTTCAGTTTGTTGTAAACTCTGCCGCTTTGGACGACACAAGGGGCATTAATAAACATCTTTGCTATTTAGTGCACAATATTTGAATAAACTAACAACATCCACCAACATAGAACTGTGGCAGTCAGTGCAACTGAGGTAGGTATTAACATCAAGTCTAAGACGACTCACTTAATGGAGCCTATTTAGAAAAAGTGAGTGGCAGGTTTTTTTTTAAGAAAAGTAGCTTTTCTGCATTATCAGCAGTCAGCCTGTTTCTGTTTTCATCTATAATGTGTGAAACTGAGCTAAAAAGCCTTTCACTTTCCACACTGCTACATGGGGCTGAGAGGTATTTATGGGCCATTTTAGCCAAAGTGGGGAACCTGATTTTGTTGACACCCCAGTACTTCAGAGGACTGTCTTCACGAGGGCTTGGGGCCTCTCCGAGGTATGTGTCGAGCTCAATGGCAGCACCTGCTGCCAGCGGCTGTGCTGCCTGGGGCTGCTCCTTAGCGATTTCTTCAAATACAGTGTCCAGACTGCTGCTAGTGCTGGCCTGGGCCTTGAGGAACAGTTTAGCAGGAGGTTCTGCAGCTTCTGCCCGACTCCCCTCTGCCTCAGCTCTGGACATCATCTGCAGCTCCTGCTTCAGGTGCAGCTTGGCCTCCGGAGCATTGTTGGAGAAGAAGCGATCTTTATACCTGAACAAAATTCATGAATGTATTAATATGTGGAAAAATAGGACAGATTTTAGTTTCCCCTAAACCACTGTCACAAATGCCAGCCATTTGGCTTTCTGGTAGTAATAAGGGAAATATATTTCATATTATATATATTGCATACATTTGTATTTGTGTATTTTAGTTACAAAAATATAATATAATATTTCAGATGGAAATTAATCTTACATTTAGTACTGTAGTTTATCATTGAATACCTATAGCACACAGACTTTACCTTGGGTCAAGTATGGTGGAGATGAAGTACAGTGGGTTGGTCTCGACGTCACTGAAGCGCTTCTTGACAGCTGCCAGTAAGGTTGCTTTCATTGTCTTGACGCCGTGGTCCTCGTCTGTTTCTCTGTTTAGAAGTCTCACTAGCACAGTCACAGCTGGGATGACATCAGAGGCTAGTGCATCGTAGCTGCTCACTTTTTTAGTTAGTTCCTCAAAGGGGGCAAGGATGGCAACAGTCTTCTCCATAAGAGCCCATTGGTGAGCGGTGAGATAGTCAGGGAGTTCATGCTCGGACACATACACCCCCAGCACTCGCTTTTGCTCAATGAGGGACTGGAGCATGTAATACGTGCTGTTCCAGCGCGTCTGTACGTCCTGCTGCAGTCTCTTTATTGGCTGGTTGAGCTGTCCCTGAATGTCCTCGAGGCGGGAGTAGGCTAAGGCGGAATGTTTAAAATGCCCAATTATTTTCCGCCCCACTGCTATAGCATCTGCTATGCTCCTCTGTGCTAATAAGCCCTCGTGAACAGCCAGTTGGAGCGTGTGCGCGACACACGGCAGACTTGGGAGCCCTGCGTCATTCATGGCTTTAATCATGTTTTTGGCATTATCTCGAAGCACAACATGTACTGATGTTTTAGGTATACCCCATGTCTGGAGCATTTCCTCAAACACATGCGCTATAGCCTGGCTGGTGTGCGAGCCGCGGAATTGTTTTGCATGTAATATGGCTCGTTGCGGCATGAAACTCTCGTCAATCCACTGGGAGGTTAGGCTAATTAGCGACACGGGGCTAACACTGCTTGTCCAAATATCCGTGGTGAAACTAAACGTAGAGGAGGCTTGCAGTAGGCTGTGGATATGTTTTTTCACGGAGTCGTGTAGTTTAGGCAGCTCCGTGTCAGTCATGTAGCGGCGGCTTGGGACATCATATCTGGGCTCCAGAACATGGAGGAGACGCAGGAATCCCACATTTTCTACCTCCGAGAGTGGCTGGTCACTCAATGCAATGTACTCGATAATTGCCTGTGTTATTTTCACAGCACGTGGATTGTCTCTGGACATTTTCTCTTGTCTTGAAAGAGTTTGCTGCAGCGTGGGTTGTGTTGATTTAGAAGCGTGGGTAAACTCTTTGTACTCGTTGTCATGTTGGGATTTTAGGTGCTTGATTAAATTACTTGTGTTAAATGCGCTACCTTTTGAGCCTCCTCTGGACAATTTCGCTGAGCACAATTTGCAGTCCGCCTTTGTTTTGTCGTCTTCATTCACTTTGAAATAGTTCCACACGGCTGACATGTTTCGTCTCGCCTCGCCTTCTCCCCGCTCTGAGCTGCGGGGGCGTGCCTGGAGGCGGGCACTCGGCGCCTGTGATTAACCCCTTACACTCCGCTCAAACATAGACATTTCTCAGACCGTGGTATCGGTCCCCAGTATCGAGGGACTTTTAACGAGTACGAGTACTTTAGAAAATGTGGTATCGAGGCCGATACCAGATACCGGTATCGGTATCGGTGCATCCCTAGTTTGCGTTCTTGATCAAATAAAAAAAATTACGTCATAAAGTATACATGGAAAATACGTTTACAAAATTTGTACATATTACAAATTCGGGTCCAAAATGTTTATACGCATCTGTCATATACTAAAGCCAGCGCTGGCATTTGTTTACATCCTTGATAAAACTAAAACAGTACGTCTTAAAATATACAGGCAAATACATTTAAAATGATTAAATCTTACTTGCAGGTTGTGGCCCAACAACTGCTGCATCTGGTTTTAAAGCTGTAACTGCTTCATGTTGGAGTAATAGTTTCTTGTTGAATCCGGCATTGAACTCGTGTTGATTCTGGAAGCTGTCTTCCGTAAAATGCGCAGCACAGAGAGCTAAACTACGATTGTAATTGTCAGGAACATAATCAAACTTAAATTTTAACCATTGTTGACGAACTACAGCGTCTGTAGGAAGCCTGAACACAGAAGACCTGACGGCTACAGCTCTCCACTATAACTCCTCCTCTTCGACAGCAGAACATGTTCCGGAGGGAGGGTTGATGGAAATGTATGGGTTAGTTACGTATAAAACCCGGGAAGTATCTCGTTGTAGTCCCATTCGAGTCGTTTTTGTAGGCATTAAACTTCCTGATTTTTAAAAGACAATATCTCCGCTTACGTTGAACTTTCAGCGCAACCTGGTCTCACAGGATTCCGTGAAATGTCCACGGGTCCTTAACTCAAAATCCGTGCAGCCATCACGGAATCGCCCCAAATTCCGTGATTCGGCCACGGATATTACTCCAACGCAAGCCAATGACACTGACCTTCCGTGGTCCACACACGGATACCCGTTTCACTGACGGAGTACAGATCTCACTCAATCGACGTGCTTTCTCATTTTGAAACGCAACATTTGAAGTATTTGTGAACTTTTCCAACATCAAATGCCATAATGACGTTAACCTGATTGTTATTGAAGCTATTGCATTGTCCTGTCATCATAAAATTTCGGTTTGTTTCAGTTAGCCTAACCAAAGTCCCGTGATGGCACCACGGACCTCAACAACCGGACCTCACTCATGGACGTTGTAATGTTGCTGGCTTGTTTAGGAACTTATAAGCTTTAGGTCGACTGTGTTGCAATGGCATGTAATTAACTTGACATTTTGTCTCGTCCTGTCATCATCAAATCCAGTTTGATGGCGTTTTACACCTATTGCTCGCTTGGCTAGTCAGATCTAAAATCTGTGGTAGTAGCACGGATTGAGTCTGTGGTGAGACCACGGATAACTCCAACGCGCAAGTCAATGACACTCATCTTCCGTGGTCCACACACGGATATTCGTTTAAATGACAGAGAACAGATCTCACTCAATGGACGTGCTTTCTCATTTGGAAACACAACATTTTAAGTATTTATTTATTTTCCAACACCAAATACCATAAAGACTTTAACCTCTCTGTTATTGTAGCTATTGCATTGTCCAGCCATCATAAAAATTCAGTCTGATTCTGTTAGCCTAACTGAAGTCACGTGATGGCACCACGGACCTCAACAACCTGACCTCACTCACTGGATGGTGTGATGTTGCTAACTTGTTTAGACACTTGAAAGCTGTATGTCGACTGTGTTGCAATTTTGTCTTGTCCTGTCATCATAAAATCCAGTTTGATGGCGTTTTACACCTATTGCTCGCTTGGCTATAGTCAGATCTAAAATCTGTGATAGGAGCACGGATTGAGTCTGTGGTGAGACCACGGATAACTCCAACGTTCGTGGTATGGTCACGTAATTTAATCTATTGATTCGTGCCACGGACACGTTTATTTCGTAATTTTTCGTCTTTCGTGATCACAGCTCGATTATTTCTGCCTGTCGGCTGCAGCAGAGAAGCTGTTTAATCAACATTTATTCACGAGATCTTATCGTGGTTCATGTATTTTTTTAATGTTATTATTTTGGTCTTATTGCCAGGGAAGCTGGATAGTTTTGCTGTTTATTGATATTTTTAAAATGATATTTTATTAGTAGGAAATCGCGCTGAAGAAGTGTCGTTCCGATGAACACATCGCAATATTTGGCATCAGTTCACGTGTGTCAGCTGTTGGTAAGTAGCCTAGTAAATAAATACCTAAATACGCTGTCCTAATAATGTGTGATATAATGTCTTTTCTGTTTGTCCATATTAATCTGCCAAATATATCTGCCATTTCCACGGAGACTTTGCGTTTCATTGCTTTCTAATTCAAAATGATTAAACACTGCCTGTCGTGCTATAGGCTTAGATATATCAGATTAAAAATATTACAATTAGTTCCAAAGTTGTATTTGTAGTAGAAGCACAGTAAAAACAACACTTACCATGCTTTTTCCACAGTAACCCTAGTTTTACTGTGATAGGGTGTGGTAAAAGGACAGTAATAACCACAAAACTTACCATGCTTTTACCTCTGTATTGATAGTTTTAAAGTGATATTTGTTGTAAATGCATATTAACCACAACACTTGCCATGCTTTTAACGCTTTATAATGTAACATCCAATATTTGTAAGGTAAATCAGTACTTTTTCCTTTAAATAATCCTATATATTATACATAATGATATTTTCTTTTCTCTTTTTTCAGCTGAAAAGACCAAAAGGGCCTTTCGGACTCACTCAGCCCATTATTGTTTGAGGAGAAGTAAACGGAGGAGACGGAAAGCTGCAAAGGCAAATATTCACAATGGTATGTATGTGTTGGTTTGAACCATAGGTTTGAACCCTAAATCAAACATTTTATCAAGCATTTGTTGTTTCTTAAAACTTTTCTCACAAAACCCATAGCCCAATCTGTACAAACATAGTCTGAAAGTCTTAATAATTCACAAGATTTAACAAGTTGTCAAATTCGTACGATACTCGTACATATTTGTATACTCATACACAATCCTGCAGCTTTTACTTCTAGTGCTGTCAATGGCTACTGCCTCAATTCCTGTACATATTTATTGCGATATTTGTAAATCAGTTGCGCCACTTCTTGGAAAGTTGACGGATGTCACACACACTGTCAGAAAGTTTATATTAATTGCAAATTGGTCCCCGTCTGTTCATGTTCCAGTGATACATGATGTCTCTCCACACCTCATAACCTACCTCTGTTTGCAAGAGTGGAAAAGCTTATCTGACTTGTCACATGACATCAGATACTCGATTATTTTGTCATAATCAGATCAGTTACACTGCTGATAACTGTCCCGTTTGCATGTAAATCATTTTCATATGATTATTGCTTGCTATTAAAGACATACTTTTATTCATAGAAATGCCCACATATCAGTGAACTTATAACATAAAAATGCTTTTAACATTTAATTATGCAACACTCTTTACAGAAAACATATCCCATGGTTATGGATAAACTCACAACGTCATCATCAAGTGCTGTGCTGTGCACATTGGGCAACAAGTGTCCTCCAGCATATTCGATCCGTGGCCATGTTCTCCACATCTTCCCATGGGACACTGACATTCTTCAGGTCTTCGTGAAACATCTGTCTCTGTGTCTTCCTTGGTCTTCCCTGTCTCCTGCATCCTCCTGGCGGTGTCCAGTGTCCACTTCATCACTGTCTTTGGGTGTTGTTGTTTGGGCATGTGTAGGATGTGTCCAGTGAGGTGCACCCTTTGCTCTGTCTCAGTTTCTGAAAGTCTTCATGTGGAGTCCCACTCCTCCTCAGGATCTCTTTGATATATGCAGAACCAATATTGAACATAGTGATTTATCTTTTTCCATATTGTTAAGGCATTTTGTTTCCTCTTTTCAGCTTCATAAACTGTACTTGATTTCTGCCTAATGCCTTTATAAAAAAGGGTCAGTGCTCATCAGGTGTTTTGCTAAAGGTCATAATCATTGCATATGTCACGATCCACACAGGGAAACAGAGAGATCCAATATGCAGTAGTATATTTTATTGGGCAAATCCAAAATCGTATCCAGTCCAGGCAGAGGTCAATATCCAATAGAGCAATCCAACAAAAACAGGTACAAGACAACAGCAAGAACAGAACTTGGAAGTGGTGTGATACAAACAAGGACTCCGTGACACATACTAAAACAGACAGGGTATATATACACAGGGAAATAACAATGCTAATGGAGAACAGGCTGAGTGCAATGATCAGTGATAAGGGGCAGCTGAGTGCAATGAAAAGACAAGGATCATGGGGGATGTAGTTCAAGAGTGTGATGGACACCGTGGGGAAGGAGGACATCTAGTGGTGACCCAAGGAACATAAACCAGACACTGTGACATAACCCCCCCTCTACGGAGCGGCTACCAGACGCTCCAAGACCCAGAAACATTAACAAAACCAGAGTCAAGGAGGGAGGTGGAACGGTGGAGGATCAGGGGGTGGGATGGGGGGCCAGGTCCATGGAGGGGAACAGGAACAGGGGGTGATGGCTTAGCCGGCGGCCAGGGCGAAGCAGACGACAGTCCATTGGGTGGCCTGGGCGGAGCAGGCTGTGCAGACGGCCAGGGCAGAAACATCAGTCCATCAGGCGGCCAGGGCAGAGCAGACAGTCCCTCGGGCGGCCAGGACAGAGGAGACTTTCCCTCAGGCGGCCAGGGCGGAGACTTTCCCTCGGGCGGCCAGGGAGGAGACTTTCCCTCGGGCGGCCAGGGAGGAGACTTTCCCTCGGGCGGCCAGGGAGGAGACTTTCCCTCGGGCGGCCAGGGCGGAGACTTTCCCTCGGGCGGCCAGGGCGGAGACTTTCCCTCGGGCGGCCAGGGCGGAGACTTTCCCTCGGGCGGCCAGGGCGGAGACCTTCCCTCGGGCGGCCAGGGCGGAGACTTTCCCTCGGGCGGCCAGGGCGGAGACCTTCCCTCGGGCGGCCAGGGCGGAGACTCTCCCTCGGGCGGCCAGGGCAGAGACGACCCCTCAGGCGGCCACGTCGGAGCAGAAGACAGTCCATCGGGCGGCCACGGCGGAGCAGAAGACGACCCCTCGGGCGGCCGTGGCTCAGGAACTGGAACAGACACCACCGGCTCAGGAACTGGAACTGGCACCAACGGCTCAGGCACTGGAACTGGCACCAACGGCTCAGGCACTGGAACTGGCACCACCAACTCAGGAACAGGAACTGGCACCACCAACTCAGGAACAGGCACCACCGACTCAGGCACTGGAACTGGCACCACCGGCTCAGGCACTGGAACTGGCACCACCGGCTCAGGCACTGGAACTGGCACCACCGGCTCAGGCACTGGAACTGGCACCACCGGCTCAGGCACTGGAACTGGCACCACCGGCTCAGGCACTGGAACTGGCACCACCGGCTCAGGCACTGGAACTGGCACCACCGGCTCAGGCACTGGAACTGGCACCACCGGCTCCGGCACTGGAACTGGCACCACCGGCTCCGGCTCAGGAACAGACACCACCGGCTCCGGCTCAGGAACAGACACCACCGGCTCCGGCTCAGGAACAGACACCACCGGCTCCGGCTCAGGAACAGACACCACCGGCTCCGGCTCAGGAACAGACACCACCGGCTCCGGCTCAGGAACAGACACCGGCTCAGGAACAGACACCGGCTCCGGCTCAGGAACAGGCTCCGGCTCAGGAACAGACACCGGCTCCGGCTCAGGAACAGACACCGGCTCCGGCTCAGGAACAGACACCGGCTCCGGCTCAGGAACAGACACCGGCTCCGGCTCAGGAACAGACACTGGCTCCGGCTCAGGAACAGACACTGGCTCCGGCTCAGGAACAGACACTGGCTCCGGCTCAGGAACAGACACTGGCTCCGGCTCAGGAACAGACACTGGCTCCGGCTCAGGAACAGACACTGGCTCCGGCTCAGGAACAGACACTACCGGCTCAAGTTCAGACACAGGCTCGACGTCGGCAATCTTGTCTGAAGACACAGGCTCGGCAGACGTGACGTGAACAGTCTCTGTGGCGGCCATCTTGTCCGAAGACACAGGCTCGGCAGGCGTGATGTGAACAGGCTCGGCGGCGGCCATCTTGTCCGAAGACACAGGCTCGGCAGGCGTGACGTGAACAGGCTCGGCGGTGGCCATCTTGTCCGAAGACACAGGCTCGGCAGACGTGCCATGGACAGTCTTGGCACTCTCCAGGATCTGATGTAGTCTTTCGAAGTAATCCAACAGAGTTTCAGCTGCTCTGTCTATCTCAGACTGCACGGGGACCTCCGAGACTGGGACCACCGGAACTGGGACCACCGGAACTGGGACCACCGGAACTGGGACCACCGGAACAATCATGGAGGAGGTCTTCCTTCTCCTCCTCTGTTTCTGATGGCAATGTGCCGGTTCTGAGCTGGGCGGAATCAGTGGCGGATGGGGCTCTGGGCTGGACCTCATCAACCCAGAGTCGAAGGGGGGCCATGGTGGAGAGTGGTGTTGAACACCCTCTCGCCCATCCACTCCTCTGCGACCTCCCCGGGTCCCACGAAAAATCACCAGTCGGGTTCCCTCAAATAATCTTCTCCTCTCCTGTTCAGTGGCTGGGGAAGAGAGGTTTGAATACATACCGCTGGATCAAGATGTGACGGAGTCCTTCTGTCACGATCCACACAGGGAAACAGAGAGATCCAATATGCAGTAGTATATTTTATTGGGCAAATCCAAAATCGTATCCAGTCCAGGCAGAGGTCAATATCCAATAGAGCAATCCAACAAAAACAGGTACAAGACAACAGCAAGAACAGAACTTGGAAGTGGTGTGATACAAACAAGGACTCCGTGACACATACTAAAACAGACAGGGTATATATACACAGGGAAATAACAATGCTAATGGAGAACAGGCTGAGTGCAATGATCAGTGATAAGGGGCAGCTGAGTGCAATGAAAAGACAAGGATCATGGGGGATGTAGTTCAAGAGTGTGATGGACACCGTGGGGAAGGAGGACATCTAGTGGTGACCCAAGGAACATAAACCAGACACTGTGACAGCATAGTTACAACAAAAGTGACCAATAATCACAAGGATATAGAATGAAAGTTGAGAATGTAAAATGTTGTGCTTATGTTTTTGCCTATTTGTTCTTTAAAGCGACGAAACAAATGTATTTTCACATAACAAAGTTGAATCTCATCTTTTGGTTTGTAAATATATAACTTCATCATAGCAATTTTTTTAACGTTAATGTATGTGTCACTATAATAGTTTGCCCCTGTATCTGGATATTTTAAATTAACTGATTTTTATACTGTTGTGCAGTAGTTTTGGCGCTACATTTGTCTTTAAACAGTTTGACATTAAATATTGGAATAAGCTTTCAAAATTGTGTCCATTCATTGTGCTTTTGTTACATTTATTTGAATATAATTGATATACCTTTAATATACTATACATACACTGTAAATGTTAGAAGCACTAGGCCTACATGTAATTATCTTTAATTAAAATACTGCAAAACTACCCTGCTGTAGGCCATTACTTAGAAAAAAGTTTCTCTTTCAAATGTATTTATGCATCAGTCTAATCAAATAAGCAAATTTGTGTCATTGATCATGTAAACTCGTTTTTGGACGTTAACCACACAAAGAGTCTTTTGCTTTTAAATATGAGTTTTATAATTTAATTAGAAATAATACATGTTTAACAGCCTAAATATTAAATATTTAAGGTATCTATCCCTGCAGCCGGAACCAGAAGAGATCTGTCATCATTTGCCATAAATGGGCATGTAAGTGTGACGCATTTGTTCAGCTAGGTTTTTATTGGCTGTGACTTTATCGCAGAACTCGCTGTGATTGGACAATCGTTTAACCCATATAAACTGGCGCTTCATGTTACAAAGTATGGTTTGGTGTTATTATTACATTAGTTATACATTAAGCTAACTATAAAGTGTCTCTATAATGTGAGAAATTACTCCTTTACCGAGATCCTAACCCTAACCCTAAGCATGTCTGCACATTTCAATGAACTACAGAACAATGCTTCCTGTTCCACTGATAGAATGACAGAGATATGTGGGTAATGTAGTTTAAAACGTTTTGGAATAAAACAATAAATGTTAAATAAATTATATATTTAATGGACAACTGGATATCTAAATTTGTTCATTGTGCAAACCTTTATGACATATATGAGGGACAGGCTGAAATTTGAGCACTTTAAAAATAACCTTTATGCCAGCTTTCCATATATATCTGAAAACTGTGGCCAACATTATTTATTATACATAGCATAAGCAGTCGTCCTGTGGATTTTCTCTTTGATACACTAACCGGACTTCGAGTTACAGCCATTTGAAATGTGCATTTGTTTGCTCTTCTGGGGGCCATTGCTGGGCCCCTGGGGGTGGAGGGGCAGTATAATCTACACAGATCTACACACACTATTACTATTACACAAGGGTAATGCACCATTCAATAAAAAAATAAATAAAAAAAAACAGTGCCAACATTTCTTTTTCACCCCCTCTTGCTGCTTATATGCCTGACATCAGTGATATATGCTTTCATTCGAAAAGCAGTTGTAGATGTACTAGAATGATCAACATGGATCATCTTCAATTAAGTTTTAAGTATTTATAGCAAGATAGCCCACTGGAGCCTCTTGTTATTCACATAGCTTCCTTTTATTTCACTGCAAACTGGCATACATGCAAGTATGTGTAACTTTTGTTGCATTGTTGTCCCAAATATCATTAACCAGATCTACAATTTTTATGTCCCAAGTAAAAGAATCATGGTCATTAATTATATGTAGTAATTTATAAGTTATTAATTATATGTAGGCCTAGTTATTTTTTAATTAATTAAACTAAAGAAATAAGAAATTAAAATTTCTCAAATAAAAATGTCTATTTACTGTACCAAACACCACTTTCAAAACACAATAGTCGTCACCATACTTTATTAATCAACACTTTATTGGAGGACACAGAATAAAGTTGATAAAGTAGCATAAAGACAAATGAGATTCAAGATAAATAAAAATGTGTCTTCAAAAATACATTAACATCATAATAGTCCACTCACAGCTGCTGAAGCCATAAAATTAGTGCCAGAGAATCATATTCAGTCACCTACAGAAAACAGATTTGATATTGTGTTGGAAAATAATGATTCATTATCACAGCTAAACTGGTTTCTTGCTCTTCCCTGAACATGTCTCTATCGTGTTTGTGTTCTTCTTCCTCGTCTAAACAGTTTGTTCAGTTGAAGAACAGAAGATGTGATCACTGATGTGGTGTAGCTTTTTCTCAAGCAGAAGAAGAAGTCTCAACATCCCATTGTCAGGCGTTCTCCAGTCCTGGTCTGAAAGTAAAACAGAAAACAGAAACCATTCAAATAAAGTTGTTTAATGGACAGTCGGGTCAGCTTATGTTCTGCGTTATTTAAAGCAGTGATGGTTTACTCTGGCCCACTGTCCTGCAGATTTAGCTCCGAACTCAAACCCTCCTGCCTATTGTCTAGAAGTAAACCTGAAGACTTTGGTTAAAATTTTCAGATGTGCTCGATTTCAGATGTGCTCGGACTTATTCGATTAGCTTGCGTTGATATAAGGACTGGTCTTCCTTCTCTGCTGTAAAACAAGAAAGTCTCGACTTACTCTATGTGCAATTACTATTGTTCCTGAAACATAAATTAAGACAGTATTAAATAAGTACATTTACCATATGATTCAGGAGAGAACATTTGATGAGTAAATACTGATTGCAATATTCTAGAAACTTCACCTGGGAAGGGCTGATCACGGCAAGATTCGCTGCGACTCACTAGTAGCTCTTGTAATGGTTGGCTCCTAAAAGAGCTGTTGAGTTTGATATAGTGTTGCATAATTAAATGTTAAAAGCATTTTTATTTTATAAGTTCACTGATATGTGGGCATTTCTATGAATAAAAGTATGTCTTTAATAGCAAGCAATAATCATATGAAAATGATTTACATGCAAACGGGACAGTTATCAGCAGTGTAACTGATCTGATTATGACAAAATAATCGAGTATCTGATGTCATGTGACAAGTCAGATAAGCTTTTCCACTCTTGCAAACAGAGGTAGGTTATGAGGTGTGGAGAGACATCATGTATCACTGGAACATGAACAGACGGGGACCAATTTGCAATTAATATAAACTTTCTGACAGTGTGTGTGACATCCGTCAACTTTCCAAGAAGGGGCGCAACTGATTTACAAATATCGCAATAAATATGTACAGGAATTGAGGCAGTAGCCAATGACAGCACTAGAAGTAAAAGCTGCAGGATTGTGTACGAGTATACAAATATGTACGAGTATCGTACGCATTTGACAACTTGTTAAATCTTGTGAATTACTAAGACTTTCAGACTATGTTTGTACAGATTGGGCTATGGTTTTTGTGAGAAAAGTTTTAAGAAACAACAAATGCTTGATAAAATGTTTGATTTAGGGTTCAAACCAACACATACATACCATTGTGAATATTTGCCTTTGCAGCTTTCCGTCTCCTCCGTTTACTTCTCCTCAAACAATAATGGGCTGACTAAGTCCGAAAGGCCCTTTTGGTCTTTTCAGCTGAAAAAAGAGAAAAGAAAATATCATTATGTATAATATATAGGATTATTTAAAGGAAAAAGTACTGATTTACCTTACAAATATTGGATGTTACATTATAAAAGGTTAAAAGCATGGCAAGTGTTGTGGTTAATATGCATTTACAACAAATATCACTTTAAAACTATCAAGAGGTAAAAGCATGGTAAGTTTTGTGGTTACTGTCATTTTACCACACCCTATCACAGTAAAACTAGGGTTACTGTGGTAAAAGCATGGTAAGTGTTGTTTTTACTGTGCTTCTACTACAAATACAACTTTGGAACTAATTGTACTATTTTTAATCTGATATATCTAAGCCTATAGCACGTCACGTGACAGGCAGTGTTAATCATTTTGAATTAGAAAGCAATGAAACGCAAAGTCTCCGTGGAAATGGCAGATATATTTGGCAGATTAATATGGACAAACAGAAAAGACATTATACCACACATTATTAGGACAGCGTATTTAGGTATTATTTACTAGGCTACTTACCAACAGCTGACACACGTGAACTGATGCCAAATATCGCGATGTGTTCGGAACGAGACTTCTTCAGCGCGATTTCCTACTAATAAAATATAATTTTAAAAAATATCAATATACAGCAAAACAACCCAGCTTCCCTGGCAATAAGACCGAAATAATAACATTAAAAAAAAAATACATAAACCACGATAAGATCTCGTGAATAAATGTTGATTAAACAGCTTCTCTGCTGCAGCCGACAGGCAGAAATAATCGAGCTGTGATCACGAAAGACGAAAAATTACGAAATAAACGTGTCCGTGGCACGAATCAATAGATTAAATTACGTGACCATACCACGAACGTTGGAGTTATCCGTGGTCTCACCACAGACTCAATCCGTGCTCCTATCACAGATTTTAGATCTGACTATAGCCAAGCGAGCAATAGGTGTAAAACGCCATCAAACGGATTTTATGATGACAGGACAAGACAAAATTGTAACACAGTCGACATACAGCTTTCAAGTGTCTAAACAAGTGAGCAACATCACACCATCCAGTGAGTGAGGTCAGGTTGTTGAGGTCCGTGGTGCCATCACGTGACTTCAGTTAGGCTAACAGAATCAGACTGAATTTTTATGATGGCTGGACAATGCAATAGCTACAATAACAGAGAGGTTAAAGTCTTTATGGTATTTGGTGTTGGAAAATAAATAAATACTTAAAATGTTGCGTTTCCAAATGAGAAAGCACGTCCATTGAGTGAGATCTGTTCTCTGTCATTTAAACGAATATCCGTGTGTGGACCACGGAAGATGAGTGTCATTGACTTGCGCGTTGGAGTTATCCGTGGTCTCACCACAGACTCAATCCGTGCTACTACCACATATTTTAGATCTGACTAGCCAAGCGAGCAATAGGTGTAAAACGCCATCAAACTGGATTTGATGATGACAGGACGAGACAAAATGTCAAGTTAATTACATGCCATAGCAACACAGTCGACCTAAAGCTTATACGTTCCTAAACAAGCCAGCAACATTACAACGTCCATGAGTGAGGTCAGGTTGTTGAGGTCCGTGGTGCCATCACGGGACTTTGGTTAGGCTAACTGAAACAAACCGAAATTTTATGATGACAGGACAATGCAATAGCTTCAATAACAATCAGGTTAACGTCATTATGGCATTTGATGTTGGAAAAGTTCACAAATACTTCAAATGTTGCGTTTCCAAATGAGAAAGCACGTCGATTGAGTGAGATCTGTACTCCGTCATTGAAACGGGTATCCGTGTGTGGACCACGGAAGGTCAGTGTCATTGACTTGCGTTGGAGTAATATCCGTGGCCGAATCACGGAATTTGGGGCGATTCCGTGATGGCTGCACGGATTTTGAGTTAAGGACCCGTGGACATTTCACGGAATCCTGTGAGACCAGGTTGTTCAGCGCAGCAACTTTGCAGATACTGTTCATGCACCAACAGCAACATTACACACTATTTAAAATGAAAAAAGTGAAATAGCAATCAACCACCCCTTTAAAAATCATGATGGGAGAAAAGGACGTACGGATCTCAATGCTGGAGCAGCGGATTGATGAATTGGAGCAGTATACGCGGAGGGACGATTTGGTGATTACTGGGATCAAGACTCGACACCGTACTTACGCCAGGGCGGCAGCTAACGCGGAGACAGGGCCGGCCCGAGGCATAAGCGAACTAAGCGGCTGCTTGGGGCCCCCTCGCCACCAGGGGGCCCCTAAGCGAGTTTTTTTTTTTTTTTTTTTTTTTTACATATTAATTAAATTAAACAAGTGACATAAATTAATGAATGGATTAATAATTCAAGACAAGAAAATTCTGATTTCATGATCAATATACCTGCCTACAACTGCTGCTGTGTCTGCCAGTGTTTGAGTCATGCGCATAACCTCGCGTGCATAGAAAATTCGTGCGCAAAGTCACGGTAATGTTAAGCCATTTCACACAAATTTGATTTGATCAATGATTTATCCTTTAAATTTAATGATATTCAGAACAGAACAAGAATAAAAAAATAACTATAAACAAGCCAAAACGAAATAATTTCAAGCGAAAGTGAAAGCGAATCTCTCTCATTAGAATCAAACTGTTTCAACATTCGCGATGGATTTGGATGGTAAACTATTCTTTATTATAAGCTTCTTTGTACTTCACCCACGTTCCAATATCGAGGGAAAAAATCATCCTCTTCACAAGCGCAAAAATGTGCTTGAAATCCAATATCGAGGGAAAAAATCATTCTCTTCACATGCGCAAAAATGTGCTTGAAATCCAATATCGAGGGAAAAAATCATCCTCTTCACAAGCGCAAAAATGTGCTTGAAATCCAATATCGAGGGAAAAAATCATCCTCTTCACAAGCGCAAAAATGTGCTTGAAATCCAATATCGAGGGAAAAAATCATTCTCTTCACATGCGCAAAAATGTGCTTGGAAACATCACAGTGGAGCGTGCTTAGGCTACGCAGCGCTGGATGGTACGAATTGTAGGCTACTACTGACTATTTAAAAAGAGCAGTGTAATTTTTATATGTTAGTTTGACTATTTTATTATTATATTTTATTACGGCTATAACGAACAGGCTGCGATGTCAAGATTGCAGTGCTGGAATATGTTGTGTGTGTGTGTGAGGCGCAGGCGCGATCGAACAGTGGAAACATAAACACATACTCGTCATGTTCATATAAGACATCATTCAAACTGCAAAGGGTTGCAAAACGGTGGAGGATATTTTGCAAATAAATTTTTTTTTAATATGTTTTTTGACGTTTGTTTTCAGCAGTTTCAAAGAGTTAGTAAAAGAGTAAAGAAAAAGTTAAAAAATTTTTATTTAAGTATCTATTTTTTATTAAGTAGGCTATTTATTTTGTATTAATACATAACCTCATTGTATTAATTTATAATGTAACATTATAGAGTGACATTGTGTCAATAATCGTCAAGCACAGGTGACTCCGCGTGATGGGAGGGGGCCCCCAAATCAAATTCTGCTTAGGGCCCCCAAAAGGCTCAGGCCGGCACTGCGCGGAGACGACGGAGGACGCTCCGAGGGAAGAGCTACAGTCACTGGAACAACAGGTGGTGGATTTCCTTAACAGGAACAACATAAGCATTCGCAAAGAGGCAATATCTGCTTGCCACACATTGCCCAGTAAGTCCGAGAACTCTGTACCTGCTGTAGTAATTCGATTCATCTGCAGGAAGCAGAGGAACGATGTATTAATGCAAGCTAAAAAACAGAAAGGAACGAACGTGTATATAAACGAACACCTCACAAAGAAAAACAGAGGTATCGCAAGGGAGGCGAGGATATTAAGGAAACAGAAGAAAATTACTGGGACATGGACTCGGAATGGAAACGTGTGGATCCGGGAGCAAGATGGTTCAGTGAAGGTCATTAAGACTATGAAGGAACTTGAGAAGTATAAGACTGGACATTCACAGCGGGAGTGATGGAGTCTCCAGCTTGGCCGGACTGACAATGGAGAAATCAGGTTGGACACACTTGGACATTTATTGACAATGGACGTAGACACTAATAATGATAAAATTTATGAACTAGAAAGTTATATTGAACATGACTTGCTAACCCCCGAAGAAAATGTATGCAATTATTATACTGTACAACAATATAATGTTGAAATCAGCAAGGTGCTTAATGATGAAGCATTATCTATCATACATTTTAATAGTCGAAGTTTGAAGGGTAATTTAGTAAAAATAAAAGAACTACTTTGTCAGTTAGATCAAAACTTTAAAGTGATCGCTATAACTGAAAGCTGGTTGAAGGACTCTGATATCAACGACGTCCAGATTGAAGTAGGCTATACAATATGTTTTATGTCAACAGAGTAAGTAAAAAGGGAGGGGGTGTGGCCCTCTACATTGATTATCAATTAAAATGTAAAATTATAGAACAAAAATCAATTGCTGTGGAATTGCTTACTGTGGAAATAACAAATGAAATTGGTAAAAATATGTTGATCAGTTGTGTGTATAGAGCACCAGGGCCTTGTGTTGAATTGTTTACAGACAAAATCCTAGAGATGTTTGAAAAAATTAATAACAAATCATTGATTTTGTGTGGTGACTTTAATATAGATCTGGGAAACCCTTCAACATCAAGTGAATTTAAGAATTGTATGAAAAGTACAGATCTATACCCAATGATAACTAAACCAACAAGAGTGACCACACATAGTGGAACTATTATTGACAATATATTTACAAATGTACATGGTAAATTAATTAGTGGTATCTTTATGATAGACGTGAGTGATCATCTTCCTGTATTTATAATTTATGAGAAAAAATCTTATGACTTCGTACAAGATAAATTTACAACATTTATTCAAGATAAATCTAGTAAGGCTTTAGAGGCCTTCAGAGAAGCTTTGAAGAAACAGAGCTGGGATAGTGTGTACACAGATAATGTAAATACTGCTTATGAGGCTTTCATGACGACATTAATTGATCTATTATAAAAATTGTAAAATAACCAAAGCAAATGCTCTTATCAGGAAAAACACTGTTAACAATCCATGGATGACAAATGGACTGAAAAATGCCTGCAAGAAAAAAAAAATATTTGTACCGATTGTTTCTAAGATCAAGAACTAAAGATGCTGAAGTTAGGTATAAAAAATATAAAAATAAATTAGTTGGAATCATAAGAAGGCAAAAAAAGGATTACTACACTAAATTGTTAGACAAAAATAAAAATAGTACAAAAGACACATGGAGCATTATAAATTCTGTTATGCAAAAAGGTAAGGTAAAAACAAAATTTCCAAATAAGTTTACAAAAAATAATGATGATATTTGCAATAAAACTGAAATTGTAGATGAATTCAATGATTACTTTGTAAATATTGGCCCTATTTTGTCACAGCAAATTCTAGATGGAAACACCAATGGTGGAACAGTACCAGATAATGTTAACAGTATTTTTCTTGAAGGCGTACAAGCGAGTGACATATTAACAATTGTCCAGAAGTGTGCCAATAAAACATCAAATGATTACACTGATATGAATATGGTATTGATAAAGCAAATTATAGATGTAATTATTGAGCCTTTTACCTATATCTGTAATTTGTCATTTATTTCAGGGATATTTCCGGACTGCATGAAAATAGCCAAAGTAATTCCACTGTTTAAAAAAGGTAATAAATCTGAATTTTCTAATTATAGACCAATATCATTACTACCACAGTTCTCAAAAATTCTGGAGAAGTTATTTGCGATTAGACTGAATACATTTTTAAATTAATTTAAGATTTTAAGTAACAGCCAATATGGGTTTCGTCCTAATCACTCAACTGCTACAGCAATTATGGAGCTAACTGAAGAAATCACCAATGCTATAGACAAAAAGCACTATTTAGTAAGCATCTTTGTGGATCTTCAAAAAGCGCTTGATACGCTAGACCACAAGATATTGTTGCATAAATTATATAAATATGGTATTAGAGATGTGTGGCGCACCAATGGGTTACCAGCTATTTAAAAAACAGAAGTCAGTTTGTTGAAATTGATAACATGAAGTCTAAAAATTGCAGCATAACTTGTGGGGTACCAGTCTCAGTTACTTGGGTACATTCTGTTTGCGGATGACACCCCTTTATTTTATTCAGGAAAAAATATAAAAGATGTCCTACAAATCGTAGAGAATGAATTTCAGAAAATCATGAAGTGGTTCAATGCTAATAGATTGTCCCTAAATATTAGTAAAACTAAATGGTAACACTTTAGAATACTGTATCTTACTTACTGCATAACTAATAAGTAATTATTGAAGAACTAATAGGTAATTATTAATTAACTACTTCTTCACTACTGTTAACTACTAAGGAAGATGTGTTAACTAATCAGTATGTAATATATTTTTATGATTGTGTTAAGTAACAGTTAGTTAATCAATAAATAATGAATTCTGTCATAACTCTTGAAGAACTACTACTAATTATCTACTAATTAAGGTTCAAGAAAAATAACTAAGAAGTAACTACTAATGAACAGTCATACAAAACTAACCTCAGATTAGTTTTTATATTTTATATACAGTACTGTGTGTCTGTTTTCCTCAGCATAGAATGCCATTGAGTAAATTCATGTTTGAGGCAATGACTGAGGGAAACTGAAAATATAGGGAACTTATTAGTAATTCATAAATAATTATCAAATAATTCTGCAGGAATTACTTAGAACCTGGAACAGTATTCTAAAGTGAGAATATAGGGAACTCATTAGTAATTAATAAATAATTATCAAATAATTATCCAGGAATTAGGCTACTTATAACCTGAAACAGTATTCTAAAGTGAACATATAAGGATATTAATTGGTAATTAACAAATAATTATTTGATAATTCTTCAGGAATTACTTGAAACCTGGAACAGTATTCTAAAGTGAAAATATAGGGAACCCATTAGTAATTAATAAATAATTATCAAATAATTATCCAGGAATTAGGCTACTTATAACCTGAAACAGTATTCTAAAGTGAACATATAAGGAAATTAATTGGTAATTAACAAATAATTATTAGATAATTCTTCAGGAATTACTTGGAACCTGGAACAGTATTCTAAAGTGAGAATATAGGGAACTCATTAGTAATTAATACAGAATTACCACATACTTCTGACACAAATCAAACTTACTGTAAAAAACACATTATTAACGGTATTATCTAAACCTTTGTAAAATAGATAAGTTATCATATATTATGATACATTTTGCTAATTAAATAAAAAGTTTGCTTATTTGCAGATCAATATATAGCCTAGTAAATGTCTGCACTTATCTTTCTTATTAGTGCTGAAGAATGACTAAAACTGGCTAGAAAATAAAATAAAAAACATTGATTAGTGCTTTTTACTTTTCAAGTAATTACCTTTGTACTTTTACTAAGGTAATTTTGAAAATGAATAGGCCAATAGTTTATAATTTTACTGGAGTAATATTTTATTGGGTTATCTGTACTTTTACTCAAGTACTTGATTTGTGTACTTCATCCACAACTCCACTGCTACAATAAAACAGTTTATTGTAGTAACCACTGTGTATGACTGTTCATTAGTAGTTACTTCTTAGTTTTTTTTCTTGAACCTTAATTAATAGATAATTAATAATAGTTCTTCAAGAGTTATGACATAATTCATTAATTATTGATTAACTAACTGAAACTTAACACAATCATACAATTCTATTACATACTAATTAGTTAACACATCTTCCTTAGTAGTTAACAGTAGTGACTTAAGTGTTAATAAAGAATTACCTATTAGTTCGTCAATAATTCCTTATTAGTTATGCAGTAAGTAAGATACAGTATTCTAAAGTGTTACCAACTAAATTTATGATATTTTGTAGCAAAAATAAATATGTTGAAACATCATTGTTTATTAATGGATTAGAAATTGAAAGGGCACATGAGATTAAGTTTCTAGGTATTATGATTTACGAACATTTGACATGGAAATCACATATTGATAATATCAAAGTAAAGGTATCCCAAATAATAGGTGTGCTGCATAAAGTTAAAGATTCTCTAAATAAGAATGCATTGTTTTTGTTGTATAACTCATTGATTGTGCCATATTTGACATATTGCATTGAAGTGTGGGGAAGTGCCTGTAAAACATATATTAATCCAATTTTATTTTTACAGAAAAGAGCGATTAGAGTTATTAGTGGAAGTGGATACAGAGATTCAACTAATCCTTTATTCATACAACTAAAAACTCTGAAATTTAATGAATTAGTAGAATATAACCTTCTAAAAACCATGTATAAAGCTCATTTACCAAACAATTTGCAAAACAGATTCACTAAGAGGAAAAGTAGATATGAATTAAAAGGTACTGAGGTTTTTACAAAACCCAGGTTCCAATCGGCTGTAAAGGAAAAATGTGTCACAATCAAAGGAGTCAATTTGTGGAATAGTCTTGATTGTAAAATTAAAACTTCTAAGTCCATTTATGTGTTTAAGAAGTATGTTAAATTATCAATGTTGCTGAAATATAATACTGCGGAGTAGCAGATCAACTTTATTGATGTATTTTTGTGTTTTTGATGTCTTAAAAAAAGGAGACTGCTGCATAAGACAGCTCAAATGAACTGGAATTAATTTTGTGTTGATAGGGGGCAGACATTATAAGTCTTTACTTCTTTCTGCTCCTTTTCATTCATGTTAAATGCTGTTGTTGCATTTGTTTTTAAATGAATGAAATAAATAAAAAAAATAAAAAAAATAAAAAATGTGTTTAATAACTGTAAAGTTATATAAAAAAGCGCTGTCAGTGGGAATAGAACCCCGGTCTCCCTTTACACGTTACGCCACAGAAACCGCTGACTAAACAGGTGACTTTTTCCACATATAGGGTAGACTGGCCTAGTGTAGTTAGTTCTGCCAACAAGCAGGCTATTTGCAGTGGTCCAAATAGACACCTCGAATGTATTAACCAGAGGGGAAATATGGTCGTTGGATCAAAGAGACCACTCACTTTACCTACAGGACAAATTCCTTTAACGTTACAAAATAATATAATGTTAATTCATGTTAATTCATGCAGTCATTGAATGTATTTAATCATTGACTCTAAATTATCACCAAATTATTAACTAAAACAGAAACATTTGTATGTCGCACATCAAATAAGACTCAGAAATATTACACGTTCAAAAATGTCATGTTTACACGACGAAAACGTTCGTCTAGAAACACGTAACAAAAAATACACGGCCAAAAATGTTGCGTTAAGGCGATACAAACGATCGTGTCTTTAAATAACATGACAAAAAACTTCGCGTTTAGACGTACAAAACGTTCGCGTTTACACGGACAAAAAAGACGCGTACAAACTGTGCGTGTTAATGCGTCCAAATTTCACGCGTTGCATATAATAGGTTCTCTTACGAGAGGTTCTCTCGTATTGCGTAAGAAGCTTACGCTACGGGTAAAGTCATCTTTTCTCGAGATATGAAGCCAAAAAATTATCCTTAATTTTAATATCTTGTCAACGCAGTGCGGCAGCAAGCGGACCTAGAGCAAGCGAAGTCGCGTGCTCATTGGCTGCTCTGCGGCAACTGCAGCAGCCTATCGCTGAAACCTTAGCGTGACGTCACGCCCAATGAGCGCGCTGGGCGCGCTCACGCGTCACAGCCCGTGTGAGGAGGCGTGGCTTAGCTTATAAAAGAAGGTTCAGAGGCTGCTATTCTCTGATTTTTGTCTCTTCAGCGAAGCTCTCTGCATCGCTGGACTCTGAAGAAGCCGCCGTTGAAACAAGCGACCAGCAAGCCGAGGATATCAGCCTGAGGAAGCCGGCCGTCTTCGCCGGCTTCAGCCTTCCCTGCCTGCTCCGCGATCCGGCGAATTATATCCTTTTCTGCTCTGTGTTGTGTGTGTTTGTGTGTTCGCCTCTGCGACACACTGCATCTAAGAGCGCGAGGCGTTTGTTGCAAAACGCCTCGCATTTCCTGTGGCTCGTCCAGAGCCCCGCTCAGCGACAAGGACCGCCTGTGATCTGCGCTCTCTGCCTGGGTCGTTACCGCGCAGCCCTCGCCCTTACTTCGGGCGGCTGCGAACTCTGCGAAGAACTGCCGATGTCGACCCTGCGGGCTCGACTCGCCGCGTTCGACGCTTCCGCTGTCTCTCCGGATGCAGCAGCTGAGCGCTCACCGGAGCACCTCCCGCGAGCCTTGCTATCTCCTTCTCCCCCCCACCTCCCGACGCGCAGCGACCGGCTTCGCCCGCACTGCCGTCGCCTCAGGGGATGAAGCAGACAGCGCTGCTATCATAGACAGCTGCTTACTCCCCTCTGTCAAGCCGCGCAAACGTTGCCACTCACAAGGGATGTCAGAAACGGACGGTCTCGGGCTTAGCTTCCTTTACGTTACAAGAAAGCTACCCCCCCCCCCCCGGATGACGCACGCCCCTTCCTGCGCTCTCCCCCTCTGTTCGAGCCGCGCTAACGCACCACTCACAAGGGATGTCAGAAGTAGACGGTCACGGGCTGGCTTCCTTTACGTTATAAGAAAGCTACCCCGCGTCTCGGCGCGCGCGTCACTCACCGGTCACCTCCGTTTCTCACACATTTCTCAGTCCCCTCCTAAGCTCAGGCGACTAGAAATATCTATATTGCAGTAAACGAGCCTGTTTCTATACACGCACGCCTGCAAACAAACGATGTCACAGCACATGATGACATCTTCCCGCTCTCTCTCCCTTTGTTCGAGCCGCGCAACTGCGCCGTTCTCAAGGGATATCAGAGCGGACGTTACGAACACCGGCGAAAGAGGAAGAGTGAGTGTTTTCGTCCCGCCTAGGCCGGACTACCACCAATCCTCGCATATTTCTCAGTCCCCTCTAAGTTTAGGCGACTGGAAATACTAATACTGCAGTATACGAGCCTGTTTTAATACACGCGCGCCTGCAAACAGACGCCGAAACGAAACATGACGCTCAGTCATATGCTCGCACTAACTGAAAGCTTATGTGTGCCTCTGTGGCTCAGTGGCAGAACATCAGGCTTCCAAACGGGAGACCCGTGTTCGAATCCGGCTCTGGCAGCAGATAAATATTTTTCTGCTGGCTTCTCCGAGCTCGTGGCCAGCTTTCTTACATACAGAAAGCGAACCCGCATCTTGCACCCTCCCGCTTACAGGATGGTGCTTGAGTATTTATGAGCGTCTAAACATATGAGCCATCAAAGCTATCAGTTTCCTATAACGCCTATGGTGTTATAAGTGTAGAAAATGTGCCCACTCCCACGTGCTCACTGCTACACACAAACACGGTCTCCCCGGTAACGCTCACAGAGCGCACTCTCATAAAGCGGACACACGCCGCTTGAGTACTAAGTGTAGTAAATGTGCCCACAACTCTGTGCTCACACCTACCCGCTGCTCGCTCTGCCACTCAGTTACCCGGGTTGCAGATCCTCTAAAGCTCACAAACATTCCGGCTCTGGCTGAAGGTGTCATAAGTGTAGAAAATGTGCCCACTCCCATGTGCTCACCACTACACACAAACACGGTCCCCATGGTAACGCGCTCAGAGCGCACTCTCATAAAGTGGACACACGCCGCTCGAGTACTAAGTGTAGTAAATGTGCCCACAACTCTGTGCTCACACCTACCCGCTGCTCGCTCTGCCATTCAGTTACCTCGGGTTACAGACCCTCTAAAGCTCCCAAACACTGGCCGTGTTATAAGTGTAAACTCTGCGCCCGCTCACGTGCACGCGCACTCACTTTCAGACACAATAACCCACACGCCGCTCTCGCGCCAGGGGTGTTTCACAGCAAAACGCGCTCCATCCTTAGGGACCGAGCTACTGTACGCTTTACAGCCAGCCAGCACTGTTTACCAGCCCCCGTGTTCGAGCACCGGCGGCGCGTGTGCGGCGCCCCATCCTCTCTGATACAGGTTCCCCATCCCGCGCAGCGCGGCGATCTGAACCCAGAGACCATTCGACCCCTAGCTATGCGTGCAAAGCATGGGAAGCTATTCAGGGCGCGTCAGAATGGGTGCTGAATACTATAAAACACGGCTATTCGCTTCAATTCGCTCGTCGCCCCCCGCGCTTCTGGCGCAGATGGAGACGAAAGTGAGTTTAGAAGCAGCGCACCTGCTTCAAGCAGAAATAGCGAAGCTGCTGCGCAAAGGGGCTATAGAACAGGTTCATCCTTCTCTGAGCGAGTCGGGCTTTTACAGCCGTTACTTCCTCGTACCCAAGAAGGACGGAGCGTTAAGACCTATTTTAGATCTGAGACATCTGAACAAAGCCCTCATGAGACGGCCGTTCAAAATGATTACAACCAGACAAATCCTCGCAAATTCGCCCGGGAGACTGGTTTATCTCTCTCGATCCATATATATGCATATATATATTTGCATATTCTGGATGCATATTTTCAGATCCAGATAACCCCCCGTCACAGGCCATTCTTGAGATTCGCCTTCGACGGTCGGGTATATCAGTACACCGTCCTGCCGTTCGGTCTATCTTTGGCACGAAATGCATGGACACGGCTCTCGCTCCCCTGAGAAGAAAGGGAATGCGGATACTGAACTCTGGACGACTGGCTAATTCTAGCGCAGTCAGAGACAGAGCTTTTGTCTCACAGGACAGCGCTTCTCAGCCATCTGGAAAATTTGGGTCTCTCGGTCAACTGGACCAAGAGCTCATTACTGCCCCGCCAGTCTATCTCATTTCTCGGAATAGAACTGGATTCGGTGGCTATGACGGCCAGGTTGTCGGAGCAGCGCGCGCGCGCGCCGCATTCAACATTTAGCCGCGTCTTTCCAGATGGGCAGCCAGACACCGCTGAGAACATTCCAGCGAATCTTGGGGCATATGGCCTCAGCTGCAGCAGTGCCTCAGCTGGGCTTACTGCGCATGCGCCCGCTTCAACGCTGGCTAAGAGCGCGAGTGCCTCACCGAGCCTGGACGGCCGGCAGCTTACGAGTCAGAGTGAATCAGGGCTGTGTCCCAGCCCTCCAACCCTGGCCGGCAGCCGAATGGTATCGCACTGGGGTGACGATGGGAGTTGTCTCACGCCGGAAAGTTATCTCGACAGACACGTCCAACCGAGGTTGGGGAGCGCTTTTCGAGGGCAGACCGGTCTATGGCCGCTGGTCAGACCAGGAGTGTCGCCTTCATATAAACTGTCTAGAGATGCTGGCGGTCGAGAATGCACTCAAGCACTTCCTCCCATACCTGCAAGGCCACCATGTACTGGTCCGCACGGACAACATGTCAGTGGTAGCCTATGTGAACCTCCTAGTGTGGGCTCAGCACTCACTGCGCTCGCTGAGAGCCGCGCACGTGCCGGGTCGCCTGAACGAAGGTCCAGACAGATTGTCCAGGGACAATGTTCCCCCGGGAGAGTGGTCCTTGCATCCCCAAACAGTCCAGTTACTGTGGCGCCGTTTCGGCAGAGCGAAAGTCAACCTCTTTGCGTCACAAGACAACGCGCAATGCCCAAAGTTCTTTTCAAAGAACGAGGACGCGCTGGCCCAGAACTGGCCCAGCGGCCCGCTTTACGCTTTTCCCCCGGTCTCCCTGCTGCCGCAGGTTATCGAGAGATTCAGGGAAGCGCGCCACACGGTGCTCCTCATAGCCCCGTATTGGGAGAATCAAACATGGTTCCCGGATCTAATACGGCTGGCGGACACAGCCCCCTGGCCATTACCGGTGAGGAGAGACCTTCTCTCTCAAGCCCACGGCTCGATTTTGCACCCCCATCTAGAGCGCTGGTTTCTTCATGCGTGGGTCATCAACGGTTACCCGTTGACTTGCCAACAGGGGTTGTGAACACGATCACACAGTCTAGAGCTCCCTCTACGAGGCAGCTCTATGCTTCGAAATGGTCTGTGTTTAGTAAATGGTGCACCGCCCAAGGGCTGGATCCACTAACATGGGGGGTATCGCAGGTGCTGTGCTTCCTCCAAGAGCTGTTGGACGCGGGCAGGTCCCCCTCCACGCTCAAAGTTTATGTTGCGGCCATCTCAGCTTTTGCCGACTCGGCGCTGGGCCGCGCATTAGGGAGGAACGAGTTCATCATCCGCTTCCTCAGGGGAGCGAGGAGATTGAACCCACCGCGACCCCCGTCGGTTCCTATTTGGGATCTTTCCCTGGTCTTAGAGACCATGAAAGCGCATCCCTTTGAACCCATGGAAACAGTGGATATGAAATATCTCACGCTAAAAAACGTTTTTCTGATAGCACTGTCGTCAGTTAACCCTCTGGAGTCTGAGGTGTTTTCTGGGCACTGGAGGTGTTCTGACATGCTCTGACATTTGTGCTTTTTTCAGTTATTTATAAACATGTTAATGGCAAAGGTGTAAATTCACTCTATATAGCACAAACAGGGCTACCAAAATATGTGATCACCATGCATGTATATTTTTTTATTTTAAGAGAATAATGCTTATGCGTGGTTATTGAAAAAATTAAAAATGAAAGTTGCTGAAAGAAGACCTCAAAACTCATAATAAATATGCATGAATAAGACTTTTGAGAAATGGATGTTCTTCCTTCGAGTTCTGGCTTCAAAATTATGTGAAAATAGTCTTGCTTTATCGTTCAGATAAAACAATACATTGATTTAAATTGATGTAAAACAGGTTTTGCTTGGAAAGCCATTATGCGAGGGGGGCATGAACGAGGAGTGGTTTACACCTTGGAATACAAAATGTCCCACCCATTATGCATAATGACTCTGCATAATTAGCCATTCATTCAGGTGTGACTCTGACTGACTGAGCCACAATGCAAGGACAAAAAATTAGAAGACTTATATTGACCATTTAAGATTTTGCTTACATCTATCTTGTAAATATGTTTTGCTATTTTATTAAAAAGGTTACAATTACAACAATAATTAAAATTTCAACAATATTTCAAGTGTACTCTTTCTTTGTAAAAAAAAAGATTATAGGCCTACATTTTAGGCCTATCTATGTATTCATTAGTTTGAATATAGCCAAAATTGGAACAGCTAACATCTTAGTTGATGACTTTATTTTATATATATATATATATATAAATTGCTAAACAAAAGCTTATTTGATATATATATTCAGTATATTCTATAGTAAAAACTGTACTCAAATCTAGTCAACAAAATGTTGTCTTTCATATTTCGCCTGACTGTAACGTTGTTTTTATGAAATATTAGGGCATATAAATGTTAATTTGCAGTTTAATACGTATTGCTTATACAAATAGCCTACATTTTATTTCAACATATTTCAGTCGATTTTTACTCATCTCAGTATAGTAATACAGTTTGCTAAAACATCATCATTCATTCACACACGCGATTTAAATTTAAACTGTCTTTTTGCGAGCTGTGGTAAACAGCGCACATCTCTGCCGTTCATTCATCAAAAACAGAAACCCGATTCACGTGAGAAGAAAAAAAAACTTACAGTATTCCTCAGCTCACTCCTCGATATACCCGCACTTCTGAGGTAGGCTACTTTTTTCATCAAAAGCTTATGTGGCAGTATATTCTACAGTAAAAACTGTACTCAAATCTAGTCAACAAAATGTTGTCTTTCATATTTCGCCTGACTGTAACGTTGTTTTATGAAATATTAGGGCATATAAAATTGCAGTTTAATACGTATTGCTACGTACAAATACGTACAAATAGCCTACATTTTATTTCAACATATTTCAGTCGATTTTTACTCATAGTAATACAGTTTGCTAAAACATCCTCATTCATTCTCATTCACACACACGATTTAAATTTGAACTGTCTTTTTGCGAGCTGTGGTAAACAGCGCGCATCTCTGCCGTTCATTCATTCATTAACAGAAACCCGATTCACGTGAGAAGAAAAAAAACTTACAGTATTCCTCAGCTCGCTCCTCGATATACCCGCACTTCTGATGTACTTTTTTCATTATTGTTATTGCTCACAGCGCTGCTGAGACGGTGTTAAAGTAATGATCTGAATAAACTGATATGTGGGCGTTCACAGGTTTGCTTGGATTGCCTCATTCATTTGCGTTTGAATAGTGCGCGCTCTCCGTTGGCGGAGTCACATTACATTTGAATTAGCTCTAATGAGGTCGACTGGAATCGCTCTCTTTTAATACAGATTTCACAAAATGAGAATATTTGTTTTTTATATAAATTACTTCATTTAAGAGAAGAGAATTCAAGCTTCATGCCTGTATGTCTGTTTGCCTGTTTGACTGAGTATTCGCTGAGTTATTGTTCATTTTCGGACGCGTTTCAGAATGGACGACACTGGCAGATAGAAGGCAGAACTCGCATCACGTTTATTTTTCTTTATTTGGCAAAAAGCACAACACTTTGTTTTTATTGTGAGTATACACAAAAATAATACACATTTAACAGAATCGATTGATGTATGAAACTTGTTTTGTAAAATCAAAGTCAAAAGAGTATTTTGGGTCTCAATTCAACTCATAAGGAAAAAAGCGAGCAGATCACGCCGGCGTGATCTCCGACCTCTGAGGGTTAAACGCGTGGGTGACCTTCACGCGCTGTCAGTTAACGCTGCATGCCTCGAGTCTGGACCTAATGACTCTAAAGTCATCCTCAAACCGAGACACGGTTATGTCCCCAAAAGTCTGGACACACCGTTCAGAGCGCAGGTCATTTCTCTCTCCGCTTTGCCGTCATCCGGCAGCGAGATCGATGGTAAACTCCTTTGCCCTGTCAGAGCGCTTAGGAATTATACTACACGCTCCGCCGCTGTCAGGCGCTCGGAGCAGCTTTTCGTTTTGTTTGGTGGGCGCACCAAAGGTCTCGCCGCCTCGAAACACAGCCTGTCCAGGTGGATAGTGGACGCGATTGCAGCCGCTTATGCGTCTAAAAATCTGCAGTGCCCGCTGGGCATCAGAGCCCACTCCACCAGAGGCATGGCCTCTTCATGGGCTTGGTCTAGCGGAATTTCCATTCATGACATTTGTACAGCGGCAGGCTGGGCCTCCCCCTCTACATTTGTGAGATTCTACAATCTGGAAGTTCCCGCCCTGCAGGCTAAACTTTTATCTGTCTAAGTCCCGCGTAGCCAGCCCACTCTGTTTGCAGACTACTGCTGTGTGATTTAGCTCTCCTGGTTGAGCTCAATTCTGGGGTTGTTAGTCAGACCGGCCGCGCCGCTCTGAGCCCCTTATGTGTGTGCTTATGTACTGCGCTAGCCATTCTTGGCCGCCCGGTTCCCTGTTATAGTGTTCCCCGGGTTTCTCCCTGGGACTCATTCAGTGGATGCGGGGCGCGCACGGCGTTGACAAGGGAAGTTCCCGTAGCGTAAGCTTCTTACGCAATACGAGAGAACCTCTCGTAAGAGAACGTACTCGGTTACCTAACGTAACCTCTGTTCTCTCTAGAGAGGGAACGAGTATTGCGTAACCCGCCGTGCTCGCGCCACGAGCTCACTCGCTTCAGCGACAAAAACCAGAGAATAGCAGCCTCTGAACCTTCTTTTATAAGCTAAGCCACGCCTCCTCACATTGGGCGTGACGTCACGCTAAGCTTTCAGCGATAGGCTGCTGCAGTTGCCGCAGAGCAGCCAATGAGCACGCGACTTCGCTTGCTCTAGGTCCGCTTGCTACCGCACTGCGTTGACAAGATATTAAAATTAAGGATAATTTTTTGGCTTCATATCTCGAGAAAAGATGACTTTACCCGTAGCGTAAGCTTCTTACGCAATACTCGTTCCCTCTCTAGAGAGAACAGAGGTTACGTTAGGTAACCGAGTACGTATTGTCCCCAACGGCGTTCCATAATAAACAGCGCGCAGAACGCTCGCTGCCATAGGAAACCAATTGAAAACAGGCGCCTCTCACTGCAAAAAAACGCGTCAGGTGTGATCAGGGCCTAAAAGGGCTTTCAAGTTCAAGTTCCATTTTCAAGGCTTTCACGTTGGTACATTCCCGCGGCCACTGTTTACATCCCTATTAGGCTTTTATGATTAAATTCCATTCAGGTAAGTATATTAATTTGCTACTCTACTGCTCCCTTCATCAGCTGAAAAGTTCAATTGTGGACTCTGGTGACGCGGTAGTTTTCTTAAAAAAAAAAAAAAAAACTGCCAATAGTCTACATACTACAGTCTGCACCGTAAATACTGTAATGCTTTAAAAGAAGGGACGGATAGCTCGCTGGTTGTAGCAATTGCAAGCAAAGATTCACGACATAACCTCAGCGCAGTAGCTACTAATCTATTCAGCGTTGTTGATTCCACGCTCTCATGGTTATTTGCAAAATATTTACAGCTGGGTTGCTGAATATAATTAAATCAAGCTTAAGAGCAACTTTATCAAATTGGCTTTATGTATGCCGGCAGCTCGCGCTCCTCATCTGCTCACTCACTATGTGAAAGTGCCTTTCAATAAGGAGCATACCAATTCAACTCGTTTTACGCCCTTATCTGAATTCGTTATTGCTTCGGCATTTATGGAGACGTTTTGCTAATCACTTCCCGACCGCCGGTAAGATTTCGACTTATAGCCTACCTAGATCGTGCTTTAACCAATAAAAGGGGGCATTTTTATCTCCGTTTATTTTCTGTAAATATAACTATCTATTAGCCTATTCAAACATAAAACAAAAGCAATTAATAGCTACTGTTAAATTATTAAAAATAAAGATAAATAGGCCTACATAAGTTATTTAACAAAGGGTTAGTTAAAATTTGAAGTGATATATGTAAATATATGTCCATATCAGAAGCAAGTTGATTGTTGGATGTTATACGTATGCCATAGTAGACATGGTTATGAAGGGTACATGTAGGGTACATATATGAGCAGGAGTTTTTAATACAAAAGAAGTAAATGATACATTCACAGTGCTAATAGTTCTCTATATCTATTCAATTTGACTTGTGGCATATAGGCCTACGATGATATGATTTTTCATATCAAGATCTTTTAATTCTTGCATTTAAATTCTTCACTAACAGTAATATGGTACAACCGCCATAACACAAATTTTCTTGGCGACTACTTTAATCCACCGATATGACTTATAGAAATATCGACATTAAGGATTTGATATTAAATGTACAAAAGCAGACTAAGGATGCTCAGGTCAAAGGTCACAGACTTTGCCTAAACTTTGCCTTTGCCTAAAATACAGTTTAGAACTAACTAAATAAGTGTAGACTATATAATTCAAACCAATCACCAGACGAATCTCTGTCAAGAAGACTCGAATCACATTATATTTACTTTTCTGTATGATTTAAATGTTCACCTATTTTTCTATTCAAGGATCTCACTTGGTTGCCATGGCAGTGATCTCTCGGTCGTGAATAACTTCATTCATACAACTTGAGAGTAATGTCAGGTGTATGCTGCGCAGCTGAGAAAGATTCTATGGTCAAAAGTCAACAACAAAATATCAAGTGTGATTGAGGTATCTTATCGGTATGCTGTCACCTTACTACAGGTAAGTATCGTACTGAGATTTAATAAGATTTAAAAAAAATAAAAAATAATAATAATTCTAAAAATTCACCATAAGTATCTCTTTAAGGCAGGGCATTTATTTCTCGTCTCTGTTAACACTGGCCATAGTCGAAGGGTGCATATCCGTTCAGATTTGGACATTTGGAATAGCAAAGGTCAGATATATTACCAAGGCTGCTCAGACTCCGTTCATTCGCGCTTCACCTGAATTATCTTATAGCAGCTGCTAACATCTCTGGGTTTGAAGTGGTGGCAAAATTTATGTTGTATGTGCTAACAAAGCTCGGTTGCATCACTAAGGCAGATCTTGTTAGACGATCATGCTATTCCCGAGACGTTCAGCTGGCAATCAGTAGTCTCCAATTTCATGATTAAGGTCACGATTCATGATTCCTGACCACTGCAATGCCATAGCTACGCACTGTAGTCTTCAGGCGGCTCTTCCTTTCAGCAACCCTTATCCATCACCCTGCCCTCCTCTAACTGTGATCAAATAAATTAGTCACTTTGCTCAATCCAGCTAGACAGTTTATCACTGAAGATGTGACTCCCTACACCTTAACAGCTTATATTTCTGCAGAATTGATTATATGTTTCGCTTTTCTTTCAGATTACTTATTTCTTATCCGGATCACGGCCGGTTGTTCCTTACTTATCTACAATTAGTAAAATCGATGTGTGGTGGGTCTCAGTGTCTCCATGGTGTGTGTGAGGGGTTTGGCTTGGAATGTCCTAAATATATTTAATATCCTATGCTGGTATTGTTATTGAGGGTAAGTAAAGCGCATGGTTTTGTCGTCCCTTTGGATGCAGTCGAGCTGCTGCTCCCGGAACAGGGCTGGAGTTCAACAGCTCGTTTTGCAGCTTTGATTACCTCTCACAGATATTTCAAATCTTCTAGCTTTTAGTCAAACCAAGTCAGCCAAAGATGGAGAGACTCAAGAAGCATCAACATGTAGACCCCATTTCCGGATGGTTAGTTGATGTATCATGTAGCTCATGCGTAGTTATCTTCTAGTATTGAATAGCTCAATCTCTTTGTTATGCTATAAATCATATTCCGGGAGCTGAATATATAACTTTATGGTTTGTGATGCCACTAATCCAAAGGATGCCGCACAGTCCCTCTCAGCATGTTGTAGTCCTTAAAAGGCGATCTCTTTAAATTAAATTTTCAATGCTTGAACTTTGTCCATTGTAACTTTGCAGATGCTCATTATGCTTTAACTGTAACAGTACAGAAAAGTGAAATCCATTTAACCCCCCTTTATTACCTCTCATCCATATTTGTTTCTTTTCCTATTTTCATATTCAGATCGTATCCATGTTTAACTATGTTCATGGCTCTTCAGATTTTCTTCAGATCTAACACTCCGATCTTGCCCTAGGTCCTTCTTTTTCTGATTCACCTTCTCCCTAATTTCTTTACTCTTCTTAAGCACTTCAACCGACTTAAGTTTCTGGTATCGTATCAACAATTTCTAAAATTAGCTATACATTTTGTCCCTTCTCATTTGATTACATTCCTAAAAATCTGCTCTAAATTCTCAGATCACTTTCCCTATTTTCCTACCTACGAAGCATCTCTCTCTAAAGCCTGGTTAAGGACTCATCTAGTTCTGTCCTCAAAAGCTGCAGTTATCTCCTCTCCAGTATAACGGTCATTCATTTAGGATTGGGGCAGCCACTACAGCAGCTGAACGTGCATTCTACTTCAGCTTTCAAGATCCTGGGCAGATGGTCTTCCTCTGCATTCAAGTCTTATATAAGACCCGATTCTAAAACTATTCTTCAAGCTCAGCAAGCTCTACAATAACCATAAGGTAAATAACTATGCAACTACTGGTGGTGTGTCATAATCAATTTCCTTCATCCTATTATTATTCTAGCCAGCACTCCTCAATAACTATCTAGTCAACTATTATGTGTGGCCTAGCGGCTCTGTTCAATGTGGCCTCGTCTCTATGTGGCTGTAGCAGCCGTTGTGCCTTTGTTACATGTTCGTCAATTGCTTAATAAAAATAAAATAAATAAATAGTAAAAAAAAAAAAAGGCTATTTTATGCGATATTTATGTTCTATGTGGTCTACTGTGACCATGTAGCCTAATGTGGCTGTCCCGTGGTCTTGTGGCCATTAAATATGGCAGGTTCTGTGTGGCCTAGTGGCTCTGTGTTGGCCTCGTTCAGTGTGGCTTAGCAGCCTTGTGGCCCGGCGGGCTTCGTCTCTGTGTAGGTCTCATGGCCTCGTGGTACAATGTTGCCTTGTCCTATGTTCAGCCTTCAAGGCTGCGGCCCCTATGGCCTTGTTCCGTGTGGCTTAGTGGCCGTTGTCTGTATGTCTCGTCTAAGTGTGGGATTATGGTCTAGAAATATTCTATGTTCTGTGTGGTCTACTGTGACCGTGTAGCCTAATGTGGCCTTGTCTAATGGTCTTGTGGCCTTCATGGCATGGTTATATGTGGCCTAGTGGCCTTGTATTCAAGTATGTCTGTCTATGTGTGGCATTAGTGGCCTTGTGGCCACGTGGGCCTTGTGTACATGTGGGGCTCAGCGCCTTGTGGCATATGTTTGCCTTGTCCTTTAAAAAGATGCCTGATCGGCCAGTGGCCCCTCTGGGGCATAGGTTCTATGTGGCTTAGATGCCGTAGTCTTGCGTGGTTGTGTGGTCTTTAAGGCCTGTAGCATCTTGTAAAAAAAAGAAAAGAAAAAAAAAGCCAATGGCTTCATTTTATGTGTAGTCCAGTCTTACTTTGTCTCTTGTGGCATTAGCGGCCGTTGTGGCTCATAGTGGCCTTGTCTCTGTGGTCTATCTTGGCCGTGTGGCTCATCAAAGCCTTGTCTCTGTGGTCTATAAGGCCGTGTGGTCCAATGAAGCCAGAGTCTGTGTTATGCACGGCCCTAGGCGGCCTGATATATGTGGTCCAATGCAGCCGTTCTATTATAGCCCAATGTGGCTCTGTCTGTATGGTCTAACGAGACCTGTTTTATTATTTTTGCCAAGGCGGCTGTCTGTGTGGTCCAATGAGGCCTTGTCTATGCAGGCCAAAAGCGCCACTGCTGGTCCAATGAGGCCTTGTCTCTTGTGTTTTCTAAGGAGTGAACTGGCAACTAGTGTAATAATATAAAAAAGAAAAAAAATGGACTGCTGGTCCAATGAGGCCTTGTCTATGCAGGCTAATAGCGGCACTTCTGGTCCAATGAGGCCTTGTCTCCGTGTTTTCTTAGGGGTGAACTGGCAACTAGTGTATTAAAAAAAAATAAAAAATCCTACGGTCACGCTAGGACTTAATTGTCTTTCTTTTCTTTTAAGCTATAAGCACGTTGTATCTTTTCACATCTTAATTCTACCATAGAGTAATTTCCTTCTCTATTTTTCAGGAACCCCAAGATCCTAGACCGGTGGGTATACTCAGTTACCAACTTTTGGGGGTCGGCGGGCCCCGTCCCGGTGTATTCATACTCCACCTACTTTTGGGGGTCGGCTGCACCCCTGCCTTCGTCTTCAGGCAGGAATTGCAGATCCGATACCCTCGGATTATGCACTACGGACGGGGCCTACGCCAAATGACTTTGTACATTATCAGCTTGCTGAGCTGTCAATAAATGTATGGTTTATTGAAATAATTCTCCCGAGTCTTTCTGGTAGAACTATGCTGATACGGAACTTGCGAACATTTGGCTAACGATTCTTTTGGGAAACGCACCCCTGGGCAGGCTGGATTGGACTCCAGTACATTTGCTTTAGTGGAGTTTTCCACTTTAGCAACATTTCCAACTTGTAACAGTGTTTGCAATGCCAAGGTCATGGGTTCAATTCCCAGGGAAAGCAAGAAATTATAAGAATGTAAATGTGTACCTTGAAATGCAATGTAAGTCGCTTTGGATAAAAGCGTCTGCCAAATGCATAAATGTAAATGTAAAATGTAGAAGTTTTAAAAATCAAATAAGGATCAAGGACTGCATTAAAGAAAAAAAAAAAAGGAAAACAACCAAAATATGAAATGTGGACATTCTAGATCTTCTAATTCTGTAAATTTGTGATCATAATTTACTGCTCAATGTTGTCTGCACTTCTTGAATATATTTTTATATGTTGAGTGAAATCAGAATCAGAAATCAGAAAGAGCTTTATTGTCAAGGAATTTACCTTAATTGAAGCTTCCAGTACACACATTTAAATATTACAAGTATAAAGACACAGATAGATTTAGAATAAACATTTACAGATTATTAACATATTTTTTTAATAATTAACTATAAATAACTATAGACACACATTCACATAAATCAGCGCGCACACACACACACAAACACAAGCATGCAAATACTTTTATGTAAATAAATATTATTCATAGATTTTTGAAATACAGATATAAAAATGGAAAGCAGAATACAATACAGATAGAGTAAATAAACCTATTTCTTAACAACCTAACACGTCTGAAATAGAACATAATTTTAACTGGATACAGTGATGTCAGAGTAGGGCTCAGTTCCTGATTGGATGTTGTAATTGGGAGGCTTCTACATGATCAGGGATCAGCAGCTCTAACTGTTATTCTCTTCTGGACTGTTTTATATGTGTTTGCTCTACTCACTTATGAATGAACAAGATGTATGGTGTCCTGCTTATGCTCACTGTTATTGTGAGAACTGAGACTCAAGGTAAGTCAGAAAACTGTCTATATCTGATGATTTATAAAGTTCAAATACCAGTAGATAAGCAAGTATGATTATGAGGAAAATTAAATTCGCCAAAAGATGTTTAAAGATTTTTGTCTGGTACCCAAAACCTGTCAGCAGAATCTTTTCTGATACCCAAAATCAGTAACACTGTATTTTGTCTGATATCGAAACAGCCTTCTATCAGCCATAGAGGCAGACAGAGGAAGCCAGTGAAGAGCAGAAAGCAGGAGACTAACGTTAACTACTTTTATTTGTGGCTGTTTCAATGCTCAGTCAAACATTGTCTGACCAGCACAAATGTAAGTGTTATTATTCCAAAACAATGAAAAATGCTTTACAATATCATGATTCATGTGGCATTAAAACATTGAAATAGAGACATTCTCTTATCTCTAACTTGATTGTGAAGACAGCACAGTACACAATATGAGATGAAACAGGAAAATATTTTAAAATGACTGATAAATGAATGAATCAGTGAAATGAGTAAAAAATTGACAATGGATTAAAAATGTGTAATAAATGATTATATAATTAAATGGAATAATTAAATGGAAATGAAATTAAATTAATGGATATTTTAAAAAAAGAAAATAAAACCACATAAATGTATGGTGACTCTCTTAAAACTATTCACAAAGGTTGCTACTAAGAATCATTGGATCATTGCCACTTGGAAATATTATAAGGAAACATGGAATTATGGCCTAAACCGAGACCAAGACACTACCAAGACCAGAGGGTATCGAGACCAAGACAAGACCAAGACCAAGACAGACCAAGTCAAGACCAAGACCAAGTCGAGACCAAGACCGAGACCAAGTCGAGACCGGAGGGGAAAAAAAAAACAGACTAGTGTTGAAGCTAAGCAATAACTTGTATGAATTCAAGAACAGCGGCATACTAGGGTTCAGCCGCAGTTTACATTCAATATATATTAGACGGTATTACTTCAACTACACAGGCAGAACAATACAGAGACAGACCATTACATGTTATGTGTGTGACTGTGAGCTCACTGTAAATGTTTTTGCAGACTGGGAAAGATCAACTATGTGTAGCAATTCCATGACGGCTGTTACTGCACTATTAGATTCCCTTAACTTTTGTGTACTGTTGAGGACTGACATGACTGGTACTGACTGGTTCATCTGACAAAACATCAAACACCTCCAACACCATCTTGCTCCTCCAACAAAGTTGTCTAAAGAATGAGAAATATGTAACCAATTGAAATTATACTTAATGTGTAGATGAAATCGTAACATCAAATTAAAGATACACAATTATAAACTTGGATTAGGCCTAATGTTTAGTCAACACAACAGAGATATGCAGATGATATTTAAAAGACCATTTATTTAGTCTAACGCCATCTTAAATACAATACTGTAATCAAACAACACACACACACACACACGCACACACACACACACACACACACACACACACACACACACAAACAGATATCAAAGACACAAATTCATCTAAGCAAATGCCTGCCTATCTCTGCTGATTTCGGAGTCTCCAAATGAATCCATTCTGCAACTTTTAAATGCATAATAAAATGTTTAAAAACGAATAGGCTTAAGTGCAGGATCCGAAAGTTGGTTGTTTTGTCGCTATGGTTACACACACACACACACACACACACACACACACGTTGGCGGTGCGCTCAAAGTCATCTGTCAGTTGTGCAGTTACCCAAAATCTCCTGAATGAAGTTAAAAACCCATCATGTATGTCACTAATATGTGTTTTTTAAATCAAGTGATCAAAGTGCTCGTTGCCGCTGCGATCAGTGGCGCGGATAAAGTGTTTTCTCGTGTGACTCGCGCCTCGCGCACACGGCGCACTGTCATGACTCGGACGCGCGCTTCAATCCGTTCCGTTGCGGATAATAATGTTGCATTATCGAACGTTGTTTCGTCGTGGATATTGTAGTATTGTATTGCTAAATCCCCCGACCACTATGTCGGTCTGGGACAGCGAGACCTAGACAAGACCGAGAGGTCCGAGACCAAGACAAGACCAAGACCAAAGACCGTCAAGGCCGTGAAAAGACCGAGACCACGTAAAAATGGTCTCGAGACCGTTCTCGAGACCAAGACCGGTCTCGAGACATAGCCTACATCACTATAGAGGGTTTTCACCTACGTCACGATTTGGTCAGTTACCCGGATGCGCGGCCATATTGGAGGTACTGGGATGTAAACAACAGCATGGATTGCACTGTTTATGTACTACTGAACACATTGTTACACTAATTTCTGATGTCTAAACCACGGGAGCAACACATGGAAGCTGCGAAATCATATAGAGAAGGACTTAAAGCAGGAAAGAGCTCAACATTTTGACAAACTTAAAGGAGCATTTCACCCATGGGAACATTGATCTTTATTGAAAGTGGGTCATATATGTAGTCGAAATGTAAAATAAATTTTGAATTTGGTGCCTTCTTGACCGAGGAAAGAAAGAAAGTAACTTCAGGACGCATTTGTATGAAAGACAACAACTCCCACAATGCACCACATTGTACAGCTCCGCAAGCCACTCCCACTTATCCAGAACAGCATATGAGCTTGAAATTCATTTCACACAAAATGTCTAACGTTAGTTAGTTGGCGAACTCATTAGTGAATTACTCCTCATTTGTATTTCTTTCGAAGTGGTGAATTATTGCATGGTAACGTTACCGGGATGTTCAGTCAGATGCGGTGCGAAACTAGGATGGGTCACAACACAAACGTCCGTGTCCTCGTCTGATTCAGAGATTTTGTCCAGGAGAAATTGGCATCGTTTAAATTCTTTGCAGCAGACGGACTCTATCTCTGTGTTCGTAGTTGCATTGTGAGATCACCGGCGCCCCCAGTCCACCCCCAGCTCGAGCCAGTCTGGGCTTCTCGTCCGCGACAGGCATTGAGTAACGTTACCCTCCGCTATTGTCATATCTTCACAGCTGGCTCCACAGTGCCTGTGTTTATATCTATGAGTGCCTGTTAGCTTAGCTTCCAAACAAGATGGAGGATATTGCTTTTAGTTTCAGAAAGTGAAGTCCCACCCACTGATTTGTAATTGGCCTGTAGCGTGAGCGGGTCCCGCCCCCTGGAATAATGAGGAGCTAGTGTTTGTAGTCTCTAGACTTTTCAATGAAATGTGACTTCCTGCTTATTATGACGCAAAATGATAATTTTTACGTCACAATAAGCAGGAAGTAAAACACTTAAATCCTTATTTCTCCCATCTCAGGGAAAAATTTATGAAAAATCCACGTTTATTATAATATATGACTGGGTTTCTAACAATACAAAGCTTAATGCAAATGGGTGAAGTGTCCCTTTAAGGTAATATGTGGTAAAGATCTGAACGAGCTTGCTTCTAGTCCTTACTTCTATTTCGTATCCCGACATTGGCTACGTTCAGATTGTCAGTACAAAAAAAAGCACATGAAATCCGTTTCAAGCTACATCCATATGTGGTTTAATATCTTATTCAAATCACATATCAGGAAATCCACCAGTCTGAACGCTCTTTCGCGTGGTTTATGTGACTTTCTCACGCCACGTAAAATGTAAACATCAGACTTTGTTATAGGGAACATGCTGAAAGTCGCTGCCGAAACAAGGCTGTGTTGTTGCAAAGTGCCGGACGAGCAGAAAATTATTATTTTTGAAAAGTATTTTGAAACCGGCGCGGAAAAAGAGTTGTGCGTACAGTACCAGCCTCCTACAGTTCTGCAGCTCGAGACGCAGTAGTCCAGCGCAGCGGCTACACATCTCCATATTGTAAAATTTAAATAAGAAAAGATTTATATTGAAAAAGCAAACCCCCCCATCAACGCAACATCATTGCTGTGTTGTCAAAGAGCTGCGTGGACACACAAATCGGACCTGAACAGTTGCAATACAGTGTGGACATCATTTTAGATCATATTCCAATCGGATACAAAGATAATCGGATTGACAGTGTGTATGTACCCATAGTTAACTATTTTACGTCAAAATTTTAGCCATAGTTATTAGTTAACGCTTCAATTACACATGTGGCTGATGCTGTGCCTCCCTCAACCACAAACGCCATCTTTCATCAGTTTTTTGCACTCTTCTCTTTAACTTTCGGCAGTCTATAGAACTAGAAATGTTTTTTCTCGGTGCGACCGATGAGTACAGACCAAAACTTGACCATTTTTCAGAAGCAATAATCAGCCAAATTTGCAAGTCCGTTCAGTTCAATGGCACTGTTTACATTCAGTGCCTCCAAAATGGCCGACTTCCGGATTGATGACGCGTTGTGAAAACCCTCTATTGATCAGCATTACCAAACGTGGACGTTCCACTAGAAACAAACATTGATGTATTGTTTTAATTTATTACTGTGAAGCTGCTTTGATACAACCTATGTTGTGAAAAGCGCTATATAAATAAACTTGACTTGACTTGATCATTCAATATAATATATTATCTATTCAATAGCACATTTTTTAGGGTTGAGAAACAATGTTGTTTTAAATTGTTTGTTTCTAAATATTATCACTGTACTGATTGCACATCAGATAAAGTTCATCCTTTGTTATTCATCCATATTGTTAATCCACTCTGGCTAATATCATGACACTTTATCTGTTTCAGTTGTGCACAAGGATTTTCAAATGACTGCATGTTCTGATACAGAGAAAGAAGATTTGAATGGATTTGATGGAGAGGAACTGTTCCATTCAGACTTCATTAGAAAAGAAGGAGTACCGACACTGCCTGACTTTGCAGATCCTTTCAGCTTTTCTGAATTTTATGAGGCTGGTGTTGCTAATATAGAGAACTGCAAACAAAACTTAAAAACATTAATTCAAATGTACAAATCTCCAGTTGAGCGACTAGGTAAGACATACACAATGCATATAATTATTATATAATATTAATAATAATAATATATATAATAATAATTCAAAGTTTACTTTTTTTGGAGATGCAAAGAAATCAGCTGCAGAAATCATAACCAATATAATCAAGATTTTGGTTTGTAAGATTTTTCTTGTGGTCCAAGATATAATGTACACAGAGGTCCCAAGTACAAAAATCAACATCTATTTCTGTGTGTTCACAGACCCACCAGATACTTCCATCTATTCGAAAGATGACGTGGTGCAGGATGTTGCGAACACCCTCATCTGTCATGTGACTGGATTCTTCCCTCCACCTGTCAATGTGTCATGGACTAAAAACAATCAGATTGTGACAGAAGACACAAGTATAAGCCAGTACCGCAGAAAAGATGACGGCACCTTCAACATCTTCTCCACTCTGAAGTTCACGCCTGAAGAGGGAGACATTTACAGCTGCACTGTGAACCACAAATCCATTCAAGGCCAACCTCAAACCAAAACATGGGGTGAGACACAGCTTCATGTGAACAGTGTAATTCAGGGGATGCACGATTGTTATTAATCCTAATTGTTCCCTAATTCTTTGCTTTAGATCAACTGATATATTACAACAGAAATCATCTTAAAACAATTTAGGGCAAACATTACATATCATAAAAAAATACTTATTGAGAAGTTTATTAGAAAGATTATGGAGACATTAATCATGGTGTCATAAATATTGTCAAAAGTACTACTGTCACTTTACAGTAAACATGAAATATATGCTTTTACATTCTGTGGCGTGCGTCATCATGTGCTTGTGTATTTCAGAAGTGGACGTTGCTCTCCCCAGTGTTGGTCCAGCTGTGTTCTGTGGAGTGGGTTTGACTCTGGGACTGCTGGGAGTTGCTGCTGGAACTTTCTTCCTCATTAAAGGAAACAACTGCAACTGATTTAAAAATTAAAACATTCTTATTTTGTAATTCAGATTTTTTTTTTTACTTATAATTAACATTCTCCTCCAATTAAAATTATTTGTAAATTAAGGTTTTAGTTCTAAAAACAATAATTTTGTGTGCCATTGTATATACAAACAATATTCATTTACTGCACATTTACCTCGCACATTTGTTTATATAACATTAATTCACATTCTATATATATGTCTTAAACGCTTACTGGAAGTTTATTTGCCAAATTATTTGTAATAGATGATGATGATAGTTTTTTATTCAAATTTTTTTCTGCCATTTTTGCCTTTATTGGACAGAACAGTTAAAGAGAGACAGGACGTAATGGGAGGAGAACGAGATCACAAGAGGACTTTAAACTCAGGTTGCCCAATATGTCACAGTGACTCTCTGATAATGATAATGACAGTTTTGAAAAAAAAAATTAAAAAATACAGAAAATACCCCCAAAAATCCAAAGACACACACACAGACCTTAGAAACTATATTACTAAGGACATTTTATAGTCTTCCATTGTTTTTATATCAGGTGAATGATATCTCCAACCCTAAAGTTACCCCTCACAAAAGCCTGTGCACATTATTAGATTTAAAGAGTAACATCATCTGGACCATTACTTGGCCTTTTTAGTGAGGACACATCACATGTAAAACAGTTGACCCTGACAAGTATAGAGAAACCTGTACACACACACACACACACACACACACACACACACACACACACACACACACACACACACACACACACACACACAATTTTATTGGTTTGTTTGTTTTTCTTATATTTTATGTTTTTGCAACTAATAAATCCTTCTGACATCCTACAATTTATTTTCGTGTTTGTTTTTGTCTTATGGCAAGTTTTGTCAAATGAAAGCATGTGTCCTGAAATATGTGCTATCTTTAAACTAATTTTTTTTTTATTCGCTTTGGTACTATTTTTAGTTGGTTTACACAATTACTTGCGTTAACAGTCCTCAAACAGCGTCTCTAAAATGTATATGGAATGTGATTCGTGCAAAATTGTTTTTGAATAACCAAATCTTTGAAATAACTAAAATGAAAGACAATCATTTTTTTCTATTTTGGTTATTAAATTAAATGTTCTCATTACATGTCACAAATGTCTAAGGCTTTTAAAACAATGATTATATGAAAGGAAAACAAATAAACAAATGTATGTTTTGCATGTTTTAAATTAATGATTTGCTGTGTATGGTCAGTTTTACTTTTGGAGACAAAATTTACTCCTTTGTGAAATTAAAAGAGCCATCCAACTCCAAAGTAACAAAACAAAACATTAAAATAAAACAATAGCTTTGTTAAAGGCACAATATTTAACTTTTTTTTGCTTTAAAAATAGCAAAAATCACTATATTTATGTTATATATATATTTTTAGTTGTGTATTTACATTATCCCGACTGTTTCCAACAACTTTCAAACCAGGAGAAATTTGTAATTTAATTCGAGAAACGTCCCGTTTCTTTATTTCCGTTTTGTCGCCGTCAATGGCGTCATATCCGCGTTGTCCCTGGTTTCCGCTCTACTGCCATATCAACCAGAGCTATGAACAAGAGCCCTCTGATAATAACCGAGGCGACAGGCGTGGACAACTGTGTAGTTCGCAATGTCTATTTGCACGCTGTTGTTGTCTCGTTCAAACATTATGGACCATGGCAAGCAGACTTTGGATAAAAAAGGAGAACTAACCGGAGAATCAATATCAGAGCGGTGTTTTCGAGATGCCTAGAACTCCCATAGACGGTATATAAACGAGAGCTCCACGTCCGAGACTTCGACCGCTCCTACATGTACTTTATTATTGTAAACAGGTGAGCTGTTTACAATAACTTTTGTTATTGTAAACAGGTGAGCACATTTACATAAAACTAATCAATGTAATATAGTTCAACAATGATAAAATGTCAGAATATGATCTGTATGTTATTCTAATGTTGATCTAGCTTACTGCTAGTCTAATACAGACAGACTAACACATACATTTAAACACATTCAAATGCAGTTTAGTGTGATAGTGTGTAATGTTAGACCAAGTGAAACAGCGCTGCGTTACCTCACAAGTTTAATTTGTCTAATAAACTGACCTGTGAGTTGTAATTCTGCGTGTAGTTCGGTAGCATGAAATGTCCATATTCCTTTTATATCCGCGGGACTCCCGTGTGGAGCTGATAGCAGTCTCTTAGCAATCCCGAACTGCTTTATATCACAGTCATGATAAAAACATCGATGTATTCAGTCATCCATAAACATTTTTAGATCGGTCGGCTTGACGTTGACGACAAGATCCATAATTCTTAGCAAATGTTGCGTCATCAATCTACGCCTTTGTTATTGTAAATAGGTTAGCGACCCCTAGTGGCAAAAAATTCCATACTGTCTTTTTAAAGGCAGGGTAGGTAGGATTTTTCTAAAAAAAAAAACATTCCAAATTTGTTTAAACTGTCTTTATATACCAATGCATAATTAAAATGTAAGTACTCTGAAAAAGAGAGTATAAAAATCGAGTGTCTGTAGACCTCTCACGACTGTTGTAAACACAGCTCATTATTTCCATTCACTCCACCCCCTCCCTTCTGAGCTCCTTCCAAAGCCACCTCCCCAAAACACATGAACGCGCGACGCCAAACGCTCAGGCTCAGCTGGAAGACGCATTTATTTACCTGAGACGAGTGGAGAGGAGCGCAGTACATGCAGTGACATCATGTCAGAATCACATGTAATAAAATACCTAACTTTATCACTATGAATATAAACAAATAAGATTTATTTTAGTACTCACTATCAAGCTAGCATATCGATACTGGTAAAGTTTAAAATATAGCCTACTTTGTTTGATTCGGTAACGAGTTATATTTATAGGTAACAAGCTATATTTATAAGGCAAAGCTAAAAACAGGAAGCATTGATACACGATTTTCCATTACCATCAGTTACACTGTGATGAAGGTGAATTTCGTGTAAGATTCATAACATATGGTGTTTTGCATGTAAGAGTTTCCATGATGAAAACATTGCTGACTCTAAAGAGGACTACAGTCCGGAGACAAGTACCGCAACGCAGGACAGGTCCGGGGTCGAGGGCGAAGCAGAGGAGGTCGTTCAAGAGTGCGGGCAACCAGGGTCCAAGGAAGTAGTTTTTGCCTTGTTGGCCTTCGCTGACTGAATATGCAGGTGCTTTGAATTTTGAATGCTCTTTCTCTGCCATCATTTTACTCTTCGTAGTTTCCGCACCTCTCTTGCACCCCTCAAATCAAACTGGTGCGCGCGCATATGGGCAGATCTAGCAACAGTGGTGGTAGCCAAGGTTGCGAGAGTGACAGTCGCCCAAACCAATCAATTGTTTCGTCCCGAATGGAAATAATGAGCTGTGTTTATTGCAGATTAAAAGGTCTACAGTCACTCGATTTTTATACTCTCTTTTTCAGAGCACTTACATTTTAATTATGTATTGGTATATAAAGACAGTTTAAACAAATGTGAAAAAAAAAAACGTTTTTTTCCTACCTACCCTACCTTTAATCTACGTAATACAATGACATGTTTATTAAATTACTAGATTAGGAATCAAGCAAGAGAAGAGGATAAATGCAGATAGCATCTCTTGCTCTTTCCACTACAGATACATTCAGACTGCGGCTTTGATTCTGGAAAAATGTACTCACTCACTGTCTATCACCAGCATCACTGATCTCTGGAGGTGGTTATTGGTTGGCCGTATTAAATTTTGTAAAAATATTTGATACATTTTGTTGCACAGTGTTTTTATAAAAATTACAAAGCATTTAAATGGTCATGTTAATTGTTTTTTTTCATGAGCATTGACAATAATAATAATAATAATAATAATAATAATAATAATAATATATAAAATCTTTAAGAAACACTGTAAGTTAACTGCAAAATGCAAATGTGATTAAAAATGTAAACAACTTAAGAATAGGTCAATTTACAGCATCTGAAAACATACACTTTCCCTGAAGAAAGAGAGAGTATACCTGGACACTTTGGACAACCATTTGGACACTTCAAGGAGACAGTTGTTAGTTATTAACTAAGATTGTGTTTACTGTCAAACATGTGAAGGACTCCAGCAGTATTAAGAAGATGGTTTATTTTTAAGGGTTCTCAGAGAGAATTAAATGTTTGTTTGGAGTGTTTCACTGCAGATTGTTTTGTAAACCAGGCATAAATAAATTAAATGATACATTACAATATAAAATTAATATATTTGTGGTATAACTGTTGTATATTTTCTAAGATCTAAAAAAATAAATATCAATTATTTGTAAATTTTTAAGTACATAGTTATTGCTATATTATATTTTAGGCACATAGCCTACAATTGTCCAATGAAAAGTGGAAAATGAAAGCAGTTTTCCACCTAGCAACACTTGACATTTATGTGAGTTGAAGCTGATTTGTCAGATTATTCAGACATCTACCACAAGAACAAGACACTGAGAGAAAGTTCTTCATTTGGCATATTCATAGACTGTAAATATGTCACTGCCAAAACTCTTGATTTTTCATCCCATATTGATGCTGTCTGCATTTATTGGAACAGGCCAGTACAATTAAACATTAGCAAATGTAATGCCTTAATTCATCAGTAAACTTGTGATTTATATTAATACATTTTATTAATGAGTTTTTATCTTTGATATTGGTTTTGCTGCAAATGCCATTGCTGTTAATTAAATTGTCTTAAGTTGCTTATATAAAACATGATCATGAATATTCCAGAAAATATGAGTGAGATGAGCCAGTAGTTGTGGTGTCTCTCTAATGACAACTAGACTACACCAAAACTAAGCAATAGCAAATAGCAGATGAATACAGGTACTTTTGTTTTTATAACTGACATGTAATTATACAAAAACTGACTATCTAACACTCTGTTTTTATGTTTCAGCTGATGGATATTATCTATCCATGATGGCTGAATGCGTCTACAGCACCATTGATTACAGTGATATGGTGTTACTTCGTTCATATTCCTTCAATAAAGTTATGGAAATACAGTACAACAGTTCTCTGGGGAAGTATGTGGGGTACACTGAGGTTGGAGTGAAGCAGGCAGAGAGGTTAAACAAAAATCAGGTCGATCTGCAGCAGCAGAAAGCTCAGGTGGACACATTCTGCAGAAAAAATGCTCAGAACCATGACTCAGCTATCCGTGATAAAGCAGGTGAGTGCTACAAGACTCTTGTTTCATCTTTACTGCATTATAAAATCTCTATGTGTGTCCACTGGTGCAGAAGAAACACTCAAAATGCATTAAAACAGGGGTCTGTTGTTTTGGTGGTGTTGTGTCTGCACAATGTGGTTGTCTTCAGTGATTTATGATTGTTTTTAATACAAAATCAGTAAAATATATATTGCAACTGGATAACTTTACACAGGGGTTATTTTATAAAATTTTAACTTTAATATATATATTTTTCCAAACTGAATAATAGGAAGAAACATGTATGGTCATTTTTCGATAATCCATTTCCAAATCTAAAGAAATTACTTTATAGTTAATTGAATTCATGTTGTTCATATAGTTTAATTCATTCAAGTATTATAGACCCATTTCAAATCTACCCTTTATGTCTAAAATACTAGAAAAAGTTGTGTCCGCTCAACTGGGCTCTTTCTTGCAAGAAAATGACACCTATGAAAAGTTTCAGTCTGGATTTAGGCCGCACCATAGCACTGAAACTGCGCTCATTAAAATCACAAATGATTTACTCTTAGCTTCTGACCAAGGCTGTATCTCAATATTAGTTTTACTTGATCTTAGTGCTGCGTTCGATACTATAGATCATACAATACTCTTAGATCGACTACAAAATTATACTGGTGTTCAAGGACAAGCATTAAGCTGGTTTAGATCATATTTATCTGACCGATACCATTTTGTCTATTTAAATGGAGAAAAATCGATCATAACTCCAGTAAACTATGGAGTGCCGCAGGGATCTGTGTTAGGCCCTCTGTTATTCTCAATATATATGCTGCCACTTGGAAATATTATAAGGAAACATGGAATTAGTTTCCATTGTTATGCTGATGACACTCAAATCTATATTTCATCACGGCCAGATGAAAACGCTAAATTATCCAAATTGACAGAGTGTGTTAAAGATAAAAGATTGGATGACGCGTAATTTTCTTTTATTAAATCCAGACAAGACAGAGGTACTACTTATCGGTTCAAAAAAACACCCACAAAACCTCTCACAATACAACTTTAAAATAGTAGGATGTCCTGTTACTTCATCCTCTACAGTAAAAGACCTGGGTGTTATAATTGACTGCAACCTGTCTTTTGAAAATCATATTTCATATGTAACAAGAACAGCCTTTTCCCACCTTAGAAACATTGCTAAGCTACGTAATATGCTATCAGTTTCTGATGCAGAAAAGTTAGTTCATGCATTCATGACATCGAGACTAGATTACTGTAATGCATTATTAGCCGGTTGTCCTGCATCCTCAATAAACAAGATACAGTTAGTCCAAAATGCCGCCGCTAGAGTTCTAAATAGATCAAGAAAATATGATCATATAACACCAATTTTATCATCACTACATTGGTTACCTATAAAGTTCCGTATTAATTACAAGGTACTGCTACTGACTTATAAAGCCCTAAACGGCTTAGCTCCGGTCTATTTAACCGATCTTCTATCGCCCTATAATCCATCGCGCTCTTTAAGATCACTAAATTCGAGGCTTTTGGTCATACCTATATCCAGATCCACCAAAGGAGGGAGAGCATTTTCACATTTAGCTCCAAAACTCTGGAATAGTCTTCCTGATACTGTTCGTTGCTCAGACTCGCTCTCCCAGTTTAAAACTAGATTAAAGACGCATCTCTTCAGCCAGGCATTCATATAATACTTTTAATCTTACAGTTAAATCCGACGTCTAGTTCATAAACGCCAGAGGAACTGAGCCTAGGTTCTCCCAAGGTTTTTTTTTCTCCATTAGGTCACCTGATGGAGTTTTTCGGTTCCTTGCCACTGTTGCCTTTGGCTTGCCCAGTTGGGGATATTTGGGGATATTTAATTTAATTAATCAATCAACGATACTATTGATCAGCAATACCAAACATGGACGTTCCACTAGAAACAAACATTGATTTATTGTTTTAATTTATTACTGTGAAGCTGCTTTGATACAACCTATGTTGTGAAAAGCGCTATATAAATAAACTTGACTTGACTTATTATAGCTACTTGTCACCTAATGTATTTATATTTTTTTGTGTTGTACATTAGAATACTGTAAGCACATATTTGAGTATTTGTTTCTTCTGGTTTAGTACAACCGAAGGTTAAGCTCAGTTCAGTGAAGCAGGCTGAAGGCAATCATCCAGCTGTACTGATGTGCAGTGCATATGAATTCTACCCTGAAAAAATCAAAGTGTCCTGGCTGAGAGACGGTGAAGTGGTGACCACAGACGTAACCTCCACAATGGAGATGGCTGATGGAGACTGGTACTACCAGATTCACTCTGAGCTGGAATACACTCCTAAATCTGGAGAGAAGATTTCCTGTGTGGTGGAGCATGCCAGCTCAACTCAACCTATTGTTAAAGACTGGAGTAAGACGAAACATTTACTTTACAGTCTTTCCTTTATAGGTGGTTTTGGCATATTTATGGGAGCAAATAGAAAATATGGAAATTATTTTGTTATTACACTTGCACAACTAAACAAATATTGAACATATAAATATTGAGAATGTACTAATATCATTCTTAAAGGGACAATAAGTAACTTTTTAGGTATTTTATTATCTAAAATCAATATTTTTATTCATAAATATGTCCTCAATGGTGTCCAAATACCTCTGCCAATGATCTGACTTATCCTCGTAAACGAAGAATTTATTATCTTTATATACATGGGACGGGTAGGTCCACGGAGGCTTCCATGTAGTTCCGCCATCTTGAAAAACTATAATAGCAGAGAGGGACAAAAAGTACTAGGCCAACGCGTTTCCACAACGCGTTTTCGTTCAGAGCCCGCGTCAAGTGACTGAAACCAGCAGAAACGGAGCAGAGCAGTGAGAGGCGCTTTTGTCACTGCCCCGGCAAGTTTAAAAGGCTGCACTGCACGGTTAAGTCAAAGGATAACGAGTCCTCTTAGTCGAAAAACTCCACAATAAGACCGTAAAGGGAAACGTGATCGGAGATTACAAAAACAAGGGTTATTAGCTATAATGTCGGGATAGCTAATGCAGGAGAAAGCTTTCAAAAGAGACGCTGAAGTTGCCTACTTTCTTCTCGACAGGTAAGTCAATGTTAAGGTCTTAATTACAGGCTTTTTATTTTTTTTATTAGCCTATATAGACCAGCGTTTCCCAGCGGGAAACTGTGTAAAAAAAACAAATCTTTACCATCAATCTCGGATCGTCGGAAGTCTCTAATAACAACAAATAATGCGCACAAATTTATAATACAAATGCAAATCATAAGTTTTTGGCGTTGAATTGCGGAGGTTGCGCTTGCATGTGATTTTATTCCCGTGCCTCATTCCCAGTGCGCAGTGGCGGATTTAGCAAATTGGGGGCCCAAGGCGAAGGTATGTATGGGCCCCCCATCCGATCTTTAAAGGTGCAATGTGTCATATTTCTGAGGATCTATTGACAGAAATGCAATATAAGATCCATAACTATGTTTTCAGTGGTGTATAAAGACCTTACTTAATGAACCGTTATGTTCTTATTACCTTAGAATGAGTCATTCATATCTACATAACCGCGGGAACCCCCTTCTATGAAGATCGACTTATTGTGACGTCTAAAAATCACACACTGCACCTTTAAAAGAGAGCGAAATCTCTTTTTTACAGACTGAATGGTGAATAGGCAGGTAAAGGTTGGAGAGGAGAAATAAAACTTCCCCTTTAAACCTTGCATGCACGTATTCACTCCTAAACAGAAACGTTACAATGTTTACATGGTACAATTTCTGGTAAGCTCTGTTTTTTTTTTTTTTTTTTGCTTGACAAATTTCACCATTTCGATTCAATTCTTGTGATTTGATTCAATATTGACTCATTTGGATACATATTAGGTACACAAGATAGGCGTTAATTTTTCTCAAGAAAAAAAAAACTCACATAATGCTGTGAACATACAGAGAGCCATATCAGCTGGTATTATTTAAGGTTAAAAATAACTAAAATTAAACAATGCTTTTTTATTATAATTAAATTATAAGTAAACAATATACTAAATAAATAATATAGTAGGCCTACACATAGGCCCTATTTAGCTAAATACTCTTTATATCTTTTTTTTCTAGTCAACTAACATGCTATAGCCTATATTATGGTAACTAAATGGCTTTCCTGAGGAACGTTAGGCTAAATGTTATGTGACGATTGTTCTCCAGCTGTTTTACCTCTTTCCGCGGTTGAAAAACACTTATTGGTCGATATTATGAATAAGGAATACATTTTGGTAAGTTATTACCGAAGATGATCAGTTCACGTGCCTCTAGGGATCGGTCACGTCACATTACAAGCTCCAAACGGTATTTATTATTTCGTAATAGAATTGACAGAATCTGAGACCTGAGATTTTTCATATCATAAGTAATTTAAACTGCTCTGTTTTGTCTGTCGGTCTCCATGTCCTCTTTGCTTCACGATCTTTCTGTGCGTTGGACGTTTGTTGTTCCTAGCCATAAAAAGTTTGTCATCTTTGGCAGCTTTCCCAATAGCCTACTTACAGTATCTGAGTCTTTTTTTCTTTTATTTGAGACGCTTGGGTAACTTCGAAACTTTTCATTTTCACGTTTAGACTCATCTTGCTCTGTTTGTGTATTTCCTGTATCGTTGTTGTCATTGTCAGCGGGCATCACAAAAAAGTTTGTTACCTTATTCTGCAATTTTTCCTCCTTTTTTCAGCACCGCTTGTGTAGCTTCGCTTCATTTTTACTCTACTACTCTGTACACTCTGTCAATCACTTCTTTTTCTCTGTCAGTTTTTTGTCGCAATACAGCCTTGTCACTTTCGCAGATGCGTGAGATAATGGAATAGTCCAATGTAGTGAGGTGGGGGGCCCCCTCCTTTCTGCGACTAATGATTTGATGCCATTTTTCGCAAATGGAGATTTAGAAATATATAATTTGCGAAAATTTAAAAAAAAAAAAAAAAAAAAAAAAACTTAAGCATAAATTAATGGGGCATTTTGGGGGCCCCTAGGTAGCTTGGGGCCCAAGGCAATTGCCGACCTTTGCCTAATGGTAAAGTCCGCCCCTGCCAGTGCGTCCACATAAAGCTGCCTATTTTTCATTGATGCGCTTACAGTCAAATACACACGAATTGTCACAACGTCCGTCTTGCCGCGTATTCACATAAACACATCGGTTGTGCTGCTGTCAACGCAACGCGTGCGATTAATATTTTTCAGTTTAACACGTTAAAAATATTTAACGCAATTAAAGCAGCATTTTTTTCTGTCATCCTTTGGCTAGCGTTACATTATATAATCACGTTCTTCTTCATGCAAATGCTTCTAACCATGAAAGCGAGAAAATACAAAAGAGAATCCGGTTGCGCTGTCCTGTGATGCTGACACGACGCGCGCCAGACTCGACTTCTCTTTCGAGCTTTCGCTTTGAGTATCCTCATGAGAGCAGTCTTAAATTAGTTAAATAAAGTCTTAAATGAACGTTAAGAGTTGTGAGAAAATGGGACGCTTGTGGGATCCACATGTGACAGTGCAGCAGTGACATCAGAATCAAATAACACTTCATTCATAAAAAGATGCCATTAAACAATTATTTGAAATATACTGTCTTTATGATGTTTCTACATTAATTTGGAGATTTACTGTGAAATTATTAGGCTACATAAAATATAGTAAAAACAAGCTATCTTGTGCAATTATAACAAAATTATATATTATATAAAATTAAAAATGTTTAATTCATTCATTCATTTGTAACATGCATGAACGAAGAAAAAAAAAGGAACAGGAAGAAGAAAATCTTATGGTACTGGTAGCCTACCTGTCATTTATTTGTGCACATCAAAAATAAAATAAAAAACAAAACCAGCACATTTCAAAGTATAGTATCAAAGTAGTATCGTGACAACACTAGTGTAGGGTGCCACACATTTTTTTTAAATTTCAAAGGGTGCCTTGACTGAAAAAAGGTTGGGAAACACTGATATAGACAGTAGAACATAGTTAAAAGTTAAACAGGCTCTTTGATGAATAGCAGCTATTGAGTAAAGTAGAGAAGGTCCTATAAACAAGGTTGTAAGTTTTGTTTGTTCAAAACTGTAACATTCGTTTGTTCGTTGTGTCAAGTTGTAGTTTGTTTGAAATAACAAACCAGTTCACCAGAAGGAAAACTCGACGAGGTGCTATTAGAAGACATCCTGTCAAAGCTTTTTGGTACATATCGCTTACCGTAGATGCAACGCGCATTTGAAAACGCGAGGCGCTGGAGAGCAAAATTAGTTTGATTGCAAAATACAAATTCACCACTAGATGGGAGTAATTCTTACTTACTGCCCCTTTAACAGAGCATGATTTCCGTTCCCCACAGATCCGTCTATGCCAGAGTCTGTGAGGAACAAAATTGCGATTGGATCCTCTGGTCTGGTGCTGGGAATCATCATAGCAGCTGCTGGACTCATTTACTACAAGAAGAAATCAACAGGTCAGTGGAGATGAGAGCAAATCATGCTGATACTAATCCATCTACATCAGTGGTTCTCAACTCTTCCAGTTTAGCTCCAACCCTAATCAAATAAACCTGAACAAGCTAATAAAGGTCTGAAGGATTTCTAGAAGCTTCAAGTAGGATAATATGATCAAGGTGATCAAGGTTTGATCAAACCAAACACTACAGGACCTCAAGGGCCAGAGTTGAGAATTCCTGGTAATATCATGTCTGTACATTCATCTCGCTTGTCAATAAATTGTTATTTTTACTTTGTCAGGGAGGATCCTGGTACCAAACTGACTCCAGTCTACACTGTAAAAAGTGAACAGTTGGATCAACTTAAAAAAAATTACTTCAGTTGGTAACACCTAAAGAAATTAAGTTTTCTCAACTTAAATTATTGTGAAAAATGTTATAATTTAAGTTGAGTAAACTTAATTTTTTTAGGTGTTACCAATTGAAGTATTTTTTTAAGTTGGTCCAGCTATTCACTTTTTACAGTGTAATGTTACCTGATGCCAACTGAAAGAGGACCTCCTTGGATCACTGATTCATTCTCTTTGTCACATCTTTCATACAGTCTCCTTATAGGCTACTGAATTTTTATTTTTTTTAACTTTAATAATTAAAGTAATAATGCAAATTAAAAAATTGCATCAAACATACTTACAAGTGAGCATATCTATGTAAAGTTGGTAGTGATAAAATAAAGTGTATTTTATTGTGTAATGATTTTGTTTGAACTCTAGAGCTGATCGTATGTGAATAGAAGCAATGTGAATGATGATGGTATAAAGGTTTTCAATCAATATTTTCATACCAGTTAGAACTATTATGAAACCAATCAAAGCACAGTCTCATTGGAAATACGTTACTCTGGCTACATTTTTGCAAAACCTGAAAAACGTACCTCCAGGTACTGCACTTTTCGGGTGAAACGTCCACTGGAGGCGCTCAGTGGTATCAATTATTCTCTGCTCCAGATGCGTGTTTATTAAAGGTTATAAAAGCGACGATCTCCAATATGTGAGGACTCCGACGTAGACACATTCATTTTAATATCAATTATGAATTATTTAAACTCTTCTGAGGTGCCCAGGCTGCGTGACTGAGGATAGACGTCCGATGAGCATAGGCTCTGGATCGCACTTCGCCGAGGTAACTTAACTTACGTGTTTACCGAAAGAGTCGCCGAGGTAATTTACGTGTTTACCGAAAGAGTATGGCATTGCCTCGCAAATGGAACAATAAATTCTAAAAAAATCCATTTGTATGTTTTAGTTTTCTGTCTTTTACTGAAATTGAACGGCAGGGAATCGCGCAATAATGGCCGTGTTGATTACGTACCAAACCCCACAAAACTAGTTGGCAAACTATTTTTGAACGGCGAGCCCAATTTTATTCATTTGTATAGCTGTGTCTCTGTTGTCTATCGAGTAAGTTATGAGTTAACTTTAAGCCGAATATAAAATAAGATATCGAAAGCATTAAGAACAAATTTTGCCTGAACGTTACGACTTCACGTTTCAGTCAGGTGATTGTTATTATGTAGCCTACTCGGTGAAACGTACAGAAAGTTTACGAGTGGGCAGTGGACTCCCAGCTTCAATTAACCCTGGTAACGTTACATAAAATGTTATATTGACCACATATCAATTGATCTGTTCTGTTTTCAGTAAGCTTGCTTCTCTCCCATTAGTGCACATTTGGGACATTTCATGCAATTAAAACTGGGAGATTTTGAACATACAAATAGCCTAGAGGCGAACTGCTCAAATGTAATTGATCTCAGAATATTTGTATATTCTTTTGTTATCAGTGAATGTAAGCAAATGAGTAGGCTACGATCAGCATCGTAAATCCTGCAAAGTTTTTTATATTTTCTTTTTTTCCCACATTTATAACACTATACTTTGTATTATATTACATTGCACCACACACACACACACACAAAAAATTGTAAATGCTGCTGTGAGGGTGTCATCCAAAAATGACATCCTTCTGACTGCTTTTATTAATTTCTTTATTTTTTTCCCTCTTTTTAAAGTTGCGAAAACACTACTGTAGAGTTTTCCTTTGGATATTTGAGCAAATAAGACAACAAATATATTTAATGCACTGCTATAAAACAATGACGACTTCCGCTTCAGAAAAACCCGGGGTAAGCAGAGCCCGTCTTCCTATTAGACATTCTCTGGGGTAAGCATTCTTTAATAATGGCCTCCAATGATTTGTCTGATCCAACTGCAGAGGACATGGAAAAGGAATTAGAACTTGACACCGATGAAATCATGGCTGATTTGCAAGAGTTGCAGGAAGTAAATGGTCTTTTAAACTGTTTAAGAATAATGATGATACTGTTCGTTTTGTAGCATTTTATACTGATAACATAGTTCTTATGGATAGGAGGAGACTGCTCTTAAATCACGACCTAAAAAGAAAAAGAAAGACGTTCCAATGATCAGATGGAAAAAAAGAGACAAAAGAGGTATTTTGGTATATTCAAAACGAGAAGCCAAACAAGAAAAAGGGGGTAACGTTAAGTGACAATATCATGTTTATTTTCTCTTAATGTTCTTGTTTTCAAAAATCTTATAGAGGCTTATCACTTTTACACTGGTGTACAGGTAAATCCAAAGCTTCAGTGGTCCGTCCATTAACAAGCAACCAAACTTTGATTGATCCTGGTAAGCTGATTGTGTCCATTTTGTAGAGTTAAAAAAAAAAAAACATTCAAAAATAATGGAATGGTTTTACTGACACATTTTTGTAACTTATTCTAGTAAATACAAGTGCTGCTGAGAATTGTATGAATGAGGATTCTTCAGATATAGGCATCAATGCACAGTCTGCTATTGGTAAGTTACAAAAGACTTCTATCTTGTAAATTTTTTGTACAATTAGATTATGACCATTTGTTTTCTTATATATGACTTTTGGCTTTCAAGATATACAGTTACAGCAGCTCCATGATGCTCTTATCCATGATGCTGAGAAAAGTATGTCTGCATCTCACAACTGGACTGTAAGACAAATGGTGTCTGAAAACCATTGGATAGAAGCAAGACAAAAACTCTTGGATTGCTCGCTCGCCTCAATTAAGTTTTATTGCATATCTTGTGATCACTGCAGAGTGAAGGCAGCAGTGATAAGGTGCAAGGACTGTTTGCCAAAACCACATTACTGCAACAACTGTGATGTGTCAACTCACCAATACCTTCCTTTGCATAACAGAGATTATTTTTTAGAAAATTTCTTTAAACCTATCCCTCCATCAAGTGTTGTAAAGGACATCAATGGCCAACACACATTATGTGAGCAAGGTAAGAAAAACATATTTATGAATACACAAGTCTAAAAGTCTAAGTCATATTTTAATTATGTTCTTTTTTTCTTTAGCATGTTTGTTACCCATCCAAGAACCTCAAAATATTTGTGATTGTGTGCCTCAAAACATGTCTGTAAGTGCTGGCCGATTAGTACATCTCATCAACATAAATGGTATGTATTCCTTAAAAATGAAGTATTTATTCAATCCAATTTTTTTATTGTTCAGGGTTGTCATTGTAACTTATTTGGATTGGATTGTAGGTCGCCAGTATATCAAATATTTATATACATGTTTATGTTAGTGTATTGGCTTATCATCCAATTTGTTCCACTGTAATTAATATAGAGTAGAGGAGCAGCCTTTCTATGATGGAGTTTTCATTGCCAAGGATGAAGATGTAGCAACATTTGTTGATTTAATTCAGCAAAAGACCAACCCAGTATGCTTCCATAATTTTATTAGTATTTTTGTTGTTTAACTGAAATATTAGCCTAGAAATCTAGACGCACCCTAGCGGAAGCAAAATGTATTTCGCAGCCAGGTGGGTCTAGCAACTCTCAATAGACCCTCTAGCTGCAAAAACCTAAATTGGGTCAGGCCAATCACGTCGTGTATAGAGTAGGCGGGGGCGGGCTTAACATATGACGACAGAGTTGCAACGGCTGCCACTTGAAAACAAAGAATGACGGCTGCTGATGGAGAACAACAGTCTTTCGAATCGGCTTTGGCCGCGACTCTGGAGGACTTGGAGTTAAGTTTTTCTTTGAGAAAAGAGCAAAGAACGGCACTTAAGTCATTCTTAAAAAAGGAAGATGTGTTCGTCGTTTTGCCGGCCAGATATGGCAAAAGTTGAATCTATCAACTAAGCTCCGCTGTTGGGAAAACGCTCTGGTTGGTTGAAGCGCTGTCCTATTGCATGCAGAGGGAATTTGAAAGACAGCCGTTTATCCCGCCCCTCGGATTAAACCGGGTCTATGGTGAGTTTCCAGACCTAACATCTTGATGTAGGTCTGGCTTGCCAGGCTACTGAAATATTACTCTTTACTGATAATGCTGTTTATTATTATTATTATTATTATTATTATTACTACTATCTTACAGGTACAAGGGAGAGGCAAATGTGGACAATCCACATGGGCTGCTGCCAGGGAGACCTCAAAGAAGTCCAGCAATAAATTGGATGAGAAAGGGTTGGAGGTGGCAGTTTGCAGACACAACATCTTGCTTAAAGGACTGAACATGCAGAGGGGTGAAATATTTGCTTATCCAATGTTTTTGCAAAAAGAAGTGGCCTCAAAAACAAACTGCATATTCTTTTGCACAGACATCATGTGTCGATATTGGCCCTACTTAAAAAAGGTTGCACAGGCAGTTCCATGTCTGCAGCCGTTAACAGAGATGAAGCCTTTTCTTTCTATTATGCACGCAAAGGGACACTCTACCAGCTGTGAGGTAACTCTGTTTTAAATGACATGAAACAAAAAAATCCTGCACACTATCAGTACTTGCACACGTATCAAAATAGCCTATTTACAACGTTTAGGTCCCATGACCTTCATCAGTAATATACCTACATGCTGGATGAAGGTCATGGGACCTATTGTAAACTTTAATAATGTTTGTGCAAGTACTGATAATGTACAGGATTTTTTTTTTTTTTTTTTTTTTTTTACCTGCAGTTGTGTAAAGGTAATCGTTGATCGATTGTTTTAAACAACATGAAATAGTACAAGGTCTTTATATAATAATAATAATTTTTTACATTTATGTACTGGTACTCATTTCTGGGTACTCATTTTCACTTTAATCTTGTTCTGTCTGTTAAATTATGCCGGTTTGTTTTATAGGTCCAGTGCAGTGGTAAAAACCAAACGGGAGCAGGCACTACTATAGGTGAAGAAGTAGAACAAGTTAACAGTTTTCTATCACGTGTTGCTCTTACAACAAAGTATATGTCCGTAGATTTAGACAATAGAATTTAAAATTTCATAGTCAAATTTAAAAATGCATTTTGGCTGAAAATTATAGGAAATTGAAGTAATTCGGGCTGAGCACCTATGGTGTAAGGACCCTATTGGAATTTAGTATTCCATTTAGTATTATTTTATTTTATATTTGTGCTCATTTTAGTTGTTTAGCTTTTCATAAAGTGTGTAAAGGAATAGTCCATTTCAAAATGATGCTTTTTTCATAATTTACTCACCCTCAAGTTGTTTTAATGCTGTATGATTTCTTTCTTCTGCTGAACACAAAAAAAAAAAAAAAAAAATACATTTTGAAGAATGTTGGTAACCAGATAGTTGATGAACCCCATTGACTTCCATAGTATTTTTGTCCTACTATGGAAGTCAATGGGGTCCATTATCTGTGTGGTTACCAACATTCCTAAAAATATATTTTGTGTTCTCTTGAAGAAAAAAATTGAGGGTGAACAACTTGAACAACTTCCATACAACTTGAGGGAGAGTAAATGGTGACAGAATTTTCATTTTGAAATGGACTATTCCTTTAAGCTTGGAATATTAATGGCCAGTGAATAGGCATTTAAGGTTTTATTTATTTATTTATTTATGTGTGTATAAAAGCTGTGTTTTTTTCTGTTTAGCACCAGTGGATATGATCACCCTTCATGCCAAAGGATGGAATGAAAGAAAGAAGAAGAACTTGCACGTTTACTTGTCTAGGCGGTATATCAAGGTACCACACCTTTAAAACAGTGTTGTTTTAAACCATACATTTACTGTTCATTTCTTTTTAAACAGTCATATTCAGTTAAGTGCATAATCTCACCTATGTTTAAGACTGGGCAAAAGATGAAGGAAGGCAAAGATGATATCGAGGCTGTTAAGTCCAAAGAAGAGTTGCAGCAATGGGTGTGCGACGTTAAGCGATGGGCAACTCAAGGTGCATTCTCAATTTTTGTTTTCCATATTTTTATAGTTTTTATATAAATTAAATATTATAATTTATTTGAAGTATTTTAAATCTTAAAATACTGTTCTTGCTTAATGCTTAGTTAATGTCCTGATTCAGTAGTCTAATATGCTATTTTAAACAGTTCCCGATGGCAATAGAACCAACGATCCAGAGGGGTTGCAGCATCAGATTGAAGGGTTGTATTTGGGCATTCAGCAGAAAAAAAGAGATTTGTATCGCCTTACAGGTAAATAAAATGCAATGTAGGGGTGTGACGAGATCTCATGCCACAAGATCTCGCGTGACTAAAATGTGACAAGATGAAATAAGCATAGAATGTGCCACAGTTACATTCTCATTACATGCCTCCACTGTCGTTTGGCTGTTTAAAATAAAATAAAATAAAAACCATTGTAAACTATTGTAAAGTCTGCTCTGCTCATCCAACACGAGCTGCTGTCGCTAATGGCTCGTTTACACTGAGCGGTACGCTACAGTACGGTATGGTACGCAATTATTTCCGTTTCCAATGTCAAAAGTTTTGAATGGTACCAAAATGCCGAACCGTAGTGTACCACTTTTTAGTTACCCTTCCGTTGGGGTACCTAGCACAGTGGTACGGTACTAAAGGGTGGAGCTAGACTCACTGCAGGACGTTGATTGTTTGACAGAGAATCGGCACTTGCGCGTGCTACAAGCGGAATGACAACATAAGAAGTGCCATTTTGTAATATACAGTTGAAATATAATACTACTGTTACTGTGTCACGAAATGTAGTTTTAAGAGTTTTTCAGGTGAGAATGTAGTTGTTTAAAGCTCAAATCTGTGGTTTATTTATAAAGATTTATGAAAATTTGATCCAGGTTGTGAGATCCAGGTTGTGAGATCCAGGCAATCACCGGGCGCTCTGCGCTCATGTACCCCACCTGGAACAGCCTTTCCTCGGCTAGTCGTTCTGACGTTTACCGCTGACTCTGACGTCTTTGTAGTGGTTAAACATGAGATATAATTTGTCTTGTGTAGACCTAAAGGGCGATATTTGGTCTCGTGAATCTATAATGTGTTCCCTGACCAATCGTTTTGGCTGAGGGCTAAGTGAAGTTTCATAACTATATATTTAAGCTATTTAACTTTACCGTTGTAAGGTTAGACTAGAGTTGACTGATTTGTTTGCTTTATTTCTCATTGTATAGCTTCTTGTACCTTTTACTTATACTTTTATAATGGCTAATATTGATAAAACTGAAATTTCAAAAAAAGAGACTGGGTTGAGTTTTGTATTTAAAATTTTATTACAGTGAAGATGATCTGTAATGTTGTTTACTGCAACATCTGTTGTTTAGTACAAACACACATATTGCCTGGACCTTATTAAAATGTTTAATATTTTTATATTATATTTAAACAAAGAGGCAGGGTTGTATTTTATATTTTGTTGCAGTGCAGTGCAGTGAATATAATGAATACACGTTGCCTGAACCACATTTGTGTGGCTATAATGTTTAAGATTTCTTTATCTTGTCTTGTTCTCGGGTGCTGGGCTAATCACTCCGCCCAAGTAGCAGTGCTTCGCCTTCTGAGAAAATAGTTCCAAGTATTTAAACGTTTAAAAAATGGCTGTGTCTCTTGTGACCTTGTTATTTGTACACACTGTGACTATACAAATCACAACATGTAAATAGGAAAATGTTGGCATTATTTTGTCACATTGGGATTAGTATGCTAGCTGTAGCCATTTACATCCAGTCTTTGTGCTAAGCTAGGCTAGCGGTGGGTGCGTCAAACAGACTTGAAAGCACACACGGATATGAAAAGGTTATGTATGGACTTCTCTAACTCTGGGGGATACGGTGAATAAGCTAAAGTCCCAAAAAGTCAAAGTGTTCCTTTAAATGAAAACGAAAAGAGGCAGTGTGGTGTTTTATAACATTTCATTTTATTGTTGTCCAATGTTGTTTGTCGCTTTCTTCTTCACGCGAAAATTAAGCTGATCGCTTCTTTTCGGCATAGGCTACACCATGCTTATTGAGTAAGGGTACTGCTGGCAGTGGAAACGCTAGATGATTCATGGTTTACCGACCCGTACTGTACTGTAACATATCGAGCCGCTCAGTGGAAACGAGCCATAACAGTGCAACAGGAATCACAGTTTACTGATTGCATGACGATTGCGGAGGAAATGTCTTGTGTTATGTCTTGAAATGACATTCATTAGAAGATTATCAGTTAAAACAATTCAAAATGCACCTGCAGACTATTTTTCCAGTCATGAATTTGGTTACTGAGGATTTCAATAAAATATTGTGCAAAAATCTTGTCTTGTTCTCGTGAACCCAATCTCGTGTCTCATCTCGTGAGATAAGTGTCTCGTCACACCCCTAATCCGTTGTTTCTTATTTAGATCATCATAATTGCTTTCAAAGGGGATGTTATAATCACTAGCTCTGTCAATTTTTCTTTTGTTGTATATGATCCAGATCGCAACAAGCAGCGGCACAAAGTCCGACGACGGATTGTCGAAGAGAAGAAGTTGTCCGATGCAATATCCCACTACAATTCTCTTCCAACAAGTACCAAAACTTTGAATTCCGCGGATGACTTGCTTGCTGCGGAAACGCCTATCTGGCCATGGGAAATGGGTATGACCTTAATTTATGTAAAATATTTATTTAATTGATAAACTTGTAAAAAACAGTGCATGATACCTTTTTTTTTTTTGGCTTGTTACATACCGAGTTCATTTTCAATTTCAGTTGATGATGCTTCACTGGCCATGAAAAAAAAGGTATTTGACAAGCTGATGCAAGTACAGAGACTTGAGGAAGAAGAGGCTATTCTTGTGGAGGAGATGAAGAGACACTGGGATCACATCTGCAGAAGTGTCCAAGATATAAACGATCAGACTGATGCGTTGTCAGATGCCCTAACTACTAAGAGTAAGTGTTTTTGTTTTCTCTGAAATCATTGATTATTAAATGATAATAATTGTGCTTCTCATTTGGGTTTACTAAAGAATTTTGACAGGCGTGGCAAATTTGGTGTATTGATATTAGGGATGTAAACGGTTAATCGATTATCGATTAATTGTCGACAAGAATTTACTCAATTAAATTAATTGTCGGCTAATTGAACATTGCGAACGTGACACGAGATTCTCACGGGCGGCAAGAGACCCGACACAAACCTGAGGCGGTAAAAAAGAAACCAAACATGAGGGGGTCAAAACAGAGTGGAGTGTGGGAGCATTTCAAATTTGAGGCGAAGGAGGACGAAAAGTGCCATCATTGCGCATATGCTTAAGTTAATGTGTGTGAGAGAGATCTCAGGACTGGTGGGAGCATACTGGCTTTTAATATTTTGTCTTTAACGAGGAGCAGTGGGTCCGAAATTTTGTTGTGTACAACAATATGTTGTGTCAACGTTTGTCCACATCCCTCTCCTACGACGACACAATGTTTCGTCGGGTCATCCGTCCCTTTGCAAATGCGCGTGGGTTTCTCTCGTCATTAAACCGTGGAGACGTCGCCTAATGCCTCAGAAAATCTATCTGACAGTCACATTGGCACATATCCGATTTATTTTCACATACGAATGAGGCCTGAAACCGATCTCGATATATCCGAATGCATGCGTTTTTTTCCTGTTAAAGGCCCTTTCACACTGGACGCGATTTTGACGCACGAATAATTCGCGCGATGGGTTTATTTTTTGATCAGCTGTTTGTGTAATGAGCGCTTCCACACCGAACGCGAATGTGCTGAGGCGAAAAAACGACTTTTATTTTTTTCGCTTCGATGTCGATTTTTTTTTTACTTTTGCGGCGACAGAATAGGCTTCAGCCAATTCACATACTACAAGGACAACGATTTGAAAGACAATGTGTGGCGTAGCATTGCCAACCAACCGGTTATCACGACTGTGAGTGTGTTGTGTGATAGTCCTGTGCTGTGTAGGCTAGCAGGCCAAACTACATTTGGGATAGAAAGCTAACACTATTATCGTCAAAGATAGAGACAGAGACCGTGTTTACTTTGAACACGTAACAAAATGCAGTGAGACTATTTAGGGCTGCTTTTAGTAGGCTATACTATACATTCTTTGTGTGATATTTCTAGTCGAATGATTTTTAACTTACTTCGTGTGTTACATGTAATGTGTAGTTACATTACAAAACGCACTGTTGAAGACGCAAAAAAAAACTGCACATAAGCATACTCCCCTTCAGACTTTCTGTTCTGTAAGATTGGGTGCACCCAAAACCTTCTTTTCTGTCTTTTAAATAAAATGAAAAGCTCGTCTTCACTGGATGCTATGACTATGACTGGATGATGATGATGATGATGAAGTGTCCATGTTTTCTCAGCTGTCGGCGCGATTCGCGCGAAAGTTTTGGAATGTTGAAGCTCTCTGAACGTCACAGACGTCGCAAATTCGCATCGCGGCTGATGTGAATGGTTTTGATGCGAACTATTCGCACACGAACTATTCGCTTTTTCGTTTCGCTTTTTCGTTACGCATCCGGTGTGAAAGGGCCTTTACACTGTCATAAACATATCGGATCTGTGTCACATGTGAGCAAAAAATCGAAATTTGGTCACATTTCACTGACAGTGTAAACAAGGGACGCCCTCTAATTTTACTGTAACCTTCCTCAGGGATGATTTTAGTTGTGTTCAGTTCTATATTTGAAGTTTCCAAGTCTAGTAATCTTACTGTTACCTTTCTCAGACCAAGGAGGATTATAATTGCTGCTGCTAATGTTTCAAGTTTTTCATACAAGTAGTTTACCAGATAGATTATAATATGTAGGCTTAATATTGTAGGCTAAGCCTACCCATGTAGATTTTTATTTAAAATTTATTTTATGTTGCTTAATGATTCACATGCAACAGGTGAGCCAGTGCACAATTATTTTTTATGTATTTTAATTTTATGTGCATAATTTATTTTGTTAAACTACATAAATACCATTATCTGTACCGTATCTCAACTGTTATAATAAAACATCAATTGAGCAATATAACATGCATTTTTCAGTAGCCTATATAAGCAATATTTAGATTTTTATGTTAAAGACACTATTCATACCGTGAGAAATTTACATTCTCAGGAAAATGTCCGCTTATCAGTTAATTGTTAATTGATCGATAAGGTCAGTCAATTAATGATAAATGAATTAATCGATAATTTGCATCCCTAATTGATATACATTGTTAGGTAACTTCTTAAAGGGTAACTCTCGCAAAATGCAATCTAGGGTCTAGGGTCTTGTTAATCTACCTGAGGCAAACTTTCGTTTAAAATCATAATTAGGATGAAAACGCCACTTTTAAGTTTGACCATATTTTCGTTTTCTAATTGCCTTGTGAATGGGAGTGAATGGGGCACGACTATGATAGCATCAAAAATCGTATAAAATAATTTTTAAAACACTAAGAGCTCGAAACAACATGAAACTTCGCTGGAAGTATCACCAGGGGCTCTACACATGAACTCATGCATTGAGAACATTGTTTGTGTACACAGAGTTTACTAAAAATAAAGATTTTGAGCAACTCACTGTGTTTCCGTTTGCCCGTATTTTTTCAGTCAAAAATAGTTGATCTCCGAATATGAATTAACTGACTCTGAATTTTAGTATTGTTTCTTATGGATCCTTTTTCAAATACAAGGTCAATATTGATTCCCTTTCGAAAGGGAACTCTACACTACGTCAGAATGACGCTATGGGGAACGCCTCAGGCGTGACAGGTGTCTGAAATCAAATATCAACTCACGGCAATCATGTTGACCGGCAACAGCCCGTGAATCATCAGCTTGATTGATTAACGCGCGACCAGGATGTATAAAATGGAGCCTTGAAAACATGACAACATCTTTTCGTCTTCAGGGACTGTTTGTCTGTTTAAGAGAATATCGCTTTGAAGAGGCATTAAGAGGACGCACGGCTCTCGAGAGAGCCTCTTGTGCAAACTGTGAGCGTGTTTCATTTGAAGAAACGCTCCGCTCTCGTCTGACCCTTTTTTTCGAGGAAAAAGGAGGGTCAGCATTCGAGCCCTATGGTGCACGCGATCTGTGAAATAATACTGTTGGGTGCGAGGCATTCACAGCCAGCTCCTGAGGGTGCTGGCAGTGTTCATTGAGAAATATCTCTGCGCGCGTGCGTCCGTGCGCGTTTGCCAAGGCAGTGTGTAGATTATGAGACCATAATTAATAATATTAAAACAGTATTGTCTGGTGATTATGGCTGCATTTAATTCTATGGAATTAAAATGATGGAATTTTACCTGACTTTAAGAAGTTAGATATTTTAATTCAGCCTACCATCCAGACTGTGTTTCACTTATCCAGTGTTTTTGGCTGCATTTAATTCTGAGGAATTAAAATGATACACTGCAGGTGTACTGTCTGGTCTTTTTGTAAAATGTTTTTGTGCGCAAATAACATTTTCTTTTGTTTGTTTCTCTTACAGACCGCGTCTCCTGTATAGAGTGACTGTCAAGGAGTATTTTCCAAAAAAAAAAAAAAAAAAATACTTATGTGGTGTTCAGGTTATCAGGTCAGAGGCTTCACCAGGCCTTCCTGAATATGAACTCCCACATTCTGTGGCAGGCCTCCTCTCCTTGGAGAGTCATTCTGCTGAGGCCTCCATAAATACATGTTCCAACTATATAGTTCGGCAGTTTTGGTCTGTACTCTAGCATGTGTCAGGCTTCCTCTCCTTCAAGGCTAGATTATTGTAATGCTCTACTGGGTGGTTGCCCTGCATGCTTAATAAACAAACTACAGCTGGTTCAAAACGCAGCAGGTCGAGTTCTTACCAGAACCAGGAAGTATGACCATATTAGCCCAGTTCTGTCAAAACTGCATTGGCTCCCTATTAAACATCGCATCGATTTTAAAATATTGCTGATTACTTACAAAGCACTGAATGGTTTAGCTCCGCAGTACTTGAGCGAGCTCTTTACGCATTATAGTCCGTCACGTCTATTGCGATCTCAAAATTCCGGCCAGTTGATAATACCTAGAATATCAAAATCGACTGCTGGCGGTAGATCCTTTTCCTATTTAGCACCAAAACTCTGGAACAGTCTTCCTACCATTGTCCGGGAAGCAGACACACTCTGTCAGTTCAAAGCCAGATTAAAGACACATCTCTTTGACCTAGCTTTCACATAATACATTATAGACTTCTATAATTTAATGTTAGGCTGCATATAGTAGGTCAGCCGGAACCGGGAACACTTCCCAAAAATCCTGATGTACTCGTTACATCATGAGAAGAATGGCATCTACGCTAATTTTAGTGTCTGTGTTTATCCCGAGGTTTTCCTGCAGCCTGCCGGATCCAGGCCGTATCCAGATCTGACGGAGGACCTTCGCCTGGACCGATGACAACACAGTGCTGAAGTGCCAACTAGTCTCTCCCTATGGAGGAACCCACTACCACTCTACAGATAAGGCGTTGTCGGGAAAATTCGTCTCGCGTTCCTACCCCAAAGCAACAAATAAAATAAAATTTTATATACTGCGTATATTCAAACGCACATAACTATAGAACCCATTCTAAATGCTCATGTGAACGCCATCAGCGTTTCTCACATCTTCGCGTTTAAAGTCTGTGTAGAGAGAATGGTGTCGTCTTAGCGGCCCCTAATTTAATAACAAATGATCATTGCGACGGAAGCAAATCAATTAAAACTAACTTTAGATGGAAATAACTTAACTATGCTGTAAAGCCGAAACAATCTCTGTTACCTTAAATTATACGCTTATCTCTGTAAAGCTGCTTTGAGATAATCTACGTTGTTAAAAGCGCTATATAAATGAAGATGACTTGACTTGACTTAAGTCTGTAGCATGTGGTAGGCCGCTTCTCCCTTGAGAGTCATCCTATTAAGGCCCCATGCAACCAGCTTTGCAGGTGGAGCTGAGAGGTGGCCCCTCCCTCTCTGGGGGAGGTGCTTTAGGCCCTTCGCTCCCTGAGCTCTGGTAGTAAATAAGCTAGTTATCATAGGTATGTGTGTTGGTTTCCTCTCCATTGAGAGTCATCCTGCTGAGACCTCCATATATATACAGTCATATGTGTTAGGCCTCCTCTTATTCAAGAGTCATCCTGTTGAGGCCTCCATGCCAACAGCTTTGTAGTTGGAGTCTTAGAAGTGGCCTAGTTATATGTGTTAGGCCTCCTCTCCTTCGAGAGTCATTCTGTTGAAGCCTCCATATATACAGTGGCCATCATAGGGATGTGTGTCAGGTTTTCTTTCAGCTGTGAGTCATCCTGCTGAGAATTCCATATATACAGGCATGTGTGTTAGGCTTCCTCTTAGTCAGTTGAGGCCTCCATGCAAATAGCTTTGCAGGTAGAGTCCTAGAAGCGGCCCCTCTCTCTGAGGAGGGGCTTTAGGCCCTTCACACCCTGAAGCTCCTTTTTATTGACAAGCTAGCTCTCTTAGCTAAATGTGTCAGGCCTCCTCCCCTTTGAGAGTCATCCTGTTGAGGCCTCCATGCAAGCAGCATTTGAGTTGAAGTCTGAGAAGTGGCCCCTCCCTTTCTGAGGAGGTGCTTCAGGCCCTTCGCTTCCTGAGCTCTGATTATCGTCAAGCTAGCTCCCCTAGATATGTGTCAGGCCTCCTCTCCACTGAGAGTCTTCCTGCTGAGGCCACCATATTCATAGTTAAGCTGTCTATGGTTAGATATGTGTTAGGCCTCCTCTCCATTGAGAGTCTTCCTGCTGAGGCCACCATATACATAGCTAAGCTGTCTATGGTCAGATATGTGTCAGGCCTCCTCTCCACTGAGAGTCTTCCTGCTGAGGCCACCATATACATAGTTAGGCTGTCTATGGTTAGATATGTGTCAGGCCTCCTCTCCATTGAGAGTCTTCCTGCTGAGGCCACCATCTACATAGTTAAGCTGTCCATGGTTAGATATGTGTCAGGCCTCCTCTCCACTGAGAGTCTTCCTGCTGAGGCCACCATATACATAGTTAAGCTGTCTACGGTTAGATATGTGTTAGGCCTCCTCTTCACTGAGAGTCTTCCTGCTGAGGCCACCATATACATAGTTAAGCTGTCTATGGTTAGATATGTGTCAGGCCTCCTCTCCACTGAGAGTCTTCCTGCTGAGGCCACCATATACATAGTTAAGCTGTCTATGGTTAGATATGTGTCAGGCCTCCTCTCCATTGAGAGTCTTCTTGCTGAGGCTACCATATTCATAGTTAAGCTGTCTGTGGTTAGATATGTGTCAGGCCTCCTCTCCACTGAGAGTCTTCCTGCTGAGGCCACCATATACATAGTTAAGCTGTCTATGGTTAGATTGTGTTAGGCCTCCTCTCCACTGAGAGTCTTCCTGCTGAGGCCACCATATACATAGTTAGGCTGTTTATGGTTAGATATAGGTGCCAGGCCTCCTCTCTTTAGAGAGTCATCCTGTTGAGGCCTCCATATATACAGTTGGCTGTTTTTGGTTTATACTCTAGCATGTGTCAGGCTTCCTCTCTTTGAGGGTCATCCTGTTGAGGCCTCCATGCAAGCAGCATTTGAGTTGAAGTCTGAGAAGTGGGCCCTCCCTCTCTGAGGAGGTGTTTCAAGCCCTTCGCTTCCTGAGCTTTGATTATGGTTGCTAGAAATGTGTTAGGCTTCCTCTCCTTTGAGAGTCATCCTGCTGAGGCCTCCATATATACAGTTCGGCTTCACTCCCTAAAAGAGTGCAGTAGTTATATTCTAGCATGTCAGGCCTCCTCTCTTTCGAGAGTCATCCTGCTGAGGCTTTCATGCAAACGGTATTGCAGGCAGTAGTTTAGAATAAGGGCCCTCTCAATATTGGAGAGTTGTTTTTAGCCTTTCTCTGTCTGAGCTCTGTATTATGAACTTTTCACTTTGAGAATAAGTTCTGGAGACCATGTTGGTGTAAATGTGCAGGCTTCCTCTGCTCTCTAGTCGTCCTGTGGAGGCTGCCGCTTCCCTTAGGTACTAAACAGGTTGTTGGCTTCAGCATTAAGTGTGATAGCCTCCCTGGCATGGGGGTCGTTTTTGGTCCCCCCGAAAGGGTCAGAGGCCTCAATAGGCTCTCCTGAGTATAATCACCCACATACAGTGGTTATCAGGTTATAGGCCTCACCAGGCCTTCCTGAATATAGCTTCCACATAACATGGTTATTAGGTTATAGGCCTCACTAGACCTTCCTGAATATGAGCTCCCACATGTTGTGGTTATCAGGTCAGAGGCCTCACCAGGCCTTCCTGAAGGTGAGCTAACTCATACTGTGTGTGTTTTCACTCAGCATGGTTTTCAGGTTGTAGGCCTCTCCAGGCCTCCCTGGAGTTTAGTTCCAACATATTTTGAGTTTCCACTTAAGGTGGTCTTCTGGTAACAGGTAGTAGGCCTCTGCAGGCCTCTCTGTAAGTGAACTCCCATGAACTTCCTTAGGCCCTCACAGGCCTCCTCAGTGGTTTGAAACACAAACACTGGGTAGATCCGTGGATCGAGTAGAGAAACTCCCCTCGCTGGCAAGGGTTGTAAAGCACTATGCTGAGTTATACTCTCCGGGATATCCCGCATTTCAGTCCTAGGTCCTCACAGACCTCCTCAGTGTTTTGAAATACAAACACTGGGTAGATCCGTGGATCGAGTAGAGAAACTCCCCTCGCTGGCAAGGGTTGTAAAGCACTATGCTGAGTCATACTCTCCAGGATATCCCGTCTCTGAGATCCGGGCCGAGTGGTTCACTGCCTGCTTTGCAGTCTCTCGGGTTGGATGCCTTACCTAAAGGCAAGTGTCCAGAGGCTCTGTCTTCAGACAGACAGGAAGTGGCCAGACTTAGTGTCTTATGTAGTGACACCAGGTCAGGCCTGCCTGGTGGCATTTCAGGTGGCACGTTCCCCTGAATAGTGACTGGCTGGGGTTCCCTCGGGTCCCCTAGCCACATTCCCTAGAAGGGGACCCTTTCTAGTTTTTGAATTGTGGTCCTAGGCCTTTGAGCTGGCCCAGGTAGACCTTCCTTTAAATCTGTGGGGGTTTTTCTGTGGTATCCTTTAGCTTGGGCTATGACCGTAGGGAATGCTGTCACTGACAGCCCAGTGTGACCTGAGGGCATGCACTCCCCTTAGCATGGTGGCGTTGGTATATCGTTCCCCATAGCGTCATTCAATTCAATTCAATTCAAATTTATTAAGCCATTTCAACTAAGTTGATAGGAATTTGTCTTGGTATGCTCACATACAGCTTAATTGACATAATACACTGACATTACAACATGTTCCACACATACTTCACAACAACAACAAATACACGGACAAAAGAGCCTCATATTGCACATGAGATTAGTTAGCAGAATGACCAGATGAAGGGTGCTTGAAAACAGAACCTCATATAAAACATTCTGGGAGTAAACTGATATAAAAGCATTCGGTATCCTAGCCTCAGACCATGTTTAGGTGACGTATGGCCTGAGGATAGGTACTGTCTCTGAAGCGTGATGTTCTACTGGTAATGCTTCTATACCTCTTGCCTGATGGCAAAATATTAAATAAGTAATTTGCTGGGTGGGAGGAGTCACTGGTGATGTTTCTTGCCTTCTTAATGATTCTAGTGTTGAAATGTGAAGCTATGGAGGGCATACTACAGCCTATGATCTTAGATGCTCTGCTCAATACTTTCTCAAGCTGTTGCTTGCCTTGACTGGTTGCATTACCATACCACGACAGGATAGAGAATGTTAGCACGCCTTCTATGGCGGCTCGGTAGAAGTGAGTCATGCATTTCTGGCTGACCCCGAATTTCCGTAACTGACGGAGGAAATAAAGTCTCTGATGGGCTTTGTTTACAATGAGACTGATGTTCAGGTCCCATGAGAGCGACTGGTGAATGGTGGTGCCCAGGAAACGGAAGGACGGGACCCTCTCAACAACCTGATCATTGATGGAGAGGGAAAGGTGTTGAACAGTCTTCCTTCTGAAATCTACAATCATTTCTTTTGTTTTAGTTGTATTTAGGATTAAGTTATTGGCCTCGCACCACTTCACCAGCCGCTCAACCTCTGCCCGATAGTCAGTCTCATCACCATCAGAGATAAGGCCTAATATCGTCGCTGCCCGATGAAAATCACGTATGTCCAAAACGGTTACTTTTCAGGAAGTGAAAAAAACACCGTAATTTAAAAGCATATGAACATAGCGTTGTCATACTTGGTATGGCATCTTTAAATGTAGCCATATTCTTGCCAGTGTAATGATATAATCCACATTTGACCAAAATCGAGTTTAAATGGACATACATGCATATTTTACAGTAACGGTGGTCGATACGCGTTCTTCCGATCATTAATTAGAATGGCCAAGTCGCGTTTCATATTGACAGATGAATACGCTCAGTTTATTAAATAGCCTACGTCTCAGTTTATTAAATACGCTCAGTTTATTAAATGTCTCTTGCAAACTATGAAGGGACAATGAATCAATACACTCATTGCTGACCCCAGGGCCGGCGCGTCCATATAACTAGGCAATTGCCTAGAGCGGCACTTTTGTAAGGGCAGCAAAATGTGTGCCAACCGGGAATGAACAATTCACAAAATAGGCTAGGCTATATGATCATATATAATCATACATAATCAGAGAGTTGCCTTTTTCTTTTCGTTTTGAATTATTTCGTTTAAAGACTTTTCAAGCTTTGTGTATTTGATGTCTTTCTCATGTCTGTGTGAGGTATACACTGAGTTTCGTTAATGAGATGCGCTCCAGTTAACGTGCAATGCAAGTGAACGCGCGGGCGCCTCCATGATTATATTGTCTGCTATATACCGGTATTTGCTTATTTATTAAATCCATGGTTGATGAAAAAATGATTAAAATTAAGTTACAATTTATACAAAACGAAATTCACTTTAAAGAAAGGTTTTATACAAAACAAAACTTAATGAAGTGGTCAAAATCATGTCTGACCCGTCTCAAATTGTGCATCCTATTACTCGTGCTGTTCACTTTTCATACTTTCAACAGCATAGTAGACCTACAGACTCTATTTGTACAAACTGCTGCACATTCATTTAATTCTGAATTTTGCACACACAAGATGAAAGGCTTCAAATCAAGTTCACGGATAATTGTGCGTGCATTTATTAATCATTATGATACTAAAATCATAACAAAGTAGGCTATATGTACAAAAAAAATACAGCCATTTCTGTTTTTTTCTTTTAAACAAAAAAGAAAAAAAAAAAAAAAAGAAAAAAAGCTGCACCTTTTTTTTTACATTTCATCTTTCATTCCGAAATAGAATAATGAATGGACGAAAAAGTACACGGACCCAACATGTAGGCAATAAGCCTTTTTACCCGTTATCAATCTAAATTAATCTCGTTTTTAATTTAACTTAATTTCGTTTTTCTTTATTTAAATTTCGTTGTTCTTTATTTAAATTTCGTTTTTTTCTTTATTTAATTTTCGTTTTTTCTTTATTTAAATGTCATTTTTCTTTATTTAAATTTAGTTTTTTCTTTATTTAAATGTAATTTTTATTTTTTTAAATTTAGTTTTTTTCTTTATTTAAATTTTTTTTTCTTTATTTAAAATTAGTTATACTTTATTTAAATCTACCCTTTACTGTCTCAGTAATTTATTAGTCAGAAAAATATTAGACTACCTTAAAAGTATTGCTTAAGTTAACAGACCCGTGCGTTAACATCTCCACAATAAACAGTGACAATTACTTCGTCTAGACCATTTACTGGTAAATAACAGTTGTGAATATATTGCGAATATATAATAAACTTGAACAGTTGTCAAAAACAAACGTTTGCCTGATACTTTACCTCACAGAGTTATTCGGCTATCCAATGCTGAGCTTCCAGAGACGCTTAGACCGCGAGATGCCTCCACAGGGCGGGAGATACGCGGCGTGATTGACAGCATTGACACCAAATGGATATACGTGAAAATCAGATGACATGATTTCACAACTTTTCATAGGTCATTTAGATATGTGAAGCATACTGTATACGGAAATTAACCTGGACATTCTATCCGTCGAAAAATCTCAAAATCGGCAAAATGGACATACGCGGTTTTCATCGGACAGCGACGATATGGTGGTATCGTCTGCAAATTTTAACAGTTTGACTGATGTTTGATTTGATGTGCAATTATTAGTGTAAAGTGAAAATAAGAGCGGGGACAGGACACACCCTTGTGGGGCGCCGGTATTAAGAGTCCTCGTTGATGACACATGATTATTAATTTTAACAAATTGTTTCCTACAGGATAAAAAGTTCAAAATCCATTGACAGAGAACAACATCGACACCCATCGCTGAAAGAGAGTTATACAGCCTGATAGGGATAATGGTGTTGAAGGCTGAACAAAAATCAAGGAACAGGATGCGAGCATATGTATTTTTTGACTCAAGATATTGGAGAATAAAATGAGCGCACAATGACACTGCATCATCTACACCCCTATTTGCCCTATAGGCAAACTGATAACAATCCAGTGTGATATGCGCTAGTTTTCTGCAGACCAAGCGCTCAAATACCTTCATTACAGTCGATGTGAGCGCAATTGGCCTGTAGTCATTTAGGCAGGTGATGTTATTCTTCTTAGGCACTGGAATAACCATAGCTGATTTAAAACAGATAGGTACAGTTGAGGAGGAAAGAGACCAGTTAAAGATGTAAGTGAATATTGGAGTAAGCTGGTCTGCACAGTTCCTCAACGTAGCTGGTGTTATACCATCAGGCCCCGCAGCTTTCCTGATATTTTGATGGTGCAGCAGCCTCCTAACATCATGCTCTGAGATTGTAAAAGGGGGGGAGGGGTGATCGACCATACCCGTTAGAGGAAGGCTCAGAGAATTAATCTGGGTTACTCTGGGCTCAAATCTGCAGTAAAAATCATTTAGCTTCTCAGGGAGGGAGGGGTCGCAGTCTGAGACGTGATGCTTGATCTTATAGTTGGTAATTGTCTGCAGACCCTGCCAGACAATGTCATGGACTTGGAGCTTATTTTCAAGTTTCACTCTGTAAGTGGCTTTAGCTGTTTTAATAGCCTTTTTGAGTTGGTATTTGAGGAGTCTGTAAAGTGCTTTATCATCACATCTGAATGCAGCGTTTTTTCCCTACATAAACGCCTTACATCCTTGTTAAGCCAAGGCTTGTTGTTACTGTAATTGATGACAGTTTTGGTGGGAATACACACAGACTCACAAAAGTTTATATAAGACATTACAGTATCAGTGAAAGTGTCAATATCATCATGCACAAAAACACTCCAGTCTGTGACATCAAAACAGTCTTGTAACATGTCTATGGCCGGAGGAGAGTACCACCTGACCCTCTTTTTCACTGGTTTAGTTGTTTTTAGTTTCTGGCGATATTTAGGAACAAGTAATACAGTGTTGTGATCAGACTCACCAATCGGGGCTCTGATTAGAGCTTGATATGCTTCTGGAATGGGAGAGTAACACTGGTCCAAAGTTTTATCCGGCCTGGTAGAAGTATGAATCTGAGGCTTGTATCTTGGAAGAGCTTTCTTCATAGATACATGATTAAAGTCACCCAGCAACAGGATTACAGAATCCGGATTGGAGTTTTCCATGGCGAAGATGTGATCAGCCAGTTCCTGAGTCGCTGACGTCATCGCAGCGCTCGGTGGAATGTAAACAACACACAGTATGACGGAGGAGATTTCTCTCGGTGAGTAAAAGGGGATGCATTTAACTGTGAGATATTCCAAGTCCGGCGAACAGTTGTGTGATAGAGTTTTGGTATTCACACACCAGTTTCGGTTAATATAAATACAAACACCGCCGCCACGCTGCTTAAGGGATTCGCTGGTTCGATCTGCCCGATGAAAGGTGAAGCCATCCAGTTGTAACGCAGAGTCAGGGATATACTCGTGCAACCAAGTTTCTGTCAGGCAAATGGCAGAGCAGTCTCTTAGATCCTGTTGGGAAAGAATGAGGGCAGTAAGTTCGTCCTTCTTGTTTGATAACGAGCGAACGTTGGAGAGAGTGAGGCTCGGGAGGGCAAGCCTGTGCCCCCGGTATCTTAGCCGAACCAATGCTCCTCCACGCTTACCTCTCTTCTTCCTCAGCCGGTGTTTTGGGTGTTTCCAAGGGAAACCAGAGAATGTATCTGGCACAAATGACTGTGAAACCGGCAAGTTGTCCCGAATGTGGATGAGTTCGGCTCTGTCATATTGAATGAGACCGTCACAAGATTTCATAAACAAACAAAACAACAAATACAAATTCTGACGTAGTGTAGAGTTCCCTTTCGAAAGGGAACGTCTCAGGTTACGACTGTAACCTATGTTCCCTGAGAACAGGGAACGAGACACTACGTCTTCCTGCCATGCCTCGGGGCCTGCCTGCAACAGTCCCTTCAGACGATAGGATGTTGTCATGTTTTCAAGGCTCCATTTTATACATCCTGGTCGCGCATTAATCAATCAAGCTGATGATTCACGGGCTGTTGCCGGTCAACATGATTGCCGTGAGTTGATATTTGATTTCAGACACCTGTCACGCCTGAGGCGTTCCCCATAGCGTCATTCTGACGTAGTGTCTCGTTCCCTGTTCTCAGGTAACATAGGTTACAGTCGTAACCTGAGACGTTTTCACTAATGACAAAACAACAAATTATCCGTGAGTTTATATGGAACTAAGCTTTAGGAGCTTTTCATCTTTACGCTCCTCCCTGTTACGTTGCATTCGGAGATCGACAATTTTTGACTGTCAAAATGCCGGCGGACATATCTACAGTGAGTTGTTCAAAATCTTTATTTTTAGTAAACTCTGTACACAAACAATGTCCTCAATGCTGGAGTTCATGTGTAGAGCCCCTGGTGATACTTCCAGCAAAGTTTCATGTCGAGCCTTCTTAGTGTTTTAAAAATAGCGATTTTGATGCTATCATAGTCGTGCCCCAAGCACTCCCATTCAACAGGCAATTTGACTGAAAACTAAAATAAGGTTCAAACTTAAAAGCGTGGTTTCCATTCTAATTATGCTTTTACACGAAAGTTTGTCTCGGGTAGATTAAAGTCCACGTGAACCGAACAACTTTTCTCCAGTGTTGTGACATATTCCAAGTGAAACAGAATATTGAACAGAGGGCAGGGTTTCACTTTAGTGCTCCTCCTCTCCATCTCTGCTCATAGCAGACTATAATGGTTTGAGGGGAGTGGTTAAGCGTTTTCAACCCAAGCCGTCAAACCGACATCATCAGAAAAGGAACGCCATTCCAGACCGGAAGGAACTTTTCAGATTTTGATTAAAGATTACCACGGCAAACAAGTTTTTTTTTTCTGTGTATTAACTTGATTAATTGATTAACTTGATTAACACGGATTAATTGTTCACCACAAGACTAGTAATATGCGCTAACAAAGTAAATGGGGTCAATTCTGATTTCAGGTGACCCTAAGCCCTAAGTTGCTTTTTGGGGTGAGAGTTACCCTTTAAATACTTGAGAATTCCTATATTTATAATGCCTCACAATTTAAGCAGCATTATTAATGCAAAAGTGTTCATGGTTCTGTTTTTTGTTTTTTTCATATTTATTTACTTTTTTTAAGCCTATCCATCAGGACTGTCAGAGGATGCATATTCTGGCTTGCTCTGTCGTTTTCGAATGCAGCTGCATGATCTGAAGGCTGAAAAAGAAAGGGTGAAGGAAGCATATCACCAATTAGTGACTGGATGGGATAGTTTGGATGTCCTTAAAGAGGATGACTGCGGCGACTATGAAAGCATGTCTACAAATTCCTATGAATCAGCTGACGAAGACAGCGTAGATCCACATTTCTGATTTTCCAGAGGTCTCTAATATAAAGATTTTTTACTTTTTTTATTTTTATTAACTTTTTATATTTTATCTGCATCACAATGTACAACACTGTAGATTGCACTTCTGGAGTAAACAATGATTCAACAAACTGTACTTTATGTAATAAAAAGTTTAATAAATGTTTAACTTTGTGTAAATTTGGGCTAAACAGTCTCGGGGCATGCTCCATTATGAGTATTGTTTTGTTTTCCTGATTGCTTATTTATTTGAACAAAATTACCTTTTGTAGGATCATCCACATGCATAGTTTGCTAATAACATAACTGCAATAAAGTAACAGCTTAGTTAACAATTACTTGTTTACATAGGTTATATGATGTATTTTATAATATTTAAGCACCTAAAACCTTATCAGTTTTACTAAATTTAACTTAAAGAACTTTACTTACTTTCCGTATATTAATAATAAATGTAACATGAATGCAGGAAACGCATGAATATAAAGTGCCTTGGCTTTTATGTCTTTTTCACAACATATTTTCCTGCACTATTGAAGTTATGCACTGACATGAAATCTAGCTGCTGTTTATGGTGTTTTTATGTGCTGTTTATCAAGAACTTATCAACTTTATTATTTCCCTTTCCCATTACAACCTTTAGTAACACAAGTGTTGACTATGGTTCTGGGTGTGTTATCATAACCTTGTGTGATGGAATGTTAAAGGAGAAAATGGTTGGGGTTTGTCTGCTAACTTCAGTGGCTTAGTGAAAAAAAAAACAGACTCCACAATCTGCATGTGCAAATATTTTAGTGACTGGGAACCTGTTGAGTAACACCATGCCATGGGGAGTGATATTTATGTTCCGGGGTCCTATGTTACCCATTTTTATGAAGCACCTACTGAACACATGATAAAGGGCTAGGGTAACATTGGACCACAGGATTAAGGACCCTGTTAGCATACATGTATTCCCCATCCTGGGAAGTCCATGCTCTTTTATTGTCATTTTGTTATGTGCACATGAGGTAATCAATGAAATTATATTTCTTTTGTATGATAATTTGCAATATTATATTAAACTATTATCAGTCAGGTTAATCACAGTCCAAATAAGATGTGGTACAACCTATAAAGCACTTGGCGGCACGGTGGCTCAAAGCAAGAAGGTCTGACTCCCAACTGAGCCAGGAGTCCTTTCTGGAGTTTGCATGATCCCCCATGTTAGCGTGGGTTTCCTTCGGGTGTCCTTACAGTTTAAAGACATGAAGGTTAGGTGGACTGGATATGCCAAATTGAGGAGTGCAAGTGTGTGTGCACTCTCAGTGCTCAAAAAGGGCATCCAACGTAAAACCTGTGTCAAATGAAGTGGACCCTGTAAATGAGTGGGAATAAGTCTAGGAAGATGGATGGGCATACTAAATACCATAGTGTCACAAGGCACATCATCCACACTTTTTCATGCAATATGCTTGAAGTGGGGAAAAAAAGGTGCCGGTACTCTCTTGCATTGGCAAATTATGACATTTGAAATTTCTAGTGAAAAACAAAACTTTGAGATTTTGCTGGTGCAACAACAATTTATTGTTATTTATTAACAACATAAATGTATTTAAACAAGTCGTGTGTGTGTGTGTGTGTGTGTGTGTGCGTGTGCGTGTGCGTGCGTGTGTGCATGCGTGTGTGTGAGCATTTCTTAACAAAGACAACTAACATTTTCTTTTTAGAAGCTGGTCATTAATAAACTTGATAGTCTTAAAGTTTTTTAAGATGGGGAGGTGTACAATAATTGCATGTAAATGGTAAACAACCAAGAAAACAGCTCTGATTCATACTTATACACCATATACTTTCACCCAAACTGAATAATAAAAACCAGGTTAAATGGGTAAATTTTCTATAAATATTTTTGTGTCTTCATTTTCTTTTCTGACAGTTCTTGTTAAAACACACTAGACATGCAAATTTTGTGCATTTTGGGCACTTTTTGTGTGTAATCATATTTATTTTGTCCATCAAAAGTGTGCTTTCACTTTAATGGAGCGTGTTAACCAAAAATAGACTCGGCGCCGAAACCCCCGCTTCACTACTGCTGACGGGCTGCCCCTGCTCCCGGTGTGAATGCACTCATTAATTAACTTGCACGCCGAATAAACACACGCCGCTCACGCTCACGGTGTGAAATGGCAGTCACGCCTTTTCTGTCAGTGGTAGAGTAGCCAACCGGACTGAATGGTGGACTGGATGGGAGGAGGACTGGTGGTGGACTGGATGGGAGGTGGACTGGTGGTGGACTGGATGGGAGGAGGACTGGTGGTGGACTGGATGGGAGCAGGACTTGTGGTGGACTGCTGGTTAGTACAACCTGTACAAATGGTACAAAAAGAGGAAATTATTCACCTCCTGTAATAAGAACAAATGTCCCCTTTTTTCTAGCAGTGACTGTGCTCCATAAGGAAACATCCAGTACATTTGTCTTTTGTATTCTCTAGTTTTTTTAAGTTGAATTGAGCAATGCATCTTGCTGTTGACTCTTTTGCTATGTATGGCAGACAGCTATGTGGCTCACTGACTAAGTCTGCAAATAACGGTTATTTTCATGTTAATGTTCTTTATAATTAGTCAGTTAGTTAACAGTTAATTATGAGGCTTATCTCATTAAGTAATTATTGATTACCTAATAAGGAACTATCTCCTAAATTTGATATTACTTACTGAGCTTGTTTCTATATTATTTAATAGTAGTAGCTGAAGTGTTAATGTAGTAATCCTGCATTACTTCCTGCATAGTTACTTATTAATGACGAACCATTGTTATAAAGTGTTACCGAAAAACCTATTCGATAAAGCAAAGATCAAATTTGATGAACAGGTGAATAGCTATTTTGGTCCACTGTGGTTTGCCCTGTGGCAGTGCTACCAAGACAATTCCCAACTGTAATTGCTGTGTCTGTGCCACATTTATTTTTATGTTGACTGGAGTAAGATTTTAAATAATCGCACACACTTACTATTAATTAACACTCCATAGAGAGCCTTCATCCTGTCAAGACATTTTTCAGAATGGTCTGACAGCTGCCATTTTGGCTGGAGGACCAGGTTTTCTGCTTCTTTGTTTTCTTTCCAATGAAGACTATGGCCTTGTACCCCAATGTGTTTAACTTTTCGACCTGAAAATAAAGATATATATTATATAATTTATACAGAAATATAAGCAATTATAAATGTCTGAAACATAGTGGGATGTAATTATGTAAATAATAACCACAGACGTTAAACACATACCAAGACAGGTTTGGTGGTTTGGTTTTTGTTTTGGTTTTTCAACCACTTCTCCTTTCTGGCCTCAAATTTCTGGAGTTGTTTTGCCAGTCTTTGCTTTCTTGGCTGTACTGACTGGCAATATTTGCAGGTCTTGGTGGCCACAATAGCTGCTTTGCAACTCACGCAGGTTGTTATTGTTGACACTCTTGGCATCTTAAAACTAGAATATAAAACAATCAACATTTAATGACAACATTTAATGACAACCAAAGTGACAAAGGCACTGCATTATTTAAGTGTTACATTGCAAATGTTTGTAATTTGGCCTACTTCAGCATTATCAGTAGTGTCAGACAACACTTCATGTGTGTTTCATATTTTCAAACGCGATACAGCACGAGATATCGTTAATATCGATATAGTTTATTTTGCGTTTAAATGACTATACATTTCTGCACTTGAGCCGCCAGACCTGTGTGTCAGCTGTCTGTCGCAGTGCATTGTGGGATTTGTAGTATGAGTGTGTGGGCTGGGAGTGCGATTTACCGTGATAGACATATGAAATTATCCAACCAGGGAAAAAATATCGATATATGACTTTTATGCAAAAATAACCCATACTCCATAGTTGATATGTGTTTTCATCTAGGTATTGGAGTCAATGAAGTTTTCAACTTATATAATTCTGACCTCGGTTAACACATTGCCGCCAACTGCAGCTAACGTTAAATGCGGTGGCTAATATAATGCTGGATAAACCCCTATGTCATTAGACACATCCCTATAAATTAATGGTGATAAATAATTAATGAATGATGGCTTAGACAGCGCTAACTAACTGTATTATTCAGGTTCCGTAAGCATATGTTGATATCAGTACGTGTATTCATTACCTACCTTTGAGGTTGTACAGTATGATGGTGGCGGAGAGAGCGGACACACCCCCCTCACTCAGTTGTCAATCTGCTGACCTCTGTGCCTCTGTGATAGGGCAACCCACTTGTCAATCAGCGACCTCTCGCAGCTACGTTGCCCACAAGTAAAAACGTGATGCCACTTTTGTGACACTGTTGCATTTAACCATAAATATCAAAAGAAAAATGATACGATTAATTATTTTTCTGTGTACCTTTACTCTGTCCTCCTCCTCCTGTCAGGGCCTGCTGTTATTGTGTGTGTGTGTGTGTGTGTGTGTGTGTGTGTGTGTGTGTGTGTGTGTGTGTGTGTGTGTTCTTGTATATGGTTTATGAGAACACAAATGTGTATAATGACATGGGTATTACATGGTTTATGAGGATATCTGTGTCCTCATAAACCAAATGGCTTACAAACATACTAATGGTGTTTTTTGAAATTTTCTGTGACTGGTTTATGCCAGGATAACCTAACACATTCATTCAAATCATTTATATCTGCCACAGCAAATAGGCTACACAAGGCATCAAATGTTATAGTTAGATTTTAGTAGACAAAAAAAGTGTGTGCAGTGCTTTATTGTTATTCAGCCAGTGTTCGTGGGTCTGGTGGACCCGCTGCATTTTGGGGTTTTTAATTCGACATAATACAAAAATGTATGTTAAAATACTCAACAGATTTTTATTTTATAAAAACAATATATAAGCAATATAAACAGCATATTGTGACCCTGGATCACAAAACCAGTCTTATGTCGCACGGGTATATGTGTGGCAATAGCCAACAAAACATTGTATGGGTCAAAATTATAGATTTTTCTTTTATGCCAAAAATCATTAGGATATTAAGTAAAGATCATGTTCCATGAAGATATTTTGTAAATCTCCCACCTTAAATATATAAAACATTTATTTTTGTGAATGGATGCAGCACTATCGCCAATAGAAATGGACAACTTTAAAGGCAATTTTCTCAATATTTCGATTTTTCTGTACCCTCAGATTCCAGATTTTCAAATAGTTGTATCTCGGCCAAATATTGTCCTATCCTAACAAACCATACATCAATGGAAAGATTATGTATTCAGCTTTCAGATGATGTATAAATCTCAATTTTAATAAAATTACACATAAGACTGGTTTTGTGGTCCAAGGTCACAATATGGTTAATATTTGTCTTTACCTTTGTTAGATCACATTGACTTTATTACACACAGCTTTGTGGGTTGTTTTGACCCTCTTTCAGTGTGTCCATGCTGATCCACCTAAATAAAAAATTGAGCCACAGAATAAACCTCCACCCACTAAGGTTATCGCCACCTACAAACATCTCATTATAAAACAAATGTTATAATAAATATTACATTGTAAAAATTCAGTCTAACGGTTGTGGTCCTGTACTGTACTGACAGATCTAGAAAACCCTTTCTACGTAAAAAAAAAAGAAAGAAAAGAAAGTGAAACGTTTTGACAGAATATTTAATTAAACTCTCACTGGGTCTAACGTGTGAACTCAGCTCTGCACTATAGCTTGCATTTGAATAAAGACATTGAACCAGGTACTGTATTCACTTTGTAGAAGTGCCGGTACTGCGTACTGGTTAGTACCACCCCACTTCGAGCACTGTCTAGTGTGTGTATCATACCTGAGTGGCATGCTGGTATTGAAAATTTTGACTAAGTAAATTATCCATGTGGATTACAGAGCAATATGATTGAAAGTAAACAAACAGAGGTATGAGAAATACAGATGGTGCAGGCCAATAGGTCCTTTAACTCACCTGTTCATAATCACATAATCTTCTGTGGTGCACAGCTGACCTTGTTATTTGTACACACTGTGACTATACAAATCACAACATGTAAATAGGAAAATGTTGGTGCTATTTTGTCACTTATTGGGAGCAGTATGCTAGCTGGAACCGTTTACCTGCAGTCTTTGTGCTAAGCTAGGCTAGCGGTGGGTGTGCCAGACAGAGTAACAACTCACACACGGAGATGAAAAGGGTATGTATTAGGGCTGTCACTTTTGAGAAAAAAATCATTCGAACGGACATTGAATATCAAGCAATGCATTCGAATATATTCGAATATCTACAAGTAAAATGTAAAATGAAGTTAACAAACAACCTCGATCCATCAGGAAACGCCACATGGTCGCTGAATTTCACTGTGCTTCATGAAGAGTTTTTCTTTTGCGTGAAAAAGCCATTCGCCGGAGATGTGTTAAAAGATAGCGGAGTGCATTCATGATTAGGCTACCGGTATAATAATCCTCCTGGCGCCGGGTCTGAGTGAGTAATTTACTCTTACCTCTGTTCTTTGATTAACATTAATGACACTCTAGACCAGTCGCTGCGGACAGAGACGCGATCTGACGCGTTGCATTTTCTCACAAATCTCTACGTTTATTTAAGACTTTATTTAAATAATTTAAGACTGCACTTATGAGGACACTCGACAAAATGGACATTTGGCATAATTTGTGTGTTGTGGTTTGTTCAAGCTCGAAAGAGAACTCGATACTGACTTTTCTGTGGGTTGTGTGTGTATGTGTGTAATAGGCAGGAATTACAGCACGGTCTCTTTAGTCTTGTCGTTATCTTCCATTTTCAAAACAAGCTGGCTATTGGCTATTATTCGCTTGATTTGGTCATGGGCCTATGCTACAATACGTTTAGAGCGGCTGCTACTGGATGAGATGGCAAACAATAAAATAAAAAGCAAACGATTTAATCATAAAAAACTGTAAAAAATGCGCAAAACATGGCACTTTAAAAACCGGATAGTTTATTTATAGTTCGTTTTCGGATATTTTATGTCATGTTCGAAATGCATATTCGAATATCAAATAAAAAGTGACAGCCCTAGTATGTATGGACTGATCTAACTCTGGGAGATAAGCTAAAGTCCCAAAAAGTCAGTGTGTTCCTTTAAATGTTGAGTTAATGCTATTTTTAGACCTTTATGTAGTATAAAACTGGCAAAACTGAGAAATCAGAATTTGTTAAGAAGTGTTTTCACTAGGGATGCACTGATCATTTCGCCCGATAGATAACCAATAATTCTTTATATTTGAAAGCTGATAACCGATATATATCAGCCGATAAATTTAAATCCAAGTTTTTAGATAATTTTCGAGAGCCTGGCTACAAAAACGAAAGCCTCACCAATAAAAGCCATGTCCCGAGCACACAATTATAATGATGTTCTCATAATTTTATGTAGCCTATATGACAGACTTGTGCTGCACATGTTGTACTAAACTAAGTTTTCTTTTTCTTGAAGGAATTCCAATCATATTTTAAGCATTATAAAACCATAATGGTGAACAGTGTGCATCTGAAGCGTTTCAGCTTAAGGAAACATACATCATTTATAGGCTTTAACGTAGAGGTCTGCATTCCCGCGGCTGTCCCGCGGGATCCGCGGGACCCGACCAGATATTTTGCGCCGCGGGATTAAATTTCCGACTAAAAAACGGTAGCGGTCGGTAACTCTGGTGTAATTTGAACGGGAGCGGTCGGTCATTCAATATCACGTTCCCGACGCCGACGTTCTTTCAGAACAGCATATCTTCGCTTTACCTAATCTTAATCTCATCGACCACCCGGTATAGGCTACAGTCTGCCCTGTAGGCTACTCAGGACCGTTGCACGCGCTGCACGCACGGACCAGTAACGGTTCTTTCTGTCATGCATTGATTGTATTTGCTTAACAGCAAAATGTAACGAATTTTGATACGAATAAAAATAATAGCCTACTCTTCTTCTTTTTTTCCCTGCGATATTTTTTCCCCTACTGTCTGCAGCAAAATGTTAAATTTTGTATATTGACAAGGCGAATAAAATAATAAAAACATTTTTGTGCAGACTACATTTTTATTTTCTCTGTGAAAATGTACATGTGAAATTCTGGGAGATCTATATTAAAGCGGGATGGTCGGGTCGGGAAGAAAATTATTCTAAGCAGACAGCGGGTGAACAAATAGTGTATATAGCGGGAACGAGTGGGTGCGGGATATAACCCCAGCGGGAGCGGGTGGGAGCGGGACTTAAAAAACAGTCCCGCGCAGACCTTTACTTTAACATATCGACCAATTTGTTTTTTTTTGTATTGGGCCGATAACTAGGCTACAATTAAAATGATCATATATCGGCCGATATCTCGTGCATCCCTAGTTTTCACTTACTCTTTTCATTCTCTTTTTTACAATTTTTTGGAATGGGAAGCTGTTGTTCTCCAGCCGTTCGAAGCATTCGGCACATTTGTCTGTGTTTAAAAGAAGAAGAAAAAAGAACAGCCTCAACCATCTCATTACAGTCAGAGAGCAGTCAAGATTACAGAGCCAGGGCTAAGGAATATCTGAAGCAACTGTAGACTTCCATAATTTTGCTCAGTTTAAAATACAATATTTTATTTAAAAAAAAATTGACCTTTAATAGTTGTATAGTTGTATACAACTAACATTTTTTAAAATATAGAATCTTTGCCTTAGATGTACTTCACATTTATGCATCTGGTCTTTTTTTCTTTTTTTAGTTGGCTCTGGGAATGAAAGATTATATTGTTAAAAAAAATATGGGAAGAGAAATTTCACATTGATAACTAATTGTTTAAAAGCTTTATGCATAATTTTACCTTTTTTTTTGGTGGCACTTGATGATTTACGCTTGTGGGACTGAAGTGTGGAGGCCACTGGTTGTGGGTCTCTCAGTGGTTCTTCAGCAGTGATGGGCTGGTCTCTCAGTGGTTCTTCAGCAGTGATGGGCTGGTCTCTCAGTGGTTCTTCGGCAGTGATGGGCTGGTCTCTCAGTGGTTCTTCAGCAGTGATGGGCTGGTCTCTCAGTGGTTCTTCAGCAGTGATGGGCTGGTCTCTCAGTGGTTCTTCAGCAGTGATGGGCTGGTCTCTCAGTGGTTCTTCAGCAGTGATGGGCTGGTCTCTCAGTGGTTCTTCAGCAGTGATGGGCTGGTCTCTCAGTGGTTCTTCAGCAGTGATGGGCTGGTCTCTCAGTGGTTCTTCAGCAGTGATGGGCTGGTCTCTCAGTGGTTCTTCAGCTGTGATGGGCTGGTCTCTCAGTGGTTCTTCATCAGCGGTATTGGTGGTCAATTCAGTATCTGGGGCAGTCCCCTTCTTCTCTCTCTGAAAATGAACTTTAGGACGACAACAAATTTTTCAATTAATAGCAATAACAAAAATGTATACAGGGATTATTATATCAGTGTTTAGATTAAGAAATTATAACTGGTATGGATATTTTGTAAAAAGTGATACATTGCCCAACCTAGTGCACACTTACAAATAAACAAAAACTGTACAATAAATGGCTGTAGGTATTATACAGTTATTTAAATGTAATGCAAGAAATAGCAGGAAAATATAAGAATACAAACTTTTTAACCCTGCTTCATAGACAGCCTTCAACCTCTGGAGGAGATCATCATCTATGACATGTCCATCACCTAAAATGGCATCAGCCACAATTGTATAGTCACTGTTCTTCCCAAGAAGCAGAATGGGATGGAGATTGAGGGCAGCCAACTTGTCAAGCTGGGAAAAAAAAAATGCATTTAACAACTTTATACACAATATTTAATGGTAACACATTACAATAAGGTTTGTTAACATTAGTTAACATTTAAACTTAATCAAAAAAAGTGTGTGCAGTGCTTTATTGTTATTCAGCCAGTGTTCGTGGGTCTGGTGGACCCGCTGCATTTTGGGGTTTTTAATTCGACATAATACAAAAATGTATGTTAAAATACTCAACAGATTTTTATTTTATAAAAACAATATATAAGCAATATAAACAGCATATTGTGACCCTGGATCACAAAACCAGTCTTATGTCGCACGGGTATATGTGTGGCAATAGCCAACAAAACATTGTATGGGTCAAAATTATAGATTTTTCTTTTATGCCAAAAATCATTAGGATATTAAGTAAAGATCATGTTCCATGAAGATATTTTGTAAATCTCCCACCTTAAATATATAAAACATTTATTTTTGTGAATGGATGCAGCACTATCGCCAATAGAAATGGACAACTTTAAAGGCAATTTTCTCAATATTTCGATTTTTCTGTACCCTCAGATTCCAGATTTTCAAATAGTTGTATCTCGGCCAAATATTGTCCTATCCTAACAAACCATACATCAATGGAAAGATTATGTATTCAGCTTTCAGATGATGTATAAATCTCAATTTTAATAAAATTACACATAAGACTGGTTTTGTGGTCCAAGGTCACAATATGGTTAATATTTTGTCTTTACCTTTGTTAGATCACATTGACTTTATTACACACAGCTTTGTGGGTTGTTTTGACCCTCTTTCAGTGTGTCCATGCTGATCCACCTAAATAAAAAATTGAGCCACAGAATAAACCTCCACCCACTAAGGTTATCGCCACCTACAAACATCTCATTATAAAACAAATGTTATAATAAATATTACATTGTAAAAATTCAGTCTAACGGTTGTGGTCCTGTACTGTACTGACAGATCTAGAAAACCCTTTCTACGTAAAAAAAAAAGAAAGAAAAGAAAGTGAAACGTTTTGACAGAATATTTAATTAAACTCTCACTGGGTCTAACGTGTGAACTCAGCTCTGCACTATAGCTTGCATTTGAATAAAGACATTGAACCAGGTACTGTATTCACTTTGTAGAAGTGCCGGTACTGCGTACTGGTTAGTACCACCCCACTTCGAGCACTGTCTAGTGTGTGTATCATACCTGAGTGGCATGCTGGTATTGAAAATTTTGACTAAGTAAATTATCCATGTGGATTACAGAGCAATATGATTGAAAGTAAACAAACAGAGGTATGAGAAATACAGATGGTGCAGGCCAATAGGTCCTTTAACTCACCTGTTCATAATCACATAATCTTCTGTGGTGCACAGCTGACCTTGTTATTTGTACACACTGTGACTATACAAATCACAACATGTAAATAGGAAAATGTTGGTGCTATTTTGTCACTTATTGGGAGCAGTATGCTAGCTGGAACCGTTTACCTGCAGTCTTTGTGCTAAGCTAGGCTAGCGGTGGGTGTGCCAGACAGAGTAACAACTCACACACGGAGATGAAAAGGGTATGTATTAGGGCTGTCACTTTTGAGAAAAAAATCATTCGAACGGACATTGAATATCGAGCAATGCATTCGAATATATTCGAATATCTACAAGTAAAATGTAAAATGAAGTTAACAAACAACCTCGATCCATCAGGAAACGCCACATGGTCGCTGAATTTCACTGTGCTTCATGAAGAGTTTTTCTTTTGCGTGAAAAAGCCATTCGCCGGAGATGTGTTAAAAGATAGCGGAGTGCATTCATGATTAGGCTACCGGTATAATAATCCTCCTGGCGCCGGGTCTGAGTGAGTAATTTACTCTTACCTCTGTTCTTTGATTAACATTAATGACACTCTAGACCAGTCGCTGCGGACAGAGACGCGATCTGACGCGTTGCATTTTCTCACAAATCTCTACGTTTATTTAAGACTTTATTTAAATAATTTAAGACTGCACTTATGAGGACACTCGACAAAATGGACATTTGGCATAATTTGTGTGTTGTGGTTTGTTCAAGCTCGAAAGAGAACTCGATACTGACTTTTCTGTGGGTTGTGTGTGTATGTGTGTAATAGGCAGGAATTACAGCACGGTCTCTTTAGTCTTGTCGTTATCTTCCATTTTCAAAACAAGCTGGCTATTGGCTATTATTCGCTTGATTTGGTCATGGGCCTATGCTACAATACGTTTAGAGCGGCTGCTACTGGATGAGATGGCAAACAATAAAATAAAAAGCAAACGATTTAATCATAAAAAACTGTAAAAAATGCGCAAAACATGGCACTTTAAAAACCGGATAGTTTATTTATAGTTCGTTTTCGGATATTTTATGTCATGTTCGAAATGCATATTCGAATATCAAATAAAAAGTGACAGCCCTAGTATGTATGGACTGATCTAACTCTGGGAGATAAGCTAAAGTCCCAAAAAGTCAGTGTGTTCCTTTAAATGTTGAGTTAATGCTATTTTTAGACCTTTATGTAGTATAAAACTGGCAAAACTGAGAAATCAGAATTTGTTAAGAAGTGTTTTCACTAGGGATGCACTGATCATTTCGCCCGATAGATAACCAATAATTCTTTATATTTGAAAGCTGATAACCGATATATATCAGCCGATAAATTTAAATCCAAGTTTTTAGATAATTTTCGAGAGCCTGGCTACAAAAACGAAAGCCTCACCAATAAAAGCCATGTCCCGAGCACACAATTATAATGATGTTCTCATAATTTTATGTAGCCTATATGACAGACTTGTGCTGCACATGTTGTACTAAACTAAGTTTTCTTTTTCTTGAAGGAATTCCAATCATATTTTAAGCATTATAAAACCATAATGGTGAACAGTGTGCATCTGAAGCGTTTCAGCTTAAGGAAACATACATCATTTATAGGCTTTAACGTAGAGGTCTGCATTCCCGCGGCTGTCCCGCGGGATCCGCGGGACCCGACCAGATATTTTGCGCCGCGGGATTAAATTTCCGACTAAAAAACGGTAGCGGTCGGTAACTCTGGTGTAATTTGAACGGGAGCGGTCGGTCATTCAATATCACGTTCCCGACGCCGACGTTCTTTCAGAACAGCATATCTTCGCTTTACCTAATCTTAATCTCATCGACCACCCGGTATAGGCTACAGTCTGCCCTGTAGGCTACTCAGGACCGTTGCACGCGCTGCACGCACGGACCAGTAACGGTTCTTTCTGTCATGCATTGATTGTATTTGCTTAACAGCAAAATGTAACGAATTTTGATACGAATAAAAATAATAGCCTACTCTTCTTCTTTTTTTCCCTGCGATATTTTTTCCCCTACTGTCTGCAGCAAAATGTTAAATTTTGTATATTGACAAGGCGAATAAAATAATAAAAACATTTTTGTGCAGACTACATTTTTATTTTCTCTGTGAAAATGTACATGTGAAATTCTGGGAGATCTATATTAAAGCGGGATGGTCGGGTCGGGAAGAAAATTATTCTAAGCAGACAGCGGGTGAACAAATAGTGTATATAGCGGGAACGAGTGGGTGCGGGATATAACCCCAGCGGGAGCGGGTGGGAGCGGGACTTAAAAAACAGTCCCGCGCAGACCTTTACTTTAACATATCGACCAATTTGTTTTTTTTTTGTATTGGGCCGATAACTAGGCTACAATTAAAATGATCATATATCGGCCGATATCTCGTGCATCCCTAGTTTTCACTTACTCTTTTCATTCTCTTTTTTACAATTTTTTGGAATGGGAAGCTGTTGTTCTCCAGCCGTTCGAAGCATTCGGCACATTTGTCTGTGTTTAAAAGAAGAAGAAAAAAGAACAGCCTCAACCATCTCATTACAGTCAGAGAGCAGTCAAGATTACAGAGCCAGGGCTAAGGAATATCTGAAGCAACTGTAGACTTCCATAATTTTGCTCAGTTTAAAATACAATATTTTATTTTAAAAAAAATTGACCTTTAATAGTTGTATAGTTGTATACAACTAACATTTTTTAAAATATAGAATCTTTGCCTTAGATGTACTTCACATTTATGCATCTGGTCTTTTTTTCTTTTTTTAGTTGGCTCTGGGAATGAAAGATTATATTGTTAAAAAAAATATGGGAAGAGAAATTTCACATTGATAACTAATTGTTTAAAAGCTTTATGCATAATTTTACCTTTTTTTTTGGTGGCACTTGATGATTTACGCTTGTGGGACTGAAGTGTGGAGGCCACTGGTTGTGGGTCTCTCAGTGGTTCTTCAGCAGTGATGGGCTGGTCTCTCAGTGGTTCTTCAGCAGTGATGGGCTGGTCTCTCAGTGGTTCTTCGGCAGTGATGGGCTGGTCTCTCAGTGGTTCTTCAGCAGTGATGGGCTGGTCTCTCAGTGGTTCTTCAGCAGTGATGGGCTGGTCTCTCAGTGGTTCTTCAGCAGTGATGGGCTGGTCTCTCAGTGGTTCTTCAGCAGTGATGGGCTGGTCTCTCAGTGGTTCTTCAGCAGTGATGGGCTGGTCTCTCAGTGGTTCTTCAGCAGTGATGGGCTGGTCTCTCAGTGGTTCTTCAGCAGTGATGGGCTGGTCTCTCAGTGGTTCTTCAGCTGTGATGGGCTGGTCTCTCAGTGGTTCTTCATCAGCGGTATTGGTGGTCAATTCAGTATCTGGGGCAGTCCCCTTCTTCTCTCTCTGAAAATGAACTTTAGGACGACAACAAATTTTTCAATTAATAGCAATAACAAAAATGTATACAGGGATTATTATATCAGTGTTTAGATTAAGAAATTATAACTGGTATGGATATTTTGTAAAAAGTGATACATTGCCCAACCTAGTGCACACTTACAAATAAACAAAAACTGTACAATAAATGGCTGTAGGTATTATACAGTTATTTAAATGTAATGCAAGAAATAGCAGGAAAATATAAGAATACAAACTTTTTAACCCTGCTTCATAGACAGCCTTCAACCTCTGGAGGAGATCATCATCTATGACATGTCCATCACCTAAAATGGCATCAGCCACAATTGTATAGTCACTGTTCTTCCCAAGAAGCAGAATGGGATGGAGATTGAGGGCAGCCAACTTGTCAAGCTGGGAAAAAAAAAATGCATTTAACAACTTTATACACAATATTTAATGGTAACACATTACAATAAGGTTTGTTAACATTAGTTAACATTTAAACTTAATTAACATTAATGTTAACATTTAAACTAAGTTATATTAACATTAGTTAACATCAACTAATAACGAACTGCACGTATACAGCATTTACTAATCTTTGTTAATTTCAACATTTAGCCTACTAATGCTTAATTAAAATCTTGATAAAATTAGTTAATGCACTGTGAACTAACATGAACAAAAAATTAACAGCTGTATTTTTATTAACTAACGTTAACAAATATGAAAAATACAGAAACAAATGTATTGCTCATGGTTAGTTCATGTTAGTAAATACATTAAATTAACTAATGTTAACTAATGAACCTTATTGTAAAGTGTTACCAATTCAATAATAAATAAGTTTGCTTAAAATGGATACATCAATCTAAAGAGAAAGGACACTGGTCATTATCCATGAAAAATAGGGAAAAACATTTTTTTTTAATGTAAACTTTTACATTCAATGAAATGGTTCAATTATTTCAACGGAAATTCCCCCTTCTTGTGTTTCATGAGCAAAATCCGCTGTCTCCATTACAAAATGTTACTTTTAACATTTAAAATTTCACTGACATGTAACATCTCATATATTAATAACATAATAAAAAATATTGATTTTATAAAAATTATATTAAACTAAATTACTAAGTAATAAGGTGTCACTTATCATTACAAACCTGCAGTTTAACACTTACCAAAAAATAACTGCTGTTACTAACTACAGTCCTGTTGCAGTTTTTTTTTTGTATGGAAGCAGCCCAATCAGATTTCATTAATTTAAAATTTTCTCTTTTTTTTCTTAAGTTTTTCCTTGTATGGTTGGCAAGTTTTGCATTCAGGGCAAATTTGAATTTTTGCCCTGAATGCAAAAGAACAATAATAGAGACCAGCAAGGAACAATAATAGATTAATAATAATGAAAAACTTTTTTGCGGGGCAGCATTGGGAGAAATGACGTAGAATGATAGGCCTACTCAAATAAACTTTATTTTAAATATGAATAAGCCAATGCTTTTATTTTGTTAAAATGACTGGACTCAACATGTTATAGATTAAATTGCTCTATTAACCTGAAATGTAGAATCAATCAAATGCAAGAACAAATGAAACACACAGTTCCACAAGAAATGGCTTTTAATAAATGAAAAAAGAAAAAGAAAAACACAAATTTAAAAACGTTAACATTCAAAAACTTTATCCATAGTGTGGTTATTGACAACATAAATTACAATTACACATATACAACTTATTTCTTATTTTTATGGTATGGTTTATGGTAATTCAATGTCATATCAGTTGTGCACTGAAAAAAAAAAATATTTAAACATAATTTATCATTTAAAAAATAAGCATTTCATTTAGGCTATTTATTATGCCTAGACGGTAGGCATTACACGAGAGAAATGTCCCAAATGTGCACTAATGGGAGAGAAGCAAGCTTACTGAAAACAGAACAGATCAACTGATATTATGGGGTCAATATAACATTTTATGTAACGTTACCAGGGTTAATTGAAGCTGGGAGTCCACTGCCCACTCGTAAACTTGCTGTACGTTTCACCGAGTACATAACAATCACCTGACTGAAACGTGAAGTCGTAACGTTCAGGCAAAATTTGTTCTTAATGCTTTCGATATCTTATTTTATATTCGGCTTACAGTTAACTCATAACTTACTCGGTAGACACCAGAGACACAGCTATACAAATGAATAAAATTGGGCTCGCCGTTCAAAAATAGTTTGCCAACTAGTTTTGTGGGGTTTGGTACTTAATCAACACGGCCATTATTGCGCGATTCCCTGCCGTTCAATTTCAGTAAAACACAGAACACTAAAACATACAAATGGATTTTTTTAGAATTAATTGTTCCATTTGCGAGGCAATGCCATACTCTTTCGGTAAACACGTAAATTACCTCGGCGACTCTTTCGGTAAACACGTAAGTTAAGTTACCTCGGCGAAGTGCGATCCAGAGCCTATGCTCATTGGACGTCTATCCTCAGTCACGCAGCCTGGGCACCTCAGAAGAGTTTAAATAATTCATAATTGATATTAAAATGAATGTGTCTACGTCGGAGTCCTCACATATTGGAGATTGTCGCTTTTATAACCTTTAATAAACACGCATCTGGAGCAGAGAATAATTGTACAAAAGGCCTGCTATGAATCCAACATGTATATAGTTAACATGGGAACATCCCTTATTATGTCCAGTAGGTGGCAGCCTGCCCTTACTCAAGTTCATTGCAAGCATTGCATCAGCCATAACGCAGACTGCGTCATGAGGAAATTGATAGAATCTCCGGTCAGGTGTGGACTGTTAGTGCTTGAGTACCGAGAATTTACCCTGTTCTAATGATTCCTGAGTGGTTTTAGTTGGTGTGCATCAATGACGATATAACCACACATACACAGAGAACTACAGAACTACAGATTGTTTATATTGCAACCAAATGAAGAAATCCCTTTATGCCATACCGTGCTGATTGCTGTTCCTTTATCCTAACTATTGAAGTACATTTATATCAACCTGATTCTGTCTTCCTGAGTCTAACTGACATCCTGTAGCGAATGCAACATATAACCACCTGATTGAGTCACAACTAACCCTTCCTAACATTATGGTCCTTCGAGCCGGATGTGATTTGCTACAGTGACAGTATGGTTGATGAGTATCAAAGAGGAACTGTTCCAGAGTATGTACGGCCAAACCGCCAGAAACGTCATCCTGCTTACCTGGACGATTTTGAAGTGGACAATGGAGGTTGTCAACCAGGTAACAAACATCCTCAGCACTTAAGCACAGCACAGTATGAGCACAGACGAGAACAGGAATCCAGTGGGAGCAAAGGAGGTATACAACAGATGGCACCTCGTACTCCACCTAGAGACATTAACCAGTCATCAGAGTCGACATCATATCCTTACCTTCCGGATTCAAGGCCACAATCCTTTGCAGCCCCACAGTATCGGACTGCTGCCATGGATCTACCTGAGGCCTCTACTCCTGTCCATGAGCAATCAGCTAACGTTATGCCTGACCCCCACATCAAGCTCACAGGTCGACTATGTACCAGTGCTCCGCCTAGATCTGCCACTCTTGACTTGCATGCTTCTCCTTCATATGTGGTTTCCCCAGATCCTTATTCACCACAAGCAGGGACTCCACGTTATTCTTTCAGTGGCATGAGTCGTAGTGCTAAGGACCCCAATTATCCCTCGCAGCAGCCTAGAGCTTCCCCTCCTGACCAACATAATGCTGCAGACATGATGGTTATGATTGATAAAATGATGGGTCCGTTACAGATCATGAAAGATGAAGTAGCGTCAAAGCATGACACCCCTAGAGGTCCAACACCCAATCGTCCGCAGCCTTATAAAGAGCCACCACCTGTGCATTATGAATAACCTGACTCACAGTGGTACGCACATCCACCACAGTATGTTGCAGATCGATCTTATGGGCCATATGACAGATTCCAGAGCAGCTACGAGCCTGTCACTAGATTAAAGAGCGATATGTACCACCATCCAAGGCCACTACCTGTTCAAAGACCAAAGCCTTACTGGTTAGAGCAACCTTCCATTCAGTTAAAAGAGTCAGCTGCAGAATATCAAGGTCCTAAGCCCAGTATACCTTACCTTGTGCATAAAGATCCAAGTGAGTTTGCACGTCTGAAGCTTGCTCTGCACAATCTGCTACCTGAGGATGGGTCAGAGTTGTTTAAGTATCAAATTTTGGTGGATCATCTGCAGTTGGAAGATGCTAGACTGATTGCAGATTCTTTCCTCAACTCTCCATATCCTTACACCGAGACAATGAACGCCTTGACAGAGAAATTCGGTAAGCCTCATCAACTTGCATTGAATAAGATTACTAGAGTAATGGACGCGCCAGATGTCCGTCCAGGAGACCCAGAAGCCTTTGAAAGGTTTGCATTACAAATTCAAGCCCTTGTAGGACTGCTGAAATCCTTAGGACCAGATGGGGATGCTGAATTGATGTGTGGGTCCCACGTAGTTCGCCTGCTGACCAAGTTACCACCTGATTTAAGAGCTGCCTTCAGGAGACAGATGCTGCCTCATCATGCCTCAACCTTTACACTTACAGAGTTCTCCAAATGGCTGCAGTCTGAATCGTGGTGTCAAAATAGTGATCTGGTGGGAAACATTCAGCTAAAAGGATGGATGTGAGGGACCAAGCAGTCAAGGGCAAAGGACACAGGATTTCCAAACAAAAATTATTTATTAAATGCAAAAAACAAAGTTACAAATTAAATAACTTAAAAAACTGACTGAAAATAAAGTCAGGTCTGGGCCCATAACAATAGTAAACTAAAGAAAATCAAACTAAAACAGAAGTCAAACAAACAAACTAAACAAAGAAAACATGGCCTCCCAAATGACACACATGGGGAACTTATATACACACAGGACTAGTCCATTAGACATACACAGGGAACACCACAAATATCACTTAACACAATTACAATACATAAAGTAATTAACTTCAGAAATAACAAGAAATGAGTCATAAACAAAATAATGTACCCAAATAATTATAGTCAACAAAATATAAATAGAATTATAATAAACAAAACAAGCATACAGTCAATCATACACCCCCCAGCTAATTGGCAACATGGATTAGCCCAACAGAACAAAATGGCAGCAACTGACGCCAGCCGGTCCTTTATTGGAATGGACCTCCACCGGAGCGCAGCGTCCCAGAGATTGCCAAACCTCTGCTCTTCCCACGTAAGCAACTTAAACTCAAAAGAAATAAACCTTAACACAATATACCACTAATAACTAGAAAGTGTGCACCCAACCTAGTCATGTATGGTAAAAGTGTAAATTATAAATAAAGTGGGTAAAATGAACCAACTCTGTGTGTGTCTTTATTATGAAATATATAGGATGATCTGCAACAAAAGATTTAATTATAAAATTTAATAAAGGACAACCAAAATAACATGTAAACAAACAAAAGGGGAAAAGGCATGTCAGTGTGTGTGGTTTAGTTACCGCCTTGCTGTGTGGCCACGTCGTCGGCCATCACACTCCCCCCCACTTCAGGAACCTCCCTGACACAGCGAGAGAGGAAATCAGCCGTAGCATTGTCTTTCCCTGGAACATACTGGATACTGAATTGGAAGGGCTGCATGGCCAAGTACCACCGAGTAATTCTGCTATTTGTGTCCTTCATCCTCTTCAACCACTGTAAAGCCTTATGGTCAGTTTCCACAATAAACTCTCTCCCAAGCAGATAATATTTTAGGGAATCCAGAGCCCATTTCACAGCCAAGCATTCCTTTTCGATAGTAGAATACCGGACCTCTCGCGGGAAGAGTTTACGGCTAATACAAGCCACCAGTTGTCGTCCCTCACTTGGCCCTTGCAGTAGCACGGCTCCAATACCTCGTTCCGAAGCATCTGTTTGCACAATAAACGGTTCATTAAAGTCAGGATTATGCAACACAGGGTCCTCACCCAGGGCAGTCTGGATGTCTTGAAAAGCCATCTTTGTTTCCTCTGACCACTGAAGTCGATTAGGGCATCTGGAGCCCACCATATCCGTCAAGGCTGCTGCTCTGCCAGAGAAATTAGGAATGAATCGGTTATAAAAACCTGCCATACCAAGGAACGATCTCAATTCTTTTCGTGTTTGGGGTAAAGGACACTGTTGAATGACTTGGACCTTTTTTACCTGGGGTCTGACCACCCCTTTACCAATGACATAGCCCAGATATTCAATTTCAGTCCGGGGTACAGCACATTTGAGTGGATTGATGGTGAGGCCAGCTTGCTGGAGTCGCCACAGAACTTCTTGCAGATGTTGTAGGTGCTGTTCCCAAGAGTCACTATAGATAACAATGTCATCTAAGTAGGCCGCAAAGGACAAACCATGTAATATCTGGTCCATGAGCCTCTGAAAAGTGGCTGGAGCCCCATGCAGGCCAAAAGGGAGGACCCTAAAATGGAATAGCCCCCATGGGGTTCTAAAGGCAGTCAACTCTCTAGATTGAAGAGTGAGAGGAATTTGCCAATATCCTTTGGCGAGGTCAATGGTGGTCAGATACTTGCTTTGACCTACAGATGGTGGCCAACCAGAATGAGACTTTTACCGCCGCCGTTCCCGCGGCGGCAAAATTGGGATGTGTATTTGCTGCCTTTTACCGCTGAGTGGCGCTGTAATCACAGACTTCAAAAGTGTCAGTTTATTCTCTTTATGACGTAATCTGCCGCGGCAGTAATCTGAGCTGAGGTCACAGATAAATTCAAGATAAATATTGTGGTTAAACGAATTCAAATTCATTAAATTTAAACAAAGTAGACACACGTTAACATTGTGTGCCCAGTTTTTCTATAATTTAGAAAGGCTATGTCAATAGGTTACTTACTTCGTGTTATTTTAATGTGTTTGTAGATTTATTAACTGAAACATAACAGTGAAATAAATTAAAATAATTTACCGTAAAATTAAAACATTTTCAGGACTTGCAGTTACCCGATGTTAGTCAGTTTAAGCATTCTTTGTTATATTCAGAATTAAATAGGCTTACATGTTGTTATGATTATCATTTGAATTCCTTAATAAATAATCAACCACAATGCCTATTAGCCTACTGCCGCAGCAAAAATAAACCAGTCGAATTTCAAAGTCGTTCGCGCACAGCAGCAACTGCGGCATTTTAAAAGGTAAGTTTCCTATCTGTTTATAAAAAAAAAAAAAAAAAATGTGGCGCAAGATCTTGTAAAAAAAAAAAAAAAAAAAACTTTTTTCATTATTTGAACAAAAATGAGACTGATTGAATATGTAAAAATATAAACAAACAAAGCAGAGAATAAAACAAACTTTTAGGGAAAGAATATAGGCCTATTATGCTACAACAGAATTGGTTAACATTAACGAAAGCAAAATATGTAAAAATACATTTCAAACAATATAAAACAAAACAAATTCGTGGCCGAGTGGTAGGCTATAACGTTCAAATCCCGAACAAACATGGGCTACTTTTTTATTATTAATGCAGAAAGATTTGATAGTTCTAAAATATTGCTACACCATAGCCTATTGTTTTTTTCTCATAGCCTATTTTAAATATTTTATATTTATAAAATAAAATTACCATTAATTTCCATTTTACATTAGGGACAATTTTTATCCAACAGAATGGCTGAATTAACATCTGCATAATAATAATAATAAATAAATAAATAAATAAACAAACAAACAGCACATGTCTTGTAAAAGCACTTTTTAAATTTTTTTTCGACATAATTTCGAGACAGTAAATTGCCAATGTTAAAAAAATATGACATATGAGTGTAGCCGACAGTGTTTATGTTTTTCCGTTCTTGATGCTTAAATATGCATCTGTTTATTAAAGTCAATCATCTTGTTTAATTATCAATTGTACATTACAACATCAATTTGCTACATTCCAGTTGAGCCGCTGCAAAGACGACACATCAGATGAAGGAAGACTGTCAGCCGATTGCACCAGAAAATGAAGATGATGAAGCTCGTCTTTAATCTGCTAAATTATTTGTGTGTGTGTGTGTGAATCATTCACGAGATTGAGATGACTGACAGTTATACCCGGCCATAGCAACGGAAGACATTTTTCAAAACAGATCGAACAAATCAGAAAAATACTTTCAATACAGTATTGCTTTCAATTAAAAAATAAACAATGAAAATGTAAAAGAAAAAGAAAAAGAAAATTAATTAAGTTTGAAAACCCATTGCACATTTCAAGGTATGAATAAAGTGTCGGGAAAGTTTATTTATTTAAACAGGGTTGCATCGATGCGATTTTATTCCCTTTGTGATGCAAAATAAGAAACACAGAATCTTATTCTTGCAACATTTTAAATTTCTATTGTCAAAGAAATTGCAGCTAAATTAAAAAATTAAAACGGTACAAAACGAAAAAAGTTCAAAGCAACATAAATTAAGAACAGGCGTTTTTCTTCGCCTCTCTGTATTTTTTTAGTAAGTTTGGTCTCCCTCACTGCGCGCGGCGGGTCTCTCTCGAAATTAGGCATTTCAGCGTAAAAAAACACCATACAGCTGATAATACTGTATATGTCGCTGTGTGTCATCCACACAAATCACGAAAGAAAAAACTGTAACAAATAGCTTTTGTTCCTTCAAAGATACAACATGCCTTGCTGAATTCACCTCACAATAAAACGAGGTGGGTCGCGAATTAAAGAGCTCTGTATCTGCTAAATTGAAATTGTGTGTGGAAAACCTTTAAATACAATCAATAAAACTACAATATATAATTTAATAAGATATAGGGCCTACTGCACATAGGCTATGGACTTTTGGAGATTTTGAGATTAATCCTTAAAAGAATTTTGCCTTTGCTTGCTCAACAGGCTGGCTCCGACACTCTCCATATGAAAGAAGGAACATTAACACCTCTGTCCTGCACCTAGAGCTGGGCGATTTTTCCCCCTAAAAAAATCTGCGATTTTTTAATAAAAAACTCGATTTACGATTCGATTCGATTTTTCCCCCCATTTAAAACAAAATAACTGCGAACTGTAAATATATTTTAAAAATATATATTTATTGTATTTAAAAGTGCATCAACATAAACAAAAATTGCAAAGGCAAACCCTTTCTCTAACTGAAAAGTCACGTGCAACAAAGATTGTTAAACATCTAAATTATTTATTCTGTATTTGGATTGAGCTAATAAATCAACAAAAAATCCTCAGGTAACTCTTATGCCTGGTTCAGATTACACGATTTTTTTGTCTGTTACGATAGTCACTGTGTCAGATTACATGATTTTGACTCCTAAAAATCTTGTCATGTCGTGGACAAGAAACATGTCAGACTACACGTTGTTTTCCGACCAGTCATCGCGAGCCGTCTCACACACTCATTCACTCGCACATATAGCCTACACACACACACACACTCGCACACACACACACACACACACACACACACACACACACACACACACACACACACACACACACTCACTCACTCACTCGCACTTACACACTCACTCACTCTCGCGCTCACTCACTCGCGAACACACAGTCTCTACCTCGCGCGCCGTCGCCGTGGAGGACCGTTAAAAAATTAAATATGCTAGTCTTTTTGTCGTGATGTCGTGAAGCATCGAGGGCTGCGCCAGGGAGCATGTTAGGGAAACCCTGAAGGAAGATTTGACGAATGCAAAATGTATGTATTGTACGCTATACTGAAGAGGGGGAGGAAAAAAATCTAAAAAATCGATTTTTTGAAAATATGAATCGATTTGCCCTACCAACTCGATTTTTAAATCAAATCGATTTTTTTCCCAGCCCTACCTGCACCCCCACGATAAAGCATCTATTGCCTTCTCCAAACCCCCCACAGGCTAGCTGAGTTTGCAAAACAAAACAAAGAGTTTGCCACTCGTCGTGGTGTGCCCAAACACTTAATTATAAACTTCAATATTTCATTCAAAACAATCTCAAGACGCTTTGTGACATTTTGAAAAGCCGTGGATGCATTACTGCCACTATGAACGCAACAGAATACTGGTTCTGATTTTATTGTTTGTCGTTTAAACGTCATATATATATATATATATATATATATAATTTTTTTTTTAACAGAACTGCTTTTGAAATTACCATTGGAATTATTATAGGCTACAGAAGTAAAGTCATTGTATAATATTTGCTCCTTAGTGTAAAATGGAAATGCATGGTGATTTTATTTTGTAAATAGACTATAAGCAAAAAAAACTGTTTTAGAACTAGACAAATCTCTCTGCGTCAACAATAGTCTATAAAATGCATTAATAGGCTAATATAAAAAAAATCAGTAGTTCTAGTAAGTTCGGAATTCGAACCCGTGTCATCTAAATGATCGTAACGTAAGTTCAACCACTCGGCCACGATTCACTCGATGCGACGTGGCCTAATGTTCCAGTGTGTGTTCGCTCACACGAGCGAGAAGCGCTCTTCATTCAAATGAACGCGCCGCCGCGTTTGTCGAACACTAATTCAACATGCCAGAATAAAATCTGGCTTTAGAACAATGCATAGCGCCACTCGTCGTGGTGTGCCAAATTTTTTACAATCATTTAGTTTAATTTATTTCAGTGTTAATGTTTGAGTTAAAAAATCCTCTTCAAATTAAAGTAACACAAAGTCGGCTATAAGAGTCCTTTAGGCTACTAAAAAGCAAAGGGCTTACAGTCTTAACATTTAGGCTACTTTGCTTAAATTCGATACATTTATTTTCAGTAGGGCCTAATAAATTTGTAGGGATGTAATTTCAGTATGCTTTACCAACGCTATGTATTCAATTAAAGTTCCAAGAGGTCTGGTATATTTCCTTCAGCTGACAAGTGCACAGCAAAAATCACAACTTGTGTTTGCTGCGAACGCAAGTTATTTAAGGTGTCTCAACTGTACACAGTCTACCCTACAGTGTGAATTCGTTACAAGGTTTCATTTAATTAAATTAATGTGCAGCAATTTGTACAAATAGAGTCTATAGGCATATACTGTTGTAGCCATTAAATAATCTCATTTAGTATCATATTTGTTAAAATATTCTAATGTTATTTTTTTCCATCTATGTTGAATATGAAAAGTGAACAGCACGATTAAGATAGGATGCATTATATCGAGAGATGGATATGGAGTGGGTCAGACATGATTTTGACCACTTCATTAAGTTTTGTTTAGTAGAAAACCTTTCTTTAAAGTGAATTTCGTTTTTTATAAATTGTATCTTAATTTTAATAAATTTTTCATCAACCCTTGCCTGGATTTATAAGTAAGAGAAGCAAATATAACAGACACTAATCATGGAGGCGCCCGCGCGGTCACTTGCATTGCACGTCAGCTGGAGCGCATCTCATCCTCCTAACTTAACGAAACTCAGCGTATGCCTCACACAGACATGATAAATACATCAAATACACAAAGCTTGAAATGTCTTCAAACGAAATAATTCAAAACGAAAAGAAAAAGGCTACTCTCTGATTATGTTTTTATGTGCATTTCTCTCTAGGTGGGTTCACTACAAATATGGCGATCGTCAACTTCATCTTTGCAGTCGACACTGTCAGAAAACACTAGTTTATTGATAAAAATCAATGCACGCATCACCGGATAAATACACATTTTGCTTGTTGCTTGCACGCACACATATTATGTCGAAAAAACGAAATATTATGTTGAAATAACATTATTATTATTAATAATACATCTTTTAGAATATTTGATTAAATGCTGATTGTTGCGCTTGTTCAATTTAATTAAATTAAAACTTTAATTGTGATAATTAAAATAATTGAAAATTAAATATTTAGTGGCCAAGTTTTGCTAATTTATTATATAGGCTATTATATGCCTATTGCCTATATTAAGTAGGTCATATTAAGACAAGGCATATATTAAGTTATTTTAGCTGTTATGAGAAAAATAAATCTAAGGAAATCTAAAATCTAAATCTAAAAAAAAAATCTAACGCCAATTCAACATGCCAGAATAAAACCTGATTTTTGAACAATGTGTAACGCCACTCGGCCTGGTGTGCCAAAACACTACATTTTAAACTTCAATGTTTAATTCAAAACAATCTCAAAACGCGTTGTGACATTTTTTTTAAGCAGCCTAGCCTACATACATTAAGGGCATTGAAACCAGGATCTTAACTAAAACGCGTTCCGCGTAATCTCTCAAAAATTATGCCACACTACTCCATGTTTTTTTTTTTTAAGGACTGCTTTTGAAATCACTATAAATTACAATGCAATTGTATCGCTCACGAGAGCTCTTCATTTATCTATGCCTCAATAGAATAGTAAATATATTCAGCGTCATTGCTCCTAATATCGTCTCTATTTTTTACTTTTGATTCTATTTTTTCAGTTCTAAAATTGATTCTATCTTTGGTTCTATTCTGTTGTAGCCTAATAGGCCTATTTATATATATGAAAAATATGCCTATTAGGCTTAGGGTTTTATATTTAACCCACTTACATTTTAAAATACGGCAATTGCTGCTGTTTTACACAATGTCCCTTTGCGCCACCTGGCGGTCATTTCGGGAACGACTTTGAAATGCGGCTGGTTTATTTTTGCCGCGGTGATTTCGCCGCGGCAGCTGGCGCGGCGGTAATAGGCATTCTGGTTGTCCACCATCTGTAGGCGGTCAATGAGGTCGCTTATACGGGGTGTTGGATAGGAATCGAACTTAGAGACAGAGTTCAGGTATCGAAAATCAATACAAAACCGTAAGGTTCCATCTTTTTTAGGGACTAAAACCACTGGGTGGCACCACTTACTCTTAGACGGCTCGATGATTCCCAACGTCAGCATCAGATCAATCTCTTCCCTCAAGGAGACCTGTAATCGCTCCGGTATTCGATAGCTCATCCTTTTAACAACAGCATCACCTTTCAACACAATCTCATGTTCAATCAATGTTGTGGCTCCAGGATACTCCGAAAAGAGGTCAGGGTGACAAAGCGCTCTCACCTGGGATTGGCGATCCTTTGGCAAATGCTCCAGGTTAACAGATTCTGCGACCGGTTGAGGCAAATATTGCTCCTCCAGTTCCTCTTCCTCCGTCACCTGTTGAATCATCAACACTTGTGACTCCTTCTCAGGATGAGGAATCCACTCCTTCAGCAAATTAATGTGCAAGACTTTGCTAGGCCGGTCCAAGCCTGGTGTGGTAATTTCATAAGTGGTGCGTTCCAGCTTCCGCTGGATCTCAAATGGACCCTGCCATTTCGCCAATAATTTGCTCTCTTGACTGGGTAACATCACCAACACTTGCTGGCCAGGGTTAAAACTCCGTTCACATGCAGACCGATCATACCTTCTGGGACTTCTGGGATCTTTGTGCCTCAGCCATGTGGGTTTGAGCCAGTTTCGCCATCGCCTCCAACCGTTCCCTCATCTGCACAACATAAGAGATCACATTTACCAAGTCCCCGCTACCCTGGGTTCCTTCCCACAGCTCACGAAGCAGGGTCAAAGGGCCTCTCACCTCACGTCCATATAATAACTCAAAGGGAGAGAACCCAGTCGAGGCCTGGGGAACTTCTCTATATGCAAACAGGAGGTAGGGCAACCACTGGTCCCAATCCTTGACTGACTCACTGATGAACTTGCGAAGCATTTGTTTGAGTGTTTGATTGAAACGCTCTGTGAGGCCATTTGTTTGCGGATGATAAGGAGTTGTACGTAAACTCTCGATACCCAGAAGCTGATACACCTGCTTTAAGAGAGTGGACATAAAGTTAGTGCCCTGATCGGTAAGAATCTGACAGGGGAACCCAACTCTGGAAAAAAGTTGTATCAAGCATGTTGCTACGTACTTGGCTTTAATGGACTTCATTGGGAACACCTCAGGATATCTAGTCGCATAATCAGTTATAACAAGCATAAATCTATTTCCAGCTCGACTCCTTTCTACAGGGCCCACAATATCCATACCCAGTCTCTCAAATGGTGTACCCACAACAGGTAGAGGTTGTAATGGAGCTCTGGAAGGGCATCTCATGGAGACTTTCTGACACTCAGGACAACTTTTACAGTATCGAGTCACATCCCTCCTTAGTCCTGGCCAATAGAAGTGTCTTTTGATGCGAGCTAAGGTCTTGTGTTTTCCTAGGTGGCCAGCCCAGGGAATTGAATGACTCAACTGGAGTATTACCTCTCGGACACATTGTGGCACGACAAGCTGGTTTGTCGACTCAAACTGGCGATAAAGAATACCTTTTTGGAACAAATACCTTTCGGCAGAGTCAGTGTCATCAGCATTGGCTGTAGCTTCATGTTCTGCTTTCTTGAGGTACGGAGCTAGGCTGACGTCCTCCCGCTGGAGCTGGATCATGTTAGTGGGCACCTGGAAACTTTGAAACAAGTCACATGAGGGATTAGCTGGTATCTTGGAAACATTATATGCAAGCTTGTCCCGTCGTTTTTCAGTACGGGACTTCCGCGTCTTTGAAGGTTCCACTTCGAGATCCACATCAAAAAAAGGTAAAGTACAGAGCGTTTGCATCGGTTCCTCTGCCCGTTTCATTTTGGCCCTGGTGACTACAACATTGCAAAGCTGTTCCGGCTGCAGTAAATCCAGAAGCACTGGTAAATCATGCCCCAGAATCACAGGATACGGCAAATTATCTGCAACCCCAACGTCCAGGAGATAAGTCTGTCCCTGTATTTTGATGTAAAGACCCGCGGTAGGTAACAGTTTCTCATCGCCATGGACACAGCATATCAGTCTCTTGTCAGAAGGATTAATCAAGGCAGGTGAAACAAACTGTCTGTGTACCAATGTCTGGTCGCTGCCAGTATCAACCAGAGCATGGAGTTCTTTACCGTTCACTTCTACAGTGGTCATCTTTAATGACCGTCCAGGCTTTACCGGAGCTGCATTATTTCTGGGCACATAACACACTTGAGAGATCTTGACGACGTTCTTCGGGCAAACAGGTTTGGTATGACCCTCTTGACTAGCCTGACTACGTCAGACTTCGTACTTCCGATCAATTTCATTTCGCTTCTGTACTCAGTCTGAGACAGCTTCAGAGCTTTCGGTTTGCCACCGGTCTGGAAACAGCCGGGCCAATCAACGAACAGAGGGCGGGCTGAGAGCCGTGACGTACACGCTGATTGTACCGTGGATGCGTAGATTTACTTAACTTAACCTGCAAAAGTCGTTCACAGCCATGTTCACTCCGGTATTTCGCTCGATGGTTTTGTTTTCGCATCATACATGTGTTTACAGTGAAAGTTAAATGCGGCCGAGCATGCGCATAACACACGCCATAACCAAACGTTATGTGATTGGCTTACGGGTAACCAATGATTTTAAACTTCAGACAAGCGCCCCCTAGCAAGAGAGAAAACACTTCTCTGTTATGCCATTCCAGACTCTGTCTACGAAGCAAAGTGAAGTAGCAGAGTCTGGTATTACCAGGCTACCTCTTGACCACACAGGTAACAAATAGGCACTTTCTTAGGTGATTTAAAAGACACAGATTCAGATTTTCCTCCTCCAGGAGGCTTACCAGAGTTGTAGTACTGGGGCGGGTGAAAGACATGGGGCTTGCGAGAATCTCTTCCACCCCGCCAACTCCATGGCTGGTTCCTTCCCCGGGCAGCAACGAACACATCTGCCAATGATGCAGCTTCAGCAGCAGTATCAGGGCCCCGCTCACGGATCCATACCTGAAGCTCAGGAGAGAACCTTCGGAGATACTGCTCTAGAACAATTATTTCTCCAATTTCCTCAACAGTTTTACCTTTAGGTCGAATCCACTTCCCATACAGCTCCTTCAGCCTGGCATACAGTTCATTGGGACTCTCAGATGATTCAACCTCCAGAGAACGAAATCTTTGTCGATAAGTTTCTGAATTAATGTCGTACTTTCTCAGAATAGCCGACTTAACACAATCATACTCCAGAGAGTCATCAATGTCCATAAGCACATATGCCGCTCGGGCCTTACCAGTCAGTAGGGGAATCAGGCAGAATGCCCAGTCAGCTTTAGGCCAACAACACGCTGCAGCAATCCTCTCAAAGGTTATCAAAAAATGTTCTATGTCATCAGAGTCACTTAATTTTTCTAATCTAGGCTCTTTGACCAAGGACTGACCTCTATCATGGTCCACGTGGTGAAGTTCTTTTTCACTCCTTTTAGGGAATGGTCGATCAGAATCAGGGTCACCATCCTGCATTACCCCTGGACTCGGATGCATAGAAAGTGGATCAGGGGTGGGTGGAGTATGAGTACGAGCTTGCACCTCCATCTGAAGCAGGCCAAACTGGTGCTGCAATGCCTTAAATCGTCGTTCTTGTTCCTTTTGCTCTTGGGCCCTCCCGGCCTCCCGAGCATCCATCTGCGCCATGTGGGCCCGGAACAAACTTGTCAGATCTGCCAGCGTTGGCTCCCGCCCTCCAGACTCCTCTGTGACAATCTCCTCACCATCCTCTATGGTCTCCACCTCTCCTTCCTGTGCTTCCCTTGACATCATCCTTTGTGCCCCTTTTCTTCCAGGCCGACTCATAGCTCAAAAAAAAACAGGGAGGACAAAAAGGGAAAAAACAAAAAAATAGGAAACCTGCGCCCTCTGCGGATCCCACTTCTGACACCATATGTGAGGGACCAAGCAGTCAAGGGCAAAGGACACAGGATTTCCAACCAAAAATTATTTATTAAATGCAAAAAACAAAGTTACAAATTAAATAACTTGAAAAACTGACTGAAAATAAAGTCAGGTCTGGGCCCATAACAATAGTAAACTAAAGAAAATCAAACTAAAACAGAAGTCAAACAAACAAACTAAACAAAGAAAACATGGCCTCCCAAATGACACACATGGGGAACTTATATACACACAGGACTAGTCCATTAGACATACACAGGGAACACCACAAATATCACTTAACACAATTACAATACATAAAGTAATTAACTTCAGAAATAACAAGAAATGACTCATAAACAAAATAATGTACCCAAATAATTATAGTCAACAAAATATAAATAGAATTATAATAAACAAAACAAGCATACAGTCAATCATACACCCCCCAGCTAATTGGCAACATGGATTAGCCCAACAGAACAAAATGGCAGCAACTGACACCAGCCGGTCCTTTATTGGAATGGACCTCCACCGGAGCGCAGCGTCCCAGACATTGCCAAACCTCTGCTCTTCCCACGTAAGCAACTTAAACTCAAAAGAAATAAATGTTAACACAATATACCACTAATAACTAGAAAGTGTGCACGCAACCTAGTCATGTATGGTAAAAGTGTAAATTATAAATAAAGTGGGTAAAATGAACCAACTCTGTGTGTGTCTTTATTATGAAATATATAGGATGATCTGCAACAAAAGATTTAATTATAAAATGTAATAAAGGACAACCAAAATAACATGTAAACAAACAAAAGGGGGAAAGGCATGTCAGTGTGTGTGGTTTAGTTACCGCCTTGCTGTGTGGCCACGTCGTCGGCCATCACAATGGACAAAGCAAAGAATTGAGAAACGCAAAGAGCAAAGGACAAGACCAGCTACTGTACTGCACGGAGCAGGCAGTTTCACCCCAAATAGTACTTCCTCTCCAGTCAAAGCAGCCACTTCACCAGAGAGGCAGGTGAAAAGTAAAGCCTTTTGTCCCTACTGTGAGAATACAGACCATTTCCTTAGTCAGTGCCTCAACTTTCAGCAGCTCACGACTGAACAAGTGAAAACCTGGATTTAAACAAACAAGCGCTGTTGGAAGTGTGGAAGGACACATTTAGCTGCACAGTGCAATCTGAAAAAACCCTGCAATAAATGTAGAGGTAAACATTTGCTCATACTCCATGACATCAATTACAAGGCCGTCAAAGATACTGTGTCAGCATCAAGTTCCACAGCTGAAACGTTATATCTGGACAGACCTGGAACAGATAACCGGGTCCTGCTGAAAGTAGTCAGAGTTCTGTTGAGATATAAGAACCGCACCTTGGACACTTATGCTATCCTTGATGATGGATCCGAACGCACCATCTTGTTACTTGCTGCAGCCCAGCAACTGAATCTAAAAGGTGACGAGGAGGAGTTATCCATTAGAACCATCCATCAGAAAGTGTCACGTTTACAAGGCTCAACAGTTTCATTCAGCATATCTCCAGTGGCGCAACCCCACAAGACATACCATATCAAGCAAGCCTTTACTGCTGATCAGCTAGGATTATCTCACCAATCCTACCCGATGGAGGCACTCACAAGCAAGTACAAACACCTGAAGGGTCTTCCTATCCACTCCTTTGAGAAGATTCACCCACTCCTTCTGATTGGTGCCGATCAGCCTAATTTAATCACCCCAATTGAGCCAGTTCATCTTGGACCACCTGGCGGGCCAGCTGCCATCAAGACAAGACTGGGTTGGACACTACAGGGTCCAGCGAAGCTCCTTCTGAATCCTCTTCATCCTCAACAGATCCTTTTCACAGCGGTGTCATCCAAGCAAACGGAGCTGGTTAGAAATGTTGTGAAGTTATGGGAACTGGACATTCTTCCCTACCATAATGGGAAACTGGTCACTCGCTCCAGGGAGGATCAAACGGCCCTTGAACTCCTGGACAAAGGAACTGTCAGAGTTGACATAAACAGCGTCCAGAGGTATGCTACCCCCCTGTTACGTAAAGCCAACATGGCTTGTCTTAACGCCCCTCAAGAAGCAGTAATGCCACACCTTTCGGAGAACTGAACGGCATCTTTTGAAAGATCCTAAACGTGCAGCGACCTATTCTGGGGAGATCAAGAAACTAGTGGAAGAAGGGTATGTGGCCAAACTGGATCCAGACAAAGCATCACAGACCCATGAGAGGTGGTTCATACCACATCATATGGTCACCCACAATGACAAAAATCGACTGGTCTTCAACTGCTCGTTCCAGTACAAAGGAATGAACTTAAACGAATCACTAATTCCTGGCCCAGTACTTGGTCCGTCATTACTTGGAGTCCTGATAAGATTCAGAGAGCATTCCGTAGCTGTGAGTGGGGATGTGAAGGGAATGTTCCATCAAGTCCGACTTCTGGAACAGGACAGACCTATCCTGCGATTTCTTTGGAGAGATATGGAACGCGACAGAGAAGCGGACGTCTATGAATGGTGGGTGCTCCCATTCGGCACAACTTGCAGCCCCTGCTGCGCTTCCTATGCACTGCACAAGCATGTCCTTGACAACACAGAGACAGGTGATAACCTACAATTCACTATACAAAAGAGCTTCTATGTTGATAACTGTCTCCAGAGCCTGAACACAGCTGATGAGGCCAGAGGGCTGATTAACCGTCTCAGGGAGCTACTGGCAGGCGGAGGATTCAATATCCGACAGTGGGCCTCAAATCAACCTAGTGTAGTAAGTCATCTACCCAAGGAAGCTCAGTCTACCAGCACTGAACTGTGGTTGTCACAAAGAGAAACAGAAATTCCTGAATCCACTCTAGGTCTGCACTGGCATTGCTCCACCGACACTCTTAGGTACAAGCACCGTCCCCTAGAGTATGAACAGCCTACCATGCGCAATCTATATCGAATCCTTGCCAGTCAATATGACCCACTGGGCTTCATCCTCCCATATACAACCAGAGCAAAAATCCTAATCCAACAACTGTGGGCTAAGCCGAGAGAATGGGATGATCCTTTATTCCCTGATGAACTCTTGCAGAACTGGCTGCAGTGGGAAGATGAACTCAAATCACTTTCCACGATTACCTTCCCTAGATGTTATGTGACTCCAGAAATGGATAACTCTTCTGTTGTAAGAGAGATACATGTGTTCTGTGACGCATCAGAAAGAGCCTATGGTGCAGTCTCATACCTGAGATCTGAGAATGGTCAAGGAAAGGTACAGTTAGCATTCCTACTTGCACGCTCCAGAGTTGCACCTAAGAAACAGTTGTCCATTCCCAGACTTGAACTCTGCGCCGCACTCTGTGGAGCCCAGTTAGCGGAGTTGCTAAGGAAGGAAGTTACACTTGAGTATCAGGGAATTACCTTGTGGTCCGATTCCACCACAGTGCTGAATTGGTTGCAGTCAGATTTGTGCCGGTTCAAAGTCTTTGTTGGCACCAGGATCACAGAAATACAAGAAACAACAAACCCACAGGATTGGAGGTACGTGGACTCGTCTCAGAATCCTGCTGATGACCTAACAAAGGGAAAACGTCTTGAGGATCTAGCCAGTCCAAACAGATGGAGTAATGGACCCCCCTTCCTCTTAATGCACCCTGATCAATGGCCTAAGAGTCCTGTTAACAACTCCTTGCAAGATGATTCAGAGTTGCGTAAGTCAATGTTTTGTGCTCTAAATATAGTGACCTCCAACTCAGAGATTCCTGATGCCAGCCAGTATACAGCCTACAGAGAATTACTGGAAGCTACTGCACAATATGTTCACGGGGCTGCAAGTGGAGAGCCACTAACAGCTGCAGATTTCCTACAAGCAGAAATACTTCAGTGGAGAGCATCTCAGCAAGATAGTTTTCTCTGTGAATTCCAATGCCTGAAACAAGGTAAACCTCTGCTTTCTAACAGTAAACTGCTCACTTAGTGTCCAGAGCTGGACAAAGACATGGATGTTATTCGAGTGTGTGGAAGACTTCGACGAGCTGAGGCACTCGACATAGCAACAAAGCACCCAATTGTACTTGATCCCAGTCATGCCCTTACCAAGCTTATAATTCAAGACTACGATCAGCAGTTGAAACATCCAGGCCCAGAGAGGGTTCTGGCGGAAATTAGAAGGAAGTTCTGGATTCTGCGTGGTAGAGAGGCCATCCGCAATCACCAATTTCGATGCACTGACTGTAGGAGATGGAGAGCCAAACCAGAAAACCCACAAATGTCAGATTTGCCTGTAGCTCGACTTCAACTATTTAAACCTGCATTTACTCCACTGGAATGGATTGCTTCGGGCCCTTCTCAGTTAAGATTGGACGAAGAGTGGAGAAAAGATGGGGAATAATTTGGAAGTGTTTGACAACCAGATGTGTCCACCTTGACATACTATCAAGTATTGACACAGATTCCTTCCTCATGGCATTTAGGAGATTTGTGGCACGGAGAGGAACTCCTTTCAAGCTCTGGTCTGATCAAGGGACTCATTTTAAAGGAGGGGAAATAGAGTTGCATAAAGCATTCAAAATGATGTCACCTGAACTACAACAACGGTTGGCAAACCAGAAAGTTCGCTTTCATTTCAACCCACCTGGAGCTCCTCATTTCGGAGGAGTATGGGAACGTGAGATACGGTCTGTAAAATCAGCTCTGTATGTTTCTGTTGGTGCTAAATCTGTAACGGAGGAAGTCCTAAGGACAGTGTTAATTGAGGTAGAGGGAATACTGAACTCCAAGCCTCTTGGATACCTATCCTCTGATGTCTCAGATACTGATCCTATTACTCCGAATCACCTTCTTATGGGGCGGCTCGATAGCTCTCTCCCACAAGTTGTATACCCTCAAAGCGAAATGATCAGTCGTAAACGATGGCGCCACAGTCAGATCCTCACAGACTTGTTCTGGTCCTCATTCATCAAGAACTACCTTCCAAATATGCAGACCCGATCTAAATGGCAGAAAGATGTTGAGGACATTGCCGTGGGGAAAATTGTTATGCTGGTAGACCCTCAATTGCCTAGAGCTATGTGGCTAATCGGAAAGGTCACCAAGGTCATGCCAAGTGCAGATGGGCATATCCGAGCTGCAGATGTGCTAATCAATGGACGAACCTATACCAGACCAGTATCTAGAATGATTGTACTTCCTGCTATCCCTGACGACACAGAAACCTTACAATTGTAGACCATTTATCAGGGACAAATTTAGTTCCTAAATTTGGGGGCGGCTGTACAAAAGGCCTGCTATGAATCCAACATGTATATAGTTAACATGGTAACATCCCTTATTATGTCCAGTAGGTGGCAGCCTGCCCTTACTCAAGTTCATTGCAAGCATTGCATCAGCCATAACGCAGACTGCGTCATGAGGAAATTGATAGAATCTCCCATAGATATCATATAAAGGCTAGATGTCTCGTCCGCGCTGCTGGCCAATGGAGCTCGACATCCGCACACGGCGGCCATCTTACCACAGGGTGCTCGCTCACTCATAACATGGTGCATGTACTTTTAAATAACCATAACTTGCTCAATTTTCTACCGATTTTCAAACGGTTTGGTTTGTTATAAACGTCAGAGATGTAGCTATTATACTGCATACATATGAATAATTATGTTCAAAATGTTTAAGCATTCAGAATTATAGCCACATTAATAACGTTTGTAAGAAACCAAACCGTTTGTAAATCCGTCCAGATTTCAGCGAGATAAGAGGATTTGTGTGCATGCTGCTCACTCACCTCAATTCACAGAGCCCTGTGGTAAGATGGCTGCCGGTGATGCCGGAAGTGACTCCGCCTTAAGACATCTAGCCTTTATATGATATCTATGGAATCTCCGGTCAGGTGTGGACTGTTAGTGCTTGAGTACTGAGAATTTACCCTGTTCTAATGATTCCTGAGTGGTTTTAGTTGGTGTGCGTCAATGACGATATAACCACACATACACAGAGAACTACAGAACTACAGATTGTTTATATTGCAACCAAATGAAGAAATCCCTTTATGCCATACCGTGCTGATTGCTGTTCCTTTATCCTAACTATTGAAGTAAATTTATATCAACCTGATTCTGTCTTCCTGAGTCGTGACTGACATCCTGTAGCGAATGCAACATATTACCACCTGATTGAGTCACAACTAACCCTTCCTAACAATAATTGATACCACTTAGCGCCTCCAGTGGACGTTTCACCCGAAAAGTGCAGTGAAACGTACCTGGAGGTACGTTTTTCAGGTTTTGCAAAAATGTAGCCAGAGTAACGTATTTCCAATAAGACTGGGTCCATAGACTGTAAAAAAAGATGGACGACGCCCCTTCGCTCTCTTCCATTGATGAGAACTGAAGCCGCCAGAGTCCCGATATGGCGCTGACATATTGGAACTTGAGTCTGCGCAGTAGCGATCTCGGGACCAGACCTGCGCAGTCATGAGCAGGAAGTAAAGCCGCGAAATCAACGCTCCGCCCTCACTCTCGCCGAATACACTCAGGGAGAGTGGATTCTGCACACTTTTTAAAAAATTGATTGCAGTACGACAAGAGGCTTGTTAAAATAATGTAAATACAATCTCATCAGTCCTCCGAAGATCCCGAAAAAAATGTCCGTTGGTGCTTCAGTGACTACTTCGCTCAGAGAACCTGTCAATCACAGCTGTCAATCATGACGTTATACCACCGCATCACGTAACTAACTAAAAAACAACTTATTTTTGAAACAGACACTTGAACTTGCATCAGCGTGATAAAAACGACAGCAAATGAAAGAAACCACCTTTGGAAAAAAGATATTTGAAGTGTAATTTAATTGTTTAGTTGGTCTCGCGTCCCGTTGAATAACATGGGGAGGCGGGGCTTATGACCTATACTAGGACCAGTCACTGGGGGGCGATCGAGACGTTTTGGCTTCACTTTTCAGGGCTTGTGCGGCACGCTTGGTTGCAACCAATCAAAGGTTTGATTTAGGTCAGAGAGGCAGCGTTCACAGACATTTATTTATAACATTTATTCATGGAACACACAATCCATATAAAGTTATGTAGAGGACAAGACTAAAATAATTATGAAAGCACAAATTCAAAACTATAAACTCACTTGTACAAACCTCACATTTTAAAGACAAAAATTAAACACTCTATTTAAAATTAAATAACCTGTATTCCAGCCTGATCTCACGTACAAAACGTACATATACGTAAATAAAAACGGTCAAATAGCCTACGTATGTTCTTTTACGTATTTACAGTGCCTTTTACGTATCATCAGGACGTAATTACAGGTTCGAAACGTATTTAAATGTACGTAAAAACATCCTAAAATACGTAACAGTTAGAACGTGTTTTGACCGTAGCAGCCTGGTCTCATTGTTAATACGTAGGTATTAGCCTAATACTTAATTTTCAAAGTTAGAAAACTTACTTTATTTTTACGTTTGGATAGATGCTGAAACGTATGATATGAACGTGTCTGCAACATTTAAACTTAACATTATTACGATTTTACAGCTACAAAACGTTAACTATTTACAAATCTTTCATAATAATTTCCCTTTTACCATTTCATAGATAAATAATGTAAGATCCCTTAACCATACTCCCAAACCTAAACATATAAAAATTATTTAGAAAACGTAATGGAAAGGTGTGTAGGGAAAAGGCAGTTTTTTTTTTTAACAATATAACGTTACCATTAAAATATATTTTGAGCCACAAATCCTACTCCTACCCCTAAACCTACCCATAACCATTTCTTAAAACTACGTAGGCTAACGTACAATTATGAAGAAAAACTTAACAGACAGACAAGTATAGCACAATCACTTATTTATTGCGAAAATGTCAAAACCGGTAGCCTACCGAAAGTCGTTCACATGACGATGTGTTGCAGTCGCAGTCCTCTCTGGCAGTATATAATAATTTTGTATGAGGTTGAGAGCCGAATTTAAATTATTAATCCATGAAAATTAATCGGCTTCGCTCTCTGTGAAGGCGCGCGCGCTTCTCTCCATTTCAAATGTAGTGCACCGACTGAAACACGGCATGTCGCAATCTGTGACGAAACAGGCGAGAGCCAATGAGCGTTTGGTAACACTGCAGTAAAACATGTCATAACGCTTCTTGAGGGCGCATTTTTTGAATTTGAATTCATCACGATCGAGCGCGGGATTTGACGTTTACGGTCGCTGAGAATGGAGATGAAGATCGCTGCTGGATAAAGGGCTGAATTTGCATCGGTTTCTTGCAAACGTATGGATTCTAAAGATTTGGATTACATCAAGCTAATAAAATTGATGTCTTTTGTGAATTTATGTTGTGTTTTGGTGTATTATGGTTCTATATAGGAGAAAACACCTTTTGTGTCTCATGGTAAACAAAGTAAATATTACAAAAAGGTTAACTGTTAACAGTTAAAGAAGGTATTTTTAAGGGTTTAAAATGTAGGCTAATCCTCCGAAACCAGTTTGCACTAACAGAGTGAAATGTTATTATTTCTTATTATTACTTATGTTATTATTTACTGCATATGCAGTTAACAATTTTTGGTTCCCAGAACGTTATTTTCAGGTTCCCAGAACGTTCTCAGAACAAACATTTAATAAAACGTTCCCTATAGGTTAGGGGAACGTTGCCGAAAGGTTCTCGGAACGCTCCCGGAAGGTTCTCGGAACGTTCCCTATAGGTTAGAGGAACGTTCCGGGAACGTTGCCGAAAGGTTCTCGGAACGTTCCCGGAAGGTTCTCGGAACGTTCCCAGAAGGTTATAAAAAATAAATTAAAAATCTTTAATATTTATATAATTTCTATATTATAATTTATAATATAAGTATAACATAAATTATAAATCTAAATTAGGTTGTAAAGTGAGTTGAAAATTTCAGGCCTAATTTCAACCGTGAATAAATTATTATATTTAATATTCATAAAACAATTCATAAAAGATTTGAAAACCATTTATTGACACATCAGATACTTTCACATAAAAAACACGTTTCTGATCACATCTTAAGCCTGCATTTGATCAAGCATACCCTAAAAACAGTTATATTGTGAAATATTACTACAATAAAAATTACTTTTCATAGTATACATGTAAATATATAGTAATGTGTAATTTACTCATGTGATGCAAAGCTGAATTTTCAGCATCATTACTTCAGTCTTCAGTGTCACATGATCCTTCAGAAATCATAAAATGATGATTTGATTCTCAAAAAAATTGCTTATTATTAGTTGTACAGCTTCATATTTTTGTGGAAACTATACGATACAGTTTTCAGTATTCTATGGCGAAAAATCAATGCCAATAATAAACGAGCGCACAACTGATGCGGGCGCGCGCGGTAAATGACATACGCGAGAGGATAACAGATCTACACGCGAAGAAACGGGAACTCGCGAGCTCATTCAAACCCTGCGCGCGCGCATGACATCATCTCTGCACGCAATACAAGCCCTCGCGCGCGCGCATGATCATTCCCCACGCGCTCGCGCTTGATCTGCTCTCGCCTGCTGCTTTTGCTCGCTCGAACAATTTTTTTTTTGGCAGTCGAGGGGCGGGACTTACTGTTTTAATAACCTCAAATGTCATTGGTTACTTTTCCCCTTTTCCAGAAGTCAGTTGCGATTGGACGCCTGTCCAATGACTCGTAATTCACTTGACTTGAGACATGAGACATCACTTCATTTGTTTTATTTATTGTGGTTTATTAATGTGTAATGTGATTTAATGCATTGTTAATATAGAATAGATTCTTACCAGATAGGCTACTTTATTAACAGAAAGTCTTATTGCATTGTGTCGTTAAAAGATATTTAGGCTACAGACTATGACGCATTTCCATGGTTATTAGCATTGCAAATTGACCAAATCTTTTATAAATTTTTAGGTAATATAAGTGGTTAATTATGTTTTCTATTAAATGCAAAAGGGGTTCTGGCTTCTCAAGTTAAGATACAGTACACAGCATGAATTAGCTTACAAATGCCTTTTCAGAATTTGCTACAAAATATAGAGGAACAAAATTAAACCCAGCAAATCATTAAACACAGCAAATTAGATATTAAAATATTATATAGTGATCTTAACCATCTAACTTTTTGTAAGCTAATAACCTAATAAGAGAAAGTATGAGGCAAGTACAGTACACAGTATAAATGATTACACCCCATCTGAACATATCTTAAAAAAAAAATAATAATTCTTAGATAAAGAAAAAAATCTGAATTTGTTTGGGTTTCAGAGGGGTGTAATCATTTATGCTGTGTACTGTATCTTAACTTGAGAAGCCAGAATCCCTTTTACATTTAATAGAAAATATAATAAACCACTCAAAATTGACATAATAGTAATACACAGGATGATAACAAAAAGCTTACACAACAAATATTGATATAAACAAGTAATGTATCTTTCATCCAAAGCCCTTGTTATATTTGCAACTATTTAATGGATACGTTTAACATTTCTGAGGTTCTAAGAACCAATTTAATTTTGGTTGGGTAAACATAAATAGTGGTGAATGGGAGTATAGTGGTAATGTAGTGGTGATATACAGCAAATACAGGTGAAACTCGAAAAGTTAGAACATCGTGCAAAAGTTCAAAATTAGAAAAATTCAAAATTAGAATATTGTGAAAAGGTTTTCATAAACTGTAAGCCATAATCATCAAAATTATAACAAATAAAGGCTTGAAATATCTCACTTCGCAGGTAATGAGTATATAATATATTATTTTCATTTTTTTTTTCAATTACTGAAATAAATGAACTTTTGCACATGAACTTATTCTAATTTTTTCACCTGTATGACTTTACATTCCCATTTTTCTCCAATTTATTTTAGATAGTTTAATGCCAATATCACAAATCACAGTGTTATAAATATAAAATGTAAAAATGTATACAAATTTAGGTCAATTTGCAATGCTAATAACCATGGAAATGCATCATAGTCTGTAGCCTAAATATCTCTTAACAACACAATGCAATACGACTTTCTGTTAATAAAGGTATCTGGTAAGAATCTATTCTATATTAACAATGCATTAAATCACATTACACATTAATAAACCACAATAAATAAAACAAATGAAGTTATTCATGTCTCAAGTCAAGTGAATTACGAGTCATTGGACAGGCGTCCAATCGCAACTGACTTCTGGAAAAGGGGAAAAGTAACCAATGACATTTGAGGTTATTAAAACAGTAAGTCCCGCCCCTCGACTGCCAAAAATAAAACTGTTCGAGCGAGCAAAAGCAGCAGGCGAGAGCAGATCAAGCGCGAGCGCGTGGGGAATGATCATGCGCGCGCACGAGGGCTTGTATTGCGTGCAGAGATGATGTCATGCGCGCGCGCAGGGTTTGAATGAGCTCGCGAGTTCCCGTTTCTTCGCGTGTAGATCTGTTATCCTCTGGCGTATGTCATTTACCACGTGCGCCCGCATCAGTTGTGCGCTCGTTTATTATTGGCATTGATTTTTCGCCATAGTATTCTTTGAATAGAACTTTCAAAAGAGCAGCATTTATTCGAAACATTTTTTTTTAGCTTCTTAACCCGCACCGGCCCGCGGGCGGGCCGTAGGGCGTGGCTATAATTTTATTACATTTTTTTAATAACAAATATTCAACTGAGTATCATAAACTATACATCATTTGAAAGCTAAAACACTCAAGAATCATGTTCTGAACTTGTTTTTGCAATCAGTACACCAGAGAGGAAAGGGTTAAATGAAATGTTGAAGGACTGGTAATGTAAAAATTACTACAATGAACGCAATACTTATCTTTCGTCTCCTATGGTTCACATCAGTTCGGACGAATCCAAGAAACACCAGCATTAATTTCAATGTAAGGGTCTACTCTTCAAAATGCATCCCACTTTTTAATCCAAAACAACAACAAAATAGGGAAAAACATGAAATATCCTCCTTTGTTTGCATACAGCGTTTTCGAGATAGAGATCGCATCATGTTTATTTTCAAAAAAGATCGATTCTAATCCTTATTCCAAGACTCAAAAGCCATCTCACCCCCGTACTTTGGACTCTTCCGGATCAAATGAGACGATCCACTTTTCTCTCCTTCAATCACAGGCTTTGTTACTGACCAAAACAGTGAGGGAGCGTCTCACTGGCTCTGCGCGCTGTCAATCTTGCACCTGGGTTTTCGACTGGATAAAAGCATGGATAAACACATCCAATGGCTAGCCAGCACAGTTTTGATTGATGGGAGTATTAGCCAACTAAAACACGATTGCAGTGATTGACAGTTCTCAAGTAGATTTGTCAAAAACCAGTGCGCAACGCTCGTGTGTTTTCTCCATTTTACGCACGGCGCGCAGAGGCTACTGAGGCTAGCGAGGCTAGCTGTTGTAGCTGAGCTACACGGAGCTCGTATAAACTCACAGACTTTCTCCAAAGTTATATTTGACATTCTCCATCATGGATCGTCGTCTACAGAAAGGTTTTTGTGGTGTTGAGAGTGTTTTTGGATGCGGGGTTGAGAGAAGCAGTGACGAAGAGCAGCAGAACGACGCTGATATGCTACTCGGACAGGGAGAGCGCGGTGTCAGTGTCGATTCGGCAGAAGAGGAGATGTTTGTTGATGGACTCGATCCCTTTTTAGATCGGTAAGTTTTAACACATTGTCTTGAATTGTTATGTTTATCAAGTATTGGCAGTTTTTCTGTTTATGTCATGTTTTTGATTATAAAATGACAGCGGACAGTAGGCTAACGTTACACGAGTAGGCGATAGGGCTGTATATAAAGACAAAATATTTATATCACACACACACACATTATATTTATGATGCATTGAATATAACAATAATGGAAAGAAAGGATTACAAGAAGTTAGGTGAAGATGATTATTATAAAATAACAGTGGAGATGACTAGCAATATATGAAACTACAGTTATATGTTTATGAATGAATGGTGCATTGAATATAACAATAATGGAAGGATACAAGATGTCAGGTGTAATATATAATATAGATATAATAAATATATATAAATATAAAAATATAATTATTGCAAAGCATTTATTATGCTGAGCATTATAAGGATAAGGTATTTGACAAACAGACATAAATTTGTTATTGTAATATGAAGGAATATTGATGCTGCTATAGTAGAATGTCTCTAATATTTGACTCAAACTGAAATCCTCTTTTGTGTGTGTGTTTTCCTGCTGTAAAATAGGCCTTCAACTGAAACAGATGAGGAATGGAATCCGGAGTCCAGTCCTGAGCGGCGAAAGAGTATGAATCAAACACATTGATCAAAATGTCTTCCCACACTTTGTAAATGGTTGCTTTTTTTTAATAATTGGACATTTATTATAATTATCAGTTTATTGTAATTAGTAAATAGTTTCAATTTAAAATTTTCTTTTTTTATATATTTTATTCATCAGTTGTAAAACAATCACTTTAGGAATGAAGTGAGTTATTTCTTTTTTTCACTGTTTTTGCTATTATAATTGTTCAAAATAAAGAGTATTTTGTTAAAATGTTAAAATGTTGTGCTGAAATTATTTATTCTTATGTAGTTTGATGGGCAGAATAGTTCTAAATTGATATACATGTATGTAGTATGTAGTGTTTACTCCTTATGTCATTTGGTAACCAGGTGTCCATTTGGAGTCTCCAAATGGCCTTTTGGAAAAAACGCCTAGGCTTTTATTGAATAAAAGCTTACAGGAACTACATTTTTGGGAGTATCATCCTCAAATTTGAATCAAAACATGGTTAGACATTCAGTTTTATCTTTATGGTGTTTTCAGGCCTTTAACACAAAATTCTGATACATCTTCCCCTTAGTTAAGATTATTCAAAGAAATCGCGAGTCACTTTCATGTATTTTTTACCTTGTTTTACTCTGTTCCTATGCTACTTTGAGTTATAATGACTCTTGGGTAACAAAGTTTGAAGTGTCTGGTTTAAAAAAATATCAGAGTTATGAATATGGACCATAGGGTTCAAGAGCTACAGACAATTATATTTGGGTAAGTCGTTTTCAGAAAATTCTCAAAAATAGGGGCGCTTGTTAAGAGGTTTTAAAACAATTTTATAGTTTTTAAAAGTTTTTTCTGTATACATTTTTTTTTCAAAACAATAAATCTTAAAAATATTGAAAATAAAACGAAACAATGACCAATTATAACCAAATTAGAAAACAGTAAAGAGATAGTTCACACAAAAATGTAAATTCTGTCAATAATTACTTACCATGTCGCTCCAAACCCATACGACTTTTGTGGAAAACACAAATGAAGATATTTTTAACAGATGCCTTGTGTGCGCAAACAATTGCGTCTTTATTCACAAATGATGTATCTCCGACACATGTTGCACCATGAGATGGCCAACTCTCTTGCCAACACAACACTGATGAATTGTGGTGCTCCGTGAAGTGAACACGTGTCAGAGATGTATATTTTGTGAATAAAGATGCAATGGGTTTTTTTTGCACACACAAAGTATTCACTTCATAAAGTTGAGGTTAAACCACTAGTCATATTGATTATTGTTATAATGTCTTTTACCTTGAAAGTTTTAGTTGCATAAACTGTGAAATGGAGGGACAGAAAGCTCTCAGATTTCATTAAAAAGATCTACATTTGTGTTTCAAAGATGAACGAAAGTCTTACAGGTTTGCAACGACATGAAGGTGAGTGATGAAAATGTTTGGTTAAATTTGACGTATTAGGTAAATCAGTTCCTCAGGGGCACCAGTAGATCTCTTCCTGATCTCTGATCTTCTGCTCCTTCCACCATCCCAATCCTGGATTTATTGAGCCACGACAGAAGTTTCCACTTTGAATGCTTTAGCCTGGCTGTTTTTTTCTCCAGCATCTAAACAAGTGAGAAAGAAAACAATAACCAAAATGTAAATGTAAAAAAACAATGGTTGTCCAAAATGTGAAGTATTTGGAGTTTTCTTGAGTTTTCCCTCTACATATTTGTGCAAGATTTCAGTCATAGATAAATTGTGAATGTTTGCTTGATTAGACATTACCTGTCTAGCAACGTATGTTTATGCTGAAATATAATATTGGTTTGTGTTTTAAAATCAGCTATCACATGTCATTTTTGTCTCGTGTGATAAAGTTTTGAGCTTCAGAACTTCCGATAAGATAGTGAGTTTTTAGGGAGCGAATGTTTCAGTGCACTGTAAGGATTTTGTGATAAAGACGGCCCTTAAGCACTGACTACTGAGCTAGAGACCTGAGTGATATGCACCCAGAGTTTAGCACCTTGATTAGCTTGTTCAGGTGTGCTACACTAGGTTGGAGTAAACCTCTGCATGTAAGTGGACCTTGAGAGACAATGTTGATATCTCCTGCAATATGTTCTGAACTTACATCACTGGTGTCCAGACCAAAGTTCTGCAGAGTTTCTGGTGGTCCTGGATCAGCTGCTCAGGTCTGCTTAAAACCCTCTGGGCTTCTTCGCCCGAAAACGGGCGAAAACTTGAACGTTTCGAATTGTTTAATTTTTTTGCTTCATCGGATGGGGGTGAAACTTGGTGACTTTTGAAAAAAAAATCAAGGAGATGATTCTGATATGTTAAAGGGTCGTAAAAAAAAAAAAGTCACACTTAGCTTCCTCCCGCCCGAAAACGGGCGACATAGGAAATGAATGGGAAATCCGAAAAAATAGGAAAACTCAGAGAAACTTTTGGTGGTACAAGCTACAGATCAGCCACTGTGCTGAAAAAAAGTGTACAGCAATGAAGGGGTAACACTTTAAAACATCAAGAGTGCAAACAAGACCCCCCCCCACACACACACACACACACACACACACACACCCACAAACACACACACACACACACACAGAGAGAGAGAAATGAACTGGTAAGACTGAAACAGCAAATTTTGCCCCAAACTATATAAAAATTATATAATCATAATAACTCCAAAACTATAGCAAGGAGAGTCAAAAGGTAGTTATCGTTTGAAAGTACATTACATTTGGACATTGTCCTGCCAAGAAACAGCGGATAAAAGACAATATATAAAAAATGCTGGGTTAAAAACAACCCAATTTGGGTAAATATTGGACAGAACACATGCTGGGTTATTTTGACCCAGCAGGCTGGGTTTTTATACATTAACCCATCTGCTGGGTTGTTTTTAATCAGTGCTGGGTCAAACAACCCCTATGCTACAGGTTATTAATTTTAGATAATAAAAACGAATAAAAAAATATTAATAACAATAATAACACTACTGTTTATTGATTCAATTAAAGTGTTTATTCCAGGAAATTAATATAATCAAAAATACATTCATGTTAAAAAAAACAGACATCTGTAACATAAACGGAGGCCCACAAAAATCATTTGTGCTAAAATGTTGGTATGTTAAAATATTATAAAATGGTAAGATTCTCAAAATTCAAAACTCTTCACTTATAAACTGTAAAATAGCCTACAGCTTAAGATTCTATTCACAAAGAATACAATAAAAAACACGTAAGTACATACATTGTAATTCACTTAAATAAGCAATCATTTAGTCCTGTGCAGCAAAAATGAGAGGCACATCTCTGCGTATAAACAGTAAGTACATACATTGCAATTCATTTTAAATAAGCAATCATTTAGTCCTGTGTAGCAAAATAAAAACATGAAACTCTATACCTATAAACTGTAAAATAGCCTAGCTAAAAATTATCTTCACAAAATGATAAAAAAAAAAAAAACGGAGTCAACTTTTCCAGAGTTTCCCCATTCACCAAAAAACTGTCCAGCCATTCCAAGCTCCAAGACAAAGGGGAAGGGTTTTGCTTCTCTCTGCCTTTCCAGGTAAAGCACCATGTTGGTTCCAGACTAAATGAGGGAAAGACAATATCAGACACAGATAATTATTTAAAAGTGTGTCTTAGGTTTTCATAAGAGCAGTCTTAAATTAGTTAAATACCATCTTAAATTAACTTAAAGAATTAGTTCACCCCAAAATATAAATTTCCTAATCATTTACTCACCCCAGTGCCATCCAAGATATCCATGTCTTTCTTTCTTCAGTGGAAAAGAAATTAAGGAAAACAAATTAGGAAAACATTTCAGTATGTTTCTACACAGAATAGACTTAAATGGCAACCAACTATCCCAATGTTCAAAGAAGGTTCAAATGTCAGTCTCAATGCAGCTTCAGAGTCTCTACACAATCCCAGTTGAGAAATAAGGGTATTATCTAGCGAAACCATTGGGGACAATACCTATTATATGCAACGCGTGAAATTTGGACGCATTAACACGCACAGTTTGTACGCGTCTTTTTGGTCCGTGTAAACGCGAACGTTTTGTACGTCTAAACGCGAAGTTTTTTGTCATGTTATTTAAAGACACGATCGTTTGTATCGCCTTAACGCAACATTTTTGGCCGTGTATTTTTTGTTACGTGTTTCTAGACGAACGTTTTCGTCGTGTAAACATGACGTTTTTGAACGTGTAATATTTCTGAGTCTTATTTGATGTGCGACATACAAATTTTTCTGTTTTAGTTAAACTGGTGATAATTTAGAGTCAATGATTAAATACATTCAATAACTGCATGAATTAACATTATATTCTTTTGTAACGTTAAAGGAATTTGTCCTGTAGGTAAAGTGAGTGGTCTCTGTTATCCAACGACCATATTTCCCCTCTGGTTAATACATTCGAGGTGTCTATTTGGACCACAGCAAATAGCCTACTTGTTGGCAGAACTAATTAGGCTACACTAGGCCAGTCTACCCTATAAGTGGAAAAAGTCACCTCTTTAGTCAGCGGTTTCTGTGGCGTAACGTGTAAAGGGAGACCGGGGTTCTATTCCCACTGACAGCGCTTTTTTTTTTTTATAACTTTACAGTTATTAAACGCATTTGTTTTCAATAAAAATGATTTGACTTAAAATTCATTTTAATTCATAAAAGTTACATTTAGGGTAAGGTTAGGGGTAGCTCTAGGTCTTTAATATCTCAATAAGTTGCCATGATTTTAATATTGTTTTATAAATCTAATGATCCACTGTCAGTTATATTGCAGGATGTTTAATGCACAACAATACTGATGAGCAAATAGTAACGTTATCTGTCACTATTTATAAGTAAATAGCATCTAAATGTCTACTGAATCCACAACTGTTGCTATTTACACTTGGACTTGGACTGGCTGCCCCACAGTTTACGTGGTCCGCCTGCTGTAGTGATTCTGTAATGTTTATGTGTCGTATGATTGTGTCTGTGTTTAAATGTTGAATAAAGATTTGTAAATTGTCATAGGCTACTGGTGCTTTGTTTTCTGCTTTTGTATTTGCCTTATTGTTATAATATAATTGTTAAATTTGTGATTGTTACAATATATTGTTGTTATTAGATTATTTTTATCTAACATATACAGTACACATACAGTATATGTGTATTAATTATTTCCAGTCAAACTGACATCCCGACTTCAAGGAGCATTCCAGAGTCTCATCCCAAATTGAGCTACATCCCCTTATTTAGCTGTTTTTTTTCTCCTGTTTAAATGTTATTTTCTTTAAGCACGTTGTACTTGGCAGTGAATCAGGGAACCAGAACCCCGTAGAATAAAACACGAGGAACAAACAGCTTTTAGTTGCAAGGTTTACAGCTTTGATTTTCCTGGAAAACTGAGCCGTTTGAGTTGAAAACATGCCTCCAAAAAAAGAGGCAAAACAGGAAGACGAATATGTGACTATCAGCAGTGTAAATGAACTGCTACAGCAGCAAAAGGCAATGTATACCGCATTACTGGAACAACAACACGGCAATTTCAAAGGCTTTGTTAAGCTAATAATGGATTCCACTAACTCTAGATTAGAGTCAATAACCAGGGAACTACAAGAAATAAAAACCAGCCTGCAATATACACAAAAAGAAGTGGATGATATTAAAACTGAGACAACAGATCTGAAGGAACGCAGTACCTCGATGCAAAATGATATTTTTAAAGTCTGTGACAGCTTGCTGGCGATCTCGGACAAAATGGAGTATCTGGAGAGCCAAAACAGGCGAAATAACCTGGTATTTGACGGGATACAGGAGTCACAAGGAGAGACCTGGTCAGAGACGGAGGAGAAGATAAAAAAAGTTGTGAAGGAAAAATTACAACTGCAACGCGAGGTGGAGGTAGAGAGGGCTCACCGTACAGGAAAACCCGGAGGAGACCGACCGAGGCCAATTGTGGTAAAACTTCTAAGGCACAAGGACAGAACGGAAATACTACAAAGATCCAAAAATCTAAAAGGTTCCAGAATATACATCAACGAAGATTTCACAGAGGCAGTCAGAAGGAAAAGAAAAGAACTCATGCCGGATTTAAGAGCGGCGAGAGAAAAGGGGGACATTGCCTATTTACGGCAGGATAAATTGATTATTCATCCCCGGTCCAGTACACCAAAACAACCAAGGCCAGCTAATAGCAACACATAAACAGGTAGGCCTATGATATGTTGAAATTTTAAATCCCACTATGTCACAAAATAAAATTCACACACATAATGGAGATAGTCACTTAATACAAAGATTGGTTGAATATGAGCACTTGGAACTGAACACCTTAGAGTACACGGAACATCATGAACAGGACATGGAAAATGACATTGATCCGGTGAACAATTTTTTTGCCAGCATCAACAATAACTGTCACTATTACACTGATGAACAATTTAATAGTTCAATCAAGACCGAGCAGCAGTTATCTATTATTCACTTTAATAGTAGAAGTTTGTATGCCAATTTTCACAGTATCAAATACTATTTAAAACAATTGAAACAGCACTTTAACATAATTGCAATAACTGAAACGTGGATAAACAGTGAAAAAGGATCAGATTTTGAAATTGAAGGATATGAAATGTCTTCTATTAACAGAATAAATAAGAGTGGGGGTGGTGTGACACTGTATGTGGACAAGGATTTAAATTATAAGGTGGTGGAAAAAATGTCAATGGTGATGGATAATTTGCTGGAATGTGTCACAATAGAAATATGTATGGAAAAAAAGAAAAATATTATTGTAAGTTGTATATATAGGTCACCAGGTTCGAATATCGACACATTTAAGGAATGGATGGAGGAAACATTCATAAAAACTAGGCAAAAAGTTATGTTCATTTGTGGGGACTTCAATATTGATTTGTTAAACCCAAATAATCATAAAATGACAGAAGATTTTATTAACACCGTGTTTAGTTTAGGCCTATATCCCCAAATTACCAGACCCAGCCGAATTACTTCTCATTCTGCAACACTAATAGACAATATATTTACAAATATCATACAAAATAATACAGTGAGTGGATTACTGATTAATGATATCAGTGACCACCTACCAATTTTTACAGTGTATGATAATAATTATAGTTTAAATAGACAGGATAAAAAAACATTTTCCAAAAGGGTCAGAACAGAAGAAACAATGGAGGCATTAAAAGTTGATCTGCTAGCACAAGATTGGGAGTTTATAGATAATGAAAAAGATGTAGATAATGCATATGAAGAATTTCTAAGAATATTTAAATTATTATATGATAAAAATTGCCCAATGAAAATATTTAGTAAGAAACAAAAACATAATGATAAACCATGGATTTCCAAGGGATTACAAAATGCCTGTAAAAAGAAAAATACACTTTATAGAGAATTTATAAAACATAGAACTATAGAGACTGAACATAGATATAAGAGATATAAGAATAAGTTAATCAGTATTATAAGAACTTGTAAGAAAGAATACTACGCAAAACTAATAGATAATAATAAAAATAATACTAAGGGTATGTGGAACATCTTAAATAATATTATTAAAAATAATACTAGACAGGCTACTTATCCACATTACTTCATAGATAATGATAAAAAATATTAATAATATGGAGGAAGTGGTGAATGAGTTTAATACATTTTTTGTAAATGTCGGACCTAACTTAGCTGAGCAAATTCCAGTTCCACAAATATTAGAAAGTAATTATAATAATTTAGTAGAAAGAAATCCTAGTTCAATATTTTTGACAGCAGTTGATGAAAAAGAAATAAAAGATATTGTTAAAGGATGCAAAAACAAACCATCCACTGATCATGATGGAATAGACATAAAAATTATACAAAAAGTAATAGAGGGGATTGCCAAACCACTAAAGAACATCTGCAATTTATCATTTTTAACCGGCAAATTTCCAACAAAAATGAAAATAGCAAAAGTCAGCCCTCTATACAAAACTGGAAATATACACCATTTCACAAATTACAGGCCTGTCTCTCTATTATCACAATTTTCAAAAATTTTAGAAAAACTATTTAACAACAGATTAGAAAAATTCATAGAAAAAAATAACCTACTCTCTGACAGTCAATATGGATTTAGAAAAAAAAACTCAACATCATTAGCACTAACAGAACTCATTGAAGAAATCACAAATGCCACAGACAAAAATAACTATGCAGTTGGAGTATTCATTGATCTAAAAAAAGCATTTGATACAATAAATCATGAAATATTAATCAGTAAATTGGAACGAATCGGGATTAGGGGGGTAGTTTTAAACTGGGTAAGTAGTTATCTGAGAGACAGACAAACAATTTGTGAAGATAGGAGAGTATTCATCTGAATGTTTGAGCATGGTTTGTGGTGTGCCACAGGGGTCAGTGTTGGGACCAAAGTTATTTTTATTATACATTAATGATATTTGTAAAGTATCCGAAGTATTGAATTTTGTATTATTTGCAGATGATACAAACATATTCGGTTCAGGGGACAGCTTACAGCAACTCTTGGAATTAATCACTTCAGAATTTAAGAAAATAAAACAATGGTTGGACATTAACAGGTTATCACTAAATTTGAGTAAAACTACATTTATGGTATTTGGAAATTGTAGGTCAAATCATCAAGCACAGATACAGATAGAGGGTGTTAACTTAGAAAGAGTACATGAAAAGAAATTTCTTGGAGTGATTATAGATGAAAAGATCTGCTGGAAGCCTCACATAAAATACATCAAAAACAAATTGTCCAGAAGCATTGCAGTTCTAGCAAGAGCTAAGCATATATTGGATATTAAATCTCTTCGTATCCTGTACTGCTCATTATTGTTACCTTATTTGAATTACTGTGTAGAGGTTTGGGGAAGCACTTACCAACATTCACTACAGCCACTAGTCATAATGCAAAAAAGAGCAATGAGAATTATTCATAATGTCGGATTTCGGGAACACACAAATTCATTATTTTTGCAGTCTAGATTAATAAAATACCATGATCAAATTGAATATCAAATTGCAGTATTCATGTTTAAAGTAAGAAATAGGTTATTGCCAGGGAATATACAAAAGATGTTCTCAGAGAGGGAGGGAGGGTACAACTTAAGGGGAAGGGGAAATTTTAAGACTAATAGATTTAGAACAACAAGGAAAGGATTATGTTTATCAATTTGCGGAGTTAAATTGTGGAATAAACTAGATGAAAACTTAAAGCAATGCCCTAACATATTCCTCTTCAAAAAAATGTATAAAGAAAAGATTTTCAAGAAGTATCAAGAAGCACTGTAGTGAAAGTAGGAGTGCTCCTTTGTTATGATTTAAATACTTGCTAGTGGTGACTGTGATGCATGTATGTAAATATGTAGGTATGTATGTCTGACTGTATAGGTATATGTATATATATGTAGGTATATGTATGTGTACATGTATGTATATGTATGTGTATATGTATGTTGGTATAAGTGTGTATGTGCATAGATGCAGATAACAAAATAATAATAATAACATAAAAAATTGTTATTTAAAGGAATGTAAGAATTAAAGGGGTAGGAGTACATAAGTTTAGCTTCTTCCTACTCCTTTTCGCACATGAGATAGAAGTATGTTCACACAGGAAAATAATGTACTTGGTTTACGGCTTATCCGCTGTTATTGTTTTTCTCTTTCTTTTTTTTCTCTTTTTTTTAATGTGTTTTTATTTTTAAAATAATGCCTTAAACATTATTGTATTTTATTTTACATATTCTTCTCTCATGTTCGAAATAAAGATTTCAATCAATCAATCAAATCAATCAAGCTCATACCAGATTGATGCTGGCCCACTCGGAGATTACTCCAGTCATTTTGAAAAAAAAAAACAATAGCCACAGTATTTAGTATTTAGCCTTTGCTAACTTTATTATTCATTGTATTTATTAAAGTTGAATGATTTATGGCATTTATTGGCACTATTATGTATAATTATTGACACCCTGGCTATGGCCGTATCCAGTGTTGTATGTTGTATACATATGTTAACATATGTTATACATGTGTATATAGCCTGTTATAAGAGGATGCCAACTGAACGCAGTCTGTAAAAGTTCTTCGACAGTTTAATAAAAAGTTTCTAAGAGCCATCGTAGAGAGCAATCCACTTTTCCACGTTACCGGAGACAAAAAACCTGCATGAGTACAAACGGGATGAGATGTCACAGCATGACACAGCACTGACATCACAACCAACGTATAAATGCATCATTGACTCTAAAGTTTTACGCTTGCCTATGTACATGCCAACGTAAAATTACGATCTCATTCACGAACAAATGTTACGTGTGACGTTTGCATAGGTATTTGCTTACCTAACAGCACATCATCCCTCACGGAAAGAAATGTCGTCTGATGTTTATATATGTATACAGCAAGGTGCCATCGCATCACAAATGCTAATTAAATCCTAAATAGAGCAACGCTATTGGCTGTTGTGCGGTCTGACGCGACACCCGAACATATACTTCATATTTACGCGTACAAACTGTGCGTGTTAATGCGTCCAAATTTCACGCGTTGCATATAATAAGTATTGTCCCCAACGGCGTTCCATATTTCCTAGTCAAAACACACGTTTTCAACGCCCATTTTTGTTATTATAAACGCGCGTCAAAAACGCACGTTTTCGGTGACCCCAAAGCGCACGTTTCAAACGTGCGTTTTAAATGGCAGATCACACGTCGAGGACGCGCGTTTTGATGCAAAAAACGCGCGTTTGTTGTACGTTGCACGTTGTAACGTGCGCTTTTATGGCAAATCGCGCGTCAGGGACGCGCGTTTGGCGGTCGAAACGCACGCTTTTGACGTGTCAGTGTGCAATCAGACGCCCGACCAGGCGTTTATGAATACTTTGGCTTGCCATACACCTCATATTTGACCGCCGTATCAATATTAAAACGCCGTCTTCATAACGCCGCCAGGCGTTAAATAAACGCCGTCAGGCGATAAGTTAACGTCACACGCCGCCACGCGTTAAAATAACGCCACTCGCCGATAGATGTTAAATTGACGCCACACGCCACTCAAAATGCAGATGTATGAGCTCATCTATATGGCCCCTCCTCTACTGAGTTTGAGGACTCTACGGCAAGTCGGAGAGGACAATCTAGTTTGGAAGAGCGCGAAAATGGCTAGGAGAGGATTTGTTTTGCGGTGTAAACACACTATAAATGATTGCACTCGCCTTTTACTCTCTGATAATCCAGGGGCTGATGTCTTTCAGTCATCATTAAATAGGTAAAGATTTCTGTAAAGATAATATCTTAGCATTAACGTACGTCGGGTGGTTGTAAGTGTAAAGAATGTGCAATGCAATTCTATGACCAATTGTGCTGGTAACGTTACTGTACATAATATGTAAGGGATAATGTATAGAGAGGCGGTCGTTATATTCAAGACCCCTCCGCTTCGCGTCGGGGTCCTGTTCAGCCTGTCGGGATTGTTATTCGCTATAACGACCGCCTCTCTATACATTATCCCGCTTATTACATGGCTACCTACAAAATAAATAAATAATTTGCCACGAATTATTGATTTAAAAAGGAGTTTATTGATTTAAAAACGATTGTATTGCTTCCGCCAAAGAAAATAGTCCGTTCCGCGTCCATAGCAACGCGCTGTTTTTCATGGCAACGGTCTGTTATAGTTCGCAGCGGTCTGTTATCAAGAAATAACAGACCGCATTCTACATTGGAATTCAGCCAAGCCATGTAATAAGTAAGGGATAATGTATAGAGAGGCGGTCGTTATAGCGAATAACAAGCCCGACAGGCTTATTACATGGCTACCTACAAAATAATTAATTAATCTGACACAAATTATTGATTTAAAAAGGAGTTTATTGCTTTAAAAACGGTTGTATTGCTTCCGCCGGGCTGTTTTGCATGGCAACGGTCTGTTATCAAGAAATAACAGACCGCATTCTACATTGGAATTCAGCCAAGCCATGTAATAAACAATGTTAATGTTGCCTCTTCTACTGGTGTTGAGCCACCTTGGTGTCTTTGTAGTAATTTTTTTTACAAAAACCCATTTTACACTATTTATTTTATCTAATATATTTTTTTTTTACTTTTCAGACTTCAAACCATGCTGAGGAGCCTGGAATGGGCAAAGGGGAGGCTTCTAAATGCTCAGGCAGCAGATGAGATAATCCATGAAGTATCAGATTTTATTCAGGAGATTCAAACTTCTGAACCGAGAGTGCAGGAAGGTAAATGCCATCAAACTGTTTTGCAAACAAAAATAAAGAACTAAATAGGGCACTACAGACAGCAATTTGTAGTGGTGGACGTTATCCAGTGCAAACATTCAATCCCATAATGCACCACAATAACAAGTGTACAATGGATGTATGCTCAACAGCTAGAGAATACCCATAATGCACTGTGAGGGTCGTGCTGAATGAATTCCCGGGTCTCGCCAGCCCTTCTGACGCACTCATTGTCTGAATTCACCTGAAAAGATATATCCCCAGTATTTTAACATTTACTAGGAGTTCTAAAATACTAAGTAGTTCTAAAATAAATCAAAAGATGCACTCAGCATTTTTTTATTTGATTATGATCAAATGAGATGAGGATGAGTTCTCTCACTCATTTTCTGTTCCCAAACCTGTCCTGAAGGACCCCCAACACTGCACAGCCTTTGATTAACTGGATCAGGTGTTTTTAATTAGGGTTGGAGCTAAACTCTGCAGGGCAGTGGCCCTTCAGGAATTGTTTAAGCCTTCTGAACTATAGGAAAATTATCATATAGTCAACCTTTTTCCTAATCAAGAGTTTTCTAAAAGCAGTATATTATGTTTCTACAGAAAGTACTGGATATCGACCTCCACTGAATAGCAATGGATCCAGAGGCCCACCGTCTTATATCATTACTCAGGATCAGCTGTCATTTCTGTTGTCTTGTGGCTTCACTGTAACACAGATTGCCGATATTCTACACACCTCCGTGTCCACAGTTAAACGACGTTTAAGGTAAATTGTATTATATAATAAATATATCCATTGACTGCACACATTATACCCGATCAACAGAGAATAAAATGTCATCTGTTTGGTCACTGATATGACTGGTGATCTCATTTGATAATAATCAAATGAACAATGCTGAACGGATCTTTTGATTTATTTTAGAACTCCTAGTAAATGTTAAAATACTGGGGATATATCTTTTCAGGAGCTTCAATCTGTTGCAGTCTGCTTCATACTCAGACATATCTGATGTAGACTTGGACGCAAAGATCAGGGATCTAGTGGCTGGAAATGACCAACTTGGATCAGAGGCAGTTCGAGCACAACTGAGGGCAGAGGGACTTCTGGTTCAGAGATGCAGAGTGAGGACCAGTATGCATCGTGTCAACCCAAGGGCTGCAGCTCTCAGAGCAATGTCTCAGCGACTACGCAGAAGGTCCTACCGTGTCGCAGGACCTAATTCTTTATGGCATCTGGATGGAAACCACAAACTAATAAGGTAGTTTTTTTGTTACTTTATCTTAAATATTTCATTATGCCTAAATCACTCTATTCTTTTGTCTATTTAGATAAACACTTTTTTGCCATACTTTTAATAAAAATTAAGTAAATAAGTTTTAAAAGTTTAAACTTAAGAATTGAGCAATTCATTAATATAAACTTATATAATTGCTAAAACAGGTTGTTTAGATTTCCTTAAAGGTGCCCTAGAATTTGAAATTGAATTTATCTTGGCATAGTTAAATAAATAACAAGAGTTCAGTAGATGTACATGACATACAGTGAGTCTCAAACACCATTGTTTGCTCCTTATTTAAATCTCGTTTTTGAAAAACACCCCTGAAAAACAGGTGAATCTCCACATAACACCGACTGTGACGCAACAGTCGGGATCATTAATATGTACGCCTCCAAACATTTGCATATGCCAGCCCATGCTCAGTGCCAGGCG